>NC_091506.1:3232108-3542175 GCF_947461875.1 Haliaeetus albicilla
TATTGACTTCTGTTTGAGGCTGAAGGTGTTTCTCATTACTTTCTTATAATACAGTGAGGATACCAATTTAGCTACATTGACCTTGTAATGACGTTTATTTATTCTTGTATTACTGCCTGTGTTGAGCATTCTGTGTCTGTGTTTTGCTGATTTGGGATTACGTGAAGCAGCTAGTAGGCTTGGTATACCAGCCTGCGTGTGGTCAGTAATCTTGAATCAGCTCTTGATTTTAGCCCTGCTATAACGACTTCCAGGATTGTGAGATGCAGTTCAGTTGATGGGACAGTTTTGCTTAAATGCACCCGACCTAAAAGTCAGAAGTCCGACAGATAATTTAACACTTAGTGTCAAATTAGGCAGTCACATGGCAACACAGTGTAGGAAGAGAACAGTAACCTGTTCTTTGGTATAAGCACTCGGAACATCATGGCCAACCTCAACCGTTTAAAGTAACTTTCAACATAAATCTGCAAGAGTTGAGGTTTTTTTGCCGTCTGGTTCATGGCCCTTGCTTTTTCATTTTATATTTAAACTTTTCAAACATCATCCTGCAAATAGCGAGAAACGTATTTCAAGTGGAAGGGGAAAGTACACCATGCTATGCCAACAGAAATAATGAATTCCTCCTAGGGTTGTTGAGGCATGTACTGATTAATACTACAACTGCACATTGCAAAAAGAGGACAGTTTGGTAGTCTAAATGGCTGAATTTTTATTATTTCCTCAATAAAGAAGAAAATGGTGCCAGAATGCTTATTAGAAACTGAGGTCTCAATTCTCTCTGAATGAGGTTTTTGTACCCCACAATGAGATACTTAAGCTCCACAAATTTGACACATGAAGAGATCCAATGGGAAGTGCATAAATACTGGACAATCTGCTAGAATCTCTTGCTTAAGCAGCGCTGAATGCCTGCATAAATGAGAACTTCAGGATTTTTAGGGTGTTCAGAGATAGTGAGTTTCAAGTAGAATGGTAATTTTCTGACTATTTTTTCCCTGCTGGTAGTCTCGAAGATGCAGAATTATTGCAGGCTCACATAACATGCCATTTTGTTATGAGAAAAGTTGTTATTTTCAAATGATAACCGTGTAACTCTTTTTTTTTTAGTAATTTATAAATCCAACCCAAGTACTCCAACAGCTTTGAAAATACTTTCTAGCATGTGGACATTTTCCCCCTTGTCACAGCTTTTACACCACACCCTCCCAAGCCAAAGCCTGGTGTATCTTGATGCTACAGATAAGAACTGAACTAAGATCCAACGCAGAAGCCTGCAATGCGGCGGAGGGAGGGAGAAAGGGGCTTGCGGGTCTTGTTCTCCACAGATCTCTGCAGAGAGTGAGATAGATACCCATCAGCACACAGGGAGATCTTCCAGTGTCCATGGCCACGGGAAAAGAGAAAGTTGAGAAGAAACCCATTGTGAGCAGGTCACCTGGAGCTTGGTTTTTTGCTTAATTTGGAAAGGAAAGGCTCACAAGCAAAGTGTGCTTCTGGTTTCATTTCCTTGAGGGGTCAGGTAGAATACCAAGGCACGGTGGTCCAGATGACAAGCGCTTTACTTCTGCGGTTTGATTAGTAGCTAGGTAGGAGCCTGAACATGTAAGAGGGGACAATTCAACTGGAAATCTCTATTAAATTTTTTGCTTACAAAATAAGAAATTATCAGCTCTATGATCTGTAGGTCACACAGCTAGCTAGGCCGTGTAACCTGCAGGTTAAACATGCATGATTATATATCGCTTGTTAGAAGTATGACTGAACTAATTGATGGAAAAATCCTGCTGCACCCAACTGACCTTATTATTGTTCAGATTAAGAAAAGGTCCCTGCAGAGCAATGACAGCCAGCGCTTCAAGAGTGTTTTCAAACCTAATGCGGTATTTTACCAACATGCAGAGATATTTCACACTGCAGTCACCCCTAACAGCATCCTGTATCAGATGACAGAAAGGAACTTGCCACCCATCATGGGGAGACCGCACAGTAATCCTCGGAGAGATGCTGTACTGGCAGGATCATTAAAATGCATGACATATAGTCTGGCTGCAATCAGATCAGCAGTGCATGGGAATATGATGTCTATAATAGGGAACATACTGGCTCCAACCTTCGTATTCATTTGGGATACCTTTACGACATCACAGTTGGACTGACTTATTTCGTAAAGGGGAACGGGCCATATGTACAGGTCTCCAGTTGGCAAGCGTCGCGAGGAAAGGAAACACAGAAAGCATACGAGCAGCTTTTTACAGCAAGTCCAGCTGAGAATGAGGTTATGATTTTCAGTTTGCAAATTATTAGTGTATGCATGGGTAAGAATATAAAGGTTCCCTTACAAAAGAGAGGCAGGGAAACAGAGCACATTTTACTTATTCTTCAGCTCTATTGTACTTTCTCGGTAGGAGGTGAAAACTGGCAATTACTCTTGAAGATGCACAGATAGGAAGATAGAACATAAATCAAAATAAAAAGAATATGAATGCATTCTTCAGTTATTCAATGGGTATTTATTCAACCAAGGTGCTTGGGAAAGACTGTTATAGCAAGCCACACAGTACATTATGAGAAGTTTCTCCAATCTGCTTGATGTTACTTGGCAATCAGAAGAAAAGGAGATGAAGAGAAGCGACGGTAGTGTATGCAGCACACAATCCAAATAAAGCCATTTGGAAAGAAAAGGTCGGTACTGGTCGGGTTGACATGAATAGTATTTCTATAAGATGCAAGTAGTTCATAATAAATACATAGATGAATTTTAGGAACACTTACAACATTTCTATTCTTGAACTCTAAGGGGATTTTAAAGGAAGAGAGGAAGACATTCACGTGGACAGTACTTAATTTTAAAGACCATATTCTTGCTCTAAAAAAAGCCTTTGTGTATTTGAAGGTCAGAATTCAGATGAACTTGCTGGAATTCATATTCATCAGGAAGAAACAAAGTAAGTCCTGGGAAGCCCATTAAAAAAATATAATGTGCTTTTTCCTCAGGAATTACTCTGAAATTGGGTGTCATGTATCTGACTTAATGCTCTAATGGTATGACTTGAACACTGGGGGAGGATTTACAGGAAATATCTGTTCCTTATCTGATTATAGAAAGAAACCAAAGTCTTGCAGTCTGACACTCCAAGGTGGCTTGCTGTCAACCTAAACCTCCAAAATTAACTATTTATCATTGGATTAAAACAGAGCTCAGATCGGCCACATTGTTCAAGCTCAAAGACTATCGGACCCCAAAGGAATAGACCAAAAAAACCCACAAAGCCAGGCAGGAAAACACAGAGGCACAGAAAAAACGAGGTGACCCACTGACTCCTTCAGAGCAAGAAATACCACGGTGGGCGCTCAGACCAGTCCTATAGACAACACCGCTTTCCAAGTTACAGGCTGGAAATTGTGACAAACCAAGCTTGGTGGCAGTTGTTACCAGAACAAAACGCCTTGAAGAACAATTTCTGTATGAGAAATGATTCGGGAGATTGCCAGCTATCAAGAAATCATTCAGAAAAATCTTTTTGGAAAGTCTCTCCTAATGAAAAATGCAGAAGCTCATCACGAGAGCCTCACTTTTCGAAAAGAGCAGTACAGAGGTTTTGTCGAGGCTGGAGCTTTGCAGATGTGATTTTATCTTAAAAGCAGGTCCTTGAAAACAACTGGGAGCACGCCAAGGAGGCACACAGGCACTTCAGGGATCTTGAAAAGATATCGCGGCATATAGCAGGAGACAAATGATGAGAGTCGAGTTAGACACAGGGGGTGCAGGACCCGGCGCAGCACCTAACAAATCCCCCATTACGGGAGCAGACGCCTGCCAGGGGCTGTGCTGGGTCTGTAGATCTCTCAGCCTCTGTGCCTCGCTCCAGACCTACTGCAGATCCCATGAGCTATTGCTGAGAGTGATCTGAAGGCTTTATAGCCCAGCTGCTATGCTTGTTTGGATTATATTAAATAAAATTGATTTTATTATTATATATTATGAATTATACTATGATTATATTCAATGAATGAAAACAGCAACCTCAACAAACTATACACCCTCAATTTACAAAATCTACTGGTAGTAAATAAAAAGAATTACGTTCAAAGACCAAGGGAAATCCAGGGAAAAGCACAAGACAGTGGCACTTTTGCACTAAAAACTTCAGCAGTACACTTAGGGTAGCAGTAAAACAGAAAAGGAGGCAGGCTAAAGTTTAAAGAGCTGGTTTTAATTTTAAAATATATACATATATATACACTGAAAGTGGCTTCTGAGGAGAACTGTGTCCTCCAAACCCGCGGACCCCCGAGCCGAAGCAGGCAGCGGTGCAGAGGCACCTGCCCAGTGCAGGTGGGAGCAGCTGCAGGCACAGGCTGGGTGACAAGAACACAGGAGAGAGGCAGGGAAGAAAATAATAGCTGTTTTCAAGCACGTGTAGCTTCTCTGATGGGATCTTTCTAATGCAAATGTCTGGTAGACTGGGGACAGAAGCTGGGTTTTTTAGCAACAGGATAACTAAGATGAGATAGATTATTTATGCATGAATGCAATATTACAGTGCCAAAAAAGCTAACAGTGCATTAATTCCCCTGCCTACTGATTTAAAGGACCAGGTCACAGCCTTGTCAGATGCTTTTACATGTCAGAGTGGTCCGTCGGAGCCTAGCACTGCTGCTCGCTGGGTTTTGTGTCATGCCACCACCGTAACAGACAGCTCGCCGACAGGTAAAGACCAAATCTCTGCCCTGATTTCCTCTCGGACCCACTGACCCAGTCTGAAGGATGCAGATGCCCGTGTCCCATGGCCCAGGCATCCACAGCCTAAGCTTAACACTCACAGGGCAGCTGCAACCGCTGAAACCATCTGATCCTTCCTCAGCTCTATAACTCCTAAAATCCGGTACTCAAAGCTGATCTCTACTTTCATCAGCGCTAGACCCCAGAATGCCTTGTTATATACCCTGCAACCATTAAATAATATGTTGTGCACCATATGCATGATACTGGCACAAGGGGGGAAGCAAAGATCATGATGCATCAGCATTTGGTAGGTTCTGTATCACTTTAAAAGGGGTCCAAGCTGCCACCCAGAAAGTTTTTTTAAGTAATCTTAATTGTTGGGCTTTTTCACCTTTATTTAAGGAGTGTGAGGCACTCCATCTTGAATATAGAAGTAATGTGTCTTTGCCCAAAACAATATGCAGCATGAAGGAAATTCAAACTGACACTATTCCAAGACAGCAAAGGCAAACTGATTTAGCAACTCTGACAGGCATTTATAAGCAAAATAAAATGTGAATCTAATTTCAGCCTACTGTACTGAAATAATATGCAACATGTTTTGATGTCATAACATGAATATTTCATATATGAACAGCATCTTGTTTGGTAGTGAGATGCTTCCAGACACCTGCGAGAGAAGGTCCTGGGAGACAGAGAAGGCTTAATTGCTATTTCTCAGTGAGCAACCTAACAGTACAGTAACTTTTAGATCCTTATTGACTTCTTAACTCTTTTGCCAGATGTCAATATGTAAAAGTTTAGAAGTAAAAGTCATGGCTGAACCTTTCCTTCTAATTAATGGCTGTATTGATCAGCTACATTTTCCTCTTGCCTCATGTCACAAAAACCACTGGATTTCGGAAGGGTCCCTGCCAAACAGGTATTTGTACTTATGGCTTGCTAGTAAAAAGCAAAGACTGAAATCTCCAGCATGCTAACAGCATCGCTTTTTAAAAGTGCATTGATAATGAACAGCCCAATGAACTAGGGCAAAGTTGGGTATTTATGGTCTCAAGAGCATTTTGTTTTGATTTGCATTGAGTTTCAAGGTTCAGCAGTTTAATAGCCAGCATGGCCACATTTTCATTTCCTTCATTTCAGATTTAGAAAAAAAAAAACATCACAAGGTTACATCTCAAACAAGAAATCAATCCCAAATTCTACCTGGCAGTTAACCAATGGATGTAGAAAATATAGTCCAGCCACTGCTGAAGTTTTGCTGAATTTTGTTACAAAACATTTGCACAGCCCTTAAAGCTGCTCAATATCTTCTAGCCTAAAAATATACGCAATGAAAAAAATGCACATAATTTAAATGACACTGAATATTCAATAATGGTAATGACTTAAATATTAGAGGGTCTTTGATGTGTATTTCTGGGGAAACTGCATTTGTCCTTGACCTTTGCTTACTCATTATTTTGTCTACACATAATTAACACATTCATAATATCATATAAATGCCACTTATTGATACTGTCCCAAGGGCAACTAGTTATCTAGGAAGAACATGGACACATTAACATTTACTAACTCATTTAGCTTCTCTTCCGCATTAAACTCAAGAAATCCATTTGTCAAATCACACAGAACTGTATATTAAACAGGCAATATTTAACAAGTTAATGTTTTAAATTTTGTCAGACAACAGTGACAGTCATTTAAAGGGACAGCCACTAACGAGAGCGGCAGCGATCCCGTGCTGCCGTGGCACGACTGCCACTCCAGGATACAGATGACGGTACCACCTTGAGATTATATGTACAGGTTGTAAATAGATATAATTTACTTTCTTAGTTTTTACATTTTTTCTTATTTAGCAACAGAGAGTTGCTATGTATACTGGGTAAAAGCTTCAAATTCATCTTCAGTGAACTGCGTCTACTCAGGAGGGTAACGTTGCCCCCAAGGCACCAGCTCAACAAGGTTTGAGGTCATTCAGGTCAGGTATTTAATCATATTATATGGTATCTCCTTACCTACAGATTTCACTGCTTTGCGAGATGTTGAGTATCTCCTGCAGCAAGGCCAAAACCAAGAGCCTGGCAAAGGGGTTTAAGGAAAATTAATAGTAATCTCGCATCCTCTTTTTTTCTCCAGAACACATTCTCCATTATTCATCAGCACAGCTAAATATTCAGGGTCACTTAAGATTATTGTGAGCATTTTGTTCACTGTACTTGACTTTTATCTGGGAATTATTTTGAAAGACTTTCATGACAAATATCTGGTAAAACACATGTCAGCACTTTGGCAGGGCTGGCAAATTTTTTAGTGAGCTCGAGTTAAATTTAAAATGGAAATTGGACTAATTAATTACTTGAGATGGAACAAGAGCAGGATTTCAGCATCCGACTCCAATGAAACAATGCAAGAAAAAGCAACAACTGGCGCGATTCCAGCGGGAACAAGTGCAGGCAGCGCTTCCCAGCGAGCAAGAGCAGGCAGGAGCGAGCAAGAGCAGGCAGGAGCGAGCAAGAGCAGGCAGGAGCATGCTCCCTGGGCTGCAGCCTCCTGTGACCGACACAGAAATGACCTGGAGAAAGGCACGGAGGAGTAACGGGCTCTCGAGATGACACCGCGACATTTTTCTCTCCTAAGGGAATGAAAATAATAATGAGTAAGATGTCAAACCGAGAACCGATGGATACTGGCAGGCCCGTCACCAATGCTTTAGGTATGAAGAAGTCCTGGGGATCAGGACTGCGGTACCAGGGCTAAGGGCTCCCTGGCCGTGGCCCTGCACAAGTGTCCCCGTGTCACACTCGTGGGACACACGCAGAGCCGGGCAAAGATGCAGAAAGCGATGCTGGAATTCCATCTGCATCCTGGATGCTTTGGTTAGGCTACAAGTATGGCTCTCAATACTCTGGACTAAAAGTTTTACTGCTTCCAAGCCAGAATCTTTCTGCTCAAGAAAAAAAATAAAGTGCTTGGTGAACAGACAAGGAATGTACTACATGAGGCTCCAACAGGAAAAAATAATGAATAAAGCAAGAAACTGCTACCAGGTTTTCATTTTGTACTTTTACAACAGAAGAAGGAACAGAAATGAAATATAGCCTAAGTGAGTAAGAAGCAGGTGATGTAAGGAATCAATACACAAAGTTATCAAATAAGCAAAGCTGTCTGCTAGAAGAGACCTTTCTGACAGATCCCACCGGAGGATATCCTGAGCATTTCAGCATTAAAAAATAAAAAATCATAAGCAGCCCTAGGCAAATCATGGATTTTTCCCTGCTAATGTTGATTTAAAATATGTAAATGTATTCACAAAGTAGAAGGTGTGGATAATGACTGTTAAATGTGCAGAACAGTGACCATTAAAAACAATAGCAGCAAATACACAAAAGAAAACAGTTTTCAGTTTTGATTTTTCTATGTTCACCATGGAAACCTCTCTCTAAGCATTATCATCAAGTTCAGCTGAAGAAATACAACAGGCAAAGTTTTACCCTCCTTTTTATTTGTGTAGTGGAGGGCAGAATTTTCCCTTATGTGCTTTGTCAAAACAGTTTGAAATAGGAGTGTTTGTCTATCCATAGAAAGAAACCCATGAACTCCTCACAAATCGAAAATTACCCATTACAAATTCTCAGGTTCTGTTCTGGGGGAAAGTGGTGAAAAAAGGCGAATCTGAAGATGAAGTACAGCAAAAATGGATCGAGCCTGTGATTTGCCCAGCCCTCTCTGCACAATATTCTTCTCTTCTGGCAGGACCTGCACGGAAAATACATGTGGAAGTGTCCGGGGTCTCTGACAAGTTACTGACAGCTGATGGATGGATCAAATCCAATAACTGGAATACAAAATGATAAGGTTCAGAAATGAAGGGGATGAGTGACAGTGGCTAAGGAGATGAACGGACAGAGGAACCTTCACAGCAGAAGGCTGAATCTCCTTTTTCTTCGTGAAGAGGATAATGAATCAGTTGACAACAGCAGGAATTCTTTTTCAGCTATGAATATTGGTCTTAAAAAAACTTTACAGTGCTTTTACATTCGTATTAGCAGTGTTGCTAACATGTGGAAGGTATTTAAGACTTTATGAAATTTAACTGTGACCAATGATAATGGGTATCTGTGCCAACAACATGCCATCATGTTGGAGGGCTGGAAATGCTCTCCCAGATCAGAAGTCCAGCCCACTCATACTACTGACACACCACCACTTTACTCCCTTCCTAATGCCATCAAAGTCACCTCAAAGGCAGTTTTATGACCTCTAAACATGTTCAGATTCAGAAAAAGTTAAGAAAGTGTTCAGACACGTAATATGACCCAAAGAGTAAAAGGATTATAAAAAAGAGAGCAGGGGGGAAAAAGCATTTTGGATCAAAGCATATTTGCACCTACGAACCACTCTGTCCAATGTAGCTTTTAGAATTTTTAATAATTCGGTATGTTGTATCATTAGTAAAAATAAGGTGTCTTATAAATTAATTCTCAGGAGTGTCCTATTTCATTGACATTTTCCATTGGAGAAATTGCTCAAAGGGACGTTTCCAAAAAGCAACGCTTCTCTGGACTACTGCACATCCTTTTTTCTAATGCAGCTTCCTCCCCCTGCAGCCCAGTGTAACTCTGCTATTTCTGCCACACTTCTATTTTCAGCTAATATATTTAGCCATTTGCAAAAGTGGAATATGAGGAGCCATCCAAAATGGACCCACATTTCCTGCTTGTTTTTCAACAAACTAATTCTACTTTCTCCCATATCCTGCCTGTACAACTGACACCCTTCCTACAAACCAGTCTACAAGACCACAGTACCATTTAGCAATCAAAACACGGATGCTTGTTATCTGCTTCTCTTTCTGCTATTTACTTTTTTGGCCTCCATTCGCCTTTTCTTCTCAACTTACACAATATTTGGGTCAGTAACTTTCAATACTTCTACTTTTGCATTGTTTCACACACACTGGCAGGTGTCACGGGAAATGCATCTATTCTAGTCGTATTATTAATTTATAAACATTTATAAAAATTACACAGACATATACCCTGCAAAATCAAAATACCCTTGGGATACTTGGCCAACTTTAGTTCACAAATACTAATGACAACTTTCCTCCCCTCCCCTTTTCAGATTATATGTTTAATTTAAGAGGATTCTTTTTTTTCCTACAAAAGAATCCAAAAAGCCCAAACGGGGCGGGGGGGGGGGGGAGATGTTTGATTAGAGAGAAGGAAAGAAGGATGAAGCTGAAGAAGTTATTTTCTTCTGGTCCCGAGTAATCCTGTAGGAAATCAGTGCAATTCAAAGGGCTTTTTTTTTTTCCAACAAAACATCTAAGTCAGCTCATGTTCATCTGAAACTCAGTTTACTTTAGAAAGGCTAAAGTAATAAAGCAGTCCATCAATTATTTAAAGTGTTTGGCCCTGATCCTGGGAGGGCTTGGGTACACGCTTAATTTCATCACAGTCTTAAAGGCAGAGTCTTCCACGGCCAGAGGCTCAGGCAGTGAAGCGGCTGGGAAAGAAAACACACAAGTTGGCTTTTTCAGTGAAAAGAGAAGAGTCATTCTGCTCGTGGATGAAGGATGCTCTAAGCAGACAGTCGGGACGAATCCAGACCCGGTTGCTCAGGGCATGGTCCCTGCCACCCCGGTGGCCCCCCTGAGTTCAACCACCCCCATCGGCACCCATCTCACAGCGGGCTCGGAGCCGGACAGTGGGGTCCAGACGTAGACTAATGAGTGCCGAGGGAGGGGGGACGGTCCCGTCCCTGTTCGCCCCCAACCTCATTGCCACAGGCCAGACCCGAGGGCGGCTGAGCCTCAGCGCCGGCACGCATTCAGCCTGCATCACCCCGGGTCCCCAGGTCCTTTTCAGCCGAGACGCTGAAATACAGAGGTAGAAATTCAGAAAATATGGGTATATAGTTAATATATATAAAAATATACTACACTGCGTAAAAATAGAAGTACAGATAATACACATAATCTTTGTCCTTACAAGAAGGGGATTGCAATGGAGAAATGCATTCTTCTCTTCCATGGAATTTAATTAGTTACTAAATTTAGATACTGTCAGTATAGTTATAGACGATTCACTGCAGCTGGATTTAAATATTGTATGATATTTTATATTTTACACAATACTAATGGATGACATTACATTAGTATAGATATTGTCAAGTATTTCTATGCGAATGCTTAGGTCTCCTCATAATGGTTTAGACAGCTAGATCATATTTGATTACATTCTCAAAAACATACTTTCAGTCCCAGGTATTGGCAGTTTTAAAGCAAGTACTCAGAGAGACCCTGAACCCCATGCAGTTGGGAAAGGGTGAGCCAAAGCAAAAATAGAGGTGCAAAAATAATTAAATCTGTGTTAAGCATAGGGCAGACTTATGATGCAATCCATGGGGGATAAAGTCAAGTGTTAAAATTTCTCCTCTGCCATAAACTTATTAATTTTAATAGCTCAGTACACTAAAATTAAAAGAATTTGGGTAGAGCTTACTAGAAACTGAAGTGCCTAAATATCTCTGTATCTCTGACCATCTTCACATGTGCACCTCAGTCCTTTGCCTCCAATAAAATAGCACACAACCAGCTCAGGAGAATTCCACAAGGATAATTAAAGACCTGAAATTTTAAGTCCATTCAGAGACTGCAGTAACAAAGGTCAAATGAGTTCTTAAGTCTGATTCAAACTGCTTCTACTTCAAACCACAGAACTTCACAAGGTATTTCCTCCTGGAGACACTGGGCTTAGCTATAGTCTGGCCTAAATTTTTGGAGTCCTATTCAAAAGTCGCCAAGACAGACAGTATCTGCCATTTCAGACTGGTGCAATTTGTGAAGGATTTTATAAATCCTTGAAGAGCATTCTGCCACCTTCTTTTTAAATTTTTTTTTATTGAGCAGACTCATGCAGCCCAAACTACTTTGCAAGATCTGTGCCATGGTAATGCATGGGGCTGACATCCCAGGTCTGCCAGAGAGAGAAGCTACGTGATCCAGAACTAGAAGTGCCATTTTAAAATGTGACCCTGAAGTTTATTTTTGACAGATGGGGTTTTTCAGGTATAGAACTGTGTTATCTCCGTAATATCGGAACTGAATTTCAGTTTGATCTATAAGATTATTTTCATTTCAACCCCTTTGGACACTTGCAACAACAATATTTCCCTTCTCCCTACACGAATCTAATTTGGTCTTGCACTGCAACTCTGCTTAGAAAGCTGTTTAGTGGCAATGCTGCAGAAATATGAATCAAATTTTCTTGAGTGAAATAAAATTAGCTATCCAGGAAAGGATAATCCACTTTTCTAGGGGCAGAGATTCCATATTTTAGGTAATGGTTCTAAAATACAATAATAATCATCATAATAAAATGGTTCTGAGATACAGTGCGTGCTGATAGCAAGCAGGCTATCGAGGTAGCCTTGCTGTCTCTGGATACATTGGGAATGATTGGAAGCATTGGCTGGTATATTTACACCACAAATCTCAGAACTTCCTGACATTAAAATAAAGGAAAATGACAACAGCGTAACAGCTCAGGGTTTGGTCCTGGAGCTGGTTTTGATTTAGAGACCACTCCAGTGCCAGGTTAAATGTTTTTAAAAGAGGATTTGAAGGATCTTCCTCCCAGAGCAAACCAGAAACACCTGCGCTAGATGTCTTCTTTGGGCAGAACGGGCGACCTCGTCCCTCTGCGCCGCCTCGGCAGCCAGGAGGAATCTCCCCGGGATGGAGGAAGGGGACGGTCCAGCTAACCGCCGTCAGTCCCTCCTCTTCTGAAGCAAGAGACCCTCTTTGGCAGCAGAACCACCAGAAACAGTTTTTTTCGGCAAGTCTTCCTTAGATTGCACTGGCAGAGGAGAAGCATTCGTGTTGCAGTCTTCTATGGGATGTCATTCTTACTGCTAACTGCACAAGCCACCATGTGAATGGACCCAACGAAACAGTAAATGAGAGAAGAGTCTGAGTAGAGGAGAAAGGAAGAATCCTTGCCTTTTGAAGTTTTCTTGCCATGCCTCATGCTCTTTGCCCTTTTTCAACCTCTTCTAACTCCCATGCCTCTCCTCTCCCAAAGCAAAGAGGTGACAAAGCCTGCCACTGCCCTGTCCCGGTTTCTTTAAGCAACTTCCATCTCCTTCACTCCTGCTCAGCACAGAGCGCCCAGGAGGAGGCAGAGCCTCAGAGGCACGGCCGTGCAGGCAAGTGTATACAGAGAAGCAACTCTAAAGTAATTAAATAAACAG
This sequence comes from Haliaeetus albicilla, assembly GCF_947461875.1. Taxonomy (NCBI): domain Eukaryota; kingdom Metazoa; phylum Chordata; class Aves; order Accipitriformes; family Accipitridae; genus Haliaeetus; species Haliaeetus albicilla. The sequence goes on from NC_091506.1 coordinate 3,245,100, forward strand.
CAATACAAACATTGCACTCCCGTCCATTTCTGCTAGCTATTGCAGAATGGACTCCTCCATATAATGTTTGCACAGGAGCTGTGATGTATCACTTAATCTACTGTAAGGACTCTACTCATACCACCCGAGGTTGGCCAACAATGTGCTATTCAGCTCCGCTGCAAGCTCCCACTTACACGAGATTGAAGAAACCAGAAGAAGGTATTACTGAGCTATTATTGGCACCTTTTGCCACATGCTGTCAAGTTTCTAACTTCAGTGGTCCAGAATATTGAAGCAGAAAAGCAGATGAGACAGTACATTCACGCGGTACAGTCGGACTTTATACTTACACACTGGAAAAACACTGACTGGCCTTGAAACTTGCTCTTCAAAGGGAATAATCAAGATTGAAACCAAACCAAAAAACTCCAAACCCTACACCCCTCACCAACAAACCGACCCACCCCAAACGGAGGGTAACAGAGGAGCAGCAACCAAACCCATTTGATCCATGTTGTTAGCACGGTCCTGTGCAGTGGCATGATCCCAGTGTACTCCGAACATGTTGGGACACAACCATTTCAGTGCCTTAAATCAGACAGTTTCAAACGTGCATCTTCTAGAGTGCACTTTGCTTTTCAAAAGACCATATTAGTCATGATGTTTTGTTTTCTGCAGAAGAGCATCTCCAGCTCACACCTAAACCTGTGGTGAGAGCAGGTGACCTGGTTTCTGGTGGTTTTTCCTCCCAAGGAACAAACGTGGGCGTACTGAACTGCTCAATACACTGCAAAGGTGCTCTGGACAGCTGCCTAATGTGCCAAACAACGCAGAGTCTCCCTGAACTTCAGAAGTGCAAATTCAGAGCTCATGAAACTGCCTGACGTGGCCAAAACCATGCAGTGGCAGCATTTAGCAGCTACCCAGTTCTGCACATTTTCTGAAGCCCTCTTGGCGCAACTCAGCTGCAGTTTCAAACCGCTTCACACCGTCATCCATCCCCCTCCATCTATTTGCTTTCTCAGGCATTGCTGCATGTTTAATTTCTAAGCCCTTGAGGGTGATTGAGCCAATTACCAAATGTACAGTCAGCTCTCCACGATGAAGTGCTCAACAACTTCAGTTCACATCCAAGTTTCAGGAGCTGCTGATCATTGCAAACAGGCTGACCCTCCCCCTCCGCCTAAAAAACACACCACCAACTAAACTGTCAGTTTAGAGCATCATCTCTCCTCATCCCATATTTCTCAGCTACGCCCTGCCTTTCAGTACGTCCAGTAATTTGGCACCTAAAAGAGGATAGGAACCTTGTCAGGAATTGGGTTTATCTCCTGGTAAGGGTGGCAGAATTGGAAAAAAGGGCTAAGATCAAAATCAGGACCAGGAAGATGTGGGGCTGCAGCCCTCCTATGGCCAATAGTCTAAAACATGACTATTGCTGAGGATCCTGGAGAGATTTCTGGTTTAAAACAGCCTGCATGGGATTCAGAGCAGTCTATGGACAAAGCTCTCTCTCAGCCCAGACCAGACTGGGAGAACTCATCATTTGAAGGTGATGAAATACCTCCTTGCAATGCATATACCTTTCCCATGGCAAAAATTATCAGTGATGGTATGTGCCCTGTGAGTGTTACTGGACATACTGTGTTCATAACTTTAAGTTTTCTGTTGCAGTGTGACATGATAAAATTTAGAGTATATGAACCCTTCTCCATCAAATCCTTTTTTTCCTATGGACACCCACAAAAAAAAAAATCCTGTTAAAACAATTGCATCATGCTCCCATAACACCTAACAAGCTGGTTTTTTTTTTCCCCTCCGTTTCAAGTCATTCATAGTGAAGTACCTTCAAGAGTGAAAACCGCCAGTCACAGCCAGTTGGCAGGAGGGCTACACTTTCAATATCCACTCCAGGGATGAAGGACGAGCAAACTCCTAACCCACACACTTGTTGTGGAAAGCCCTCGGCCAGTGAGACCACACCATTCCCAGCTTCCATTTAGCTGAGCAAGCGAAGCTGGGAACCCATTAATTTACTGCGTGAGTTATGTTCCCTGCAGCACCTTTTGTTCACTGTCAAGGTTCTGCAACAATGACGAATGCAGCTACATTCAGCCCAAAACTCTAGAATTTGATATACTAAATCATTCTAGATATTAAATGTCTCAGCGATAAGCCTAGCAAATGAATTCCTCTGGAGCCTACACTTCTTGCTGTATATGAGGCAGGGGGGACTCCTGATATAGCTCCCTACTGTTTCATGGAAAATTACAGAGTTTGGTAGCATTGTTACCCCCAGGAAAGAAACCAGAATCCCAGGAAAATTCACACAACTTCCAGTGGCTACTAAAAGCAGCCGCAAATCTGCCTGAATAACTGAGGCAGCAGAAGGCAGTCTGGGGCATTAGGAGGTGACCAGTTATTCCTATTTTATTAGCAGTAGCTATACACGCATATAAAATTTCCACTTACCCTAGTAAATAAACAGAAAAGACTGCAGCAAAATAAACAAACAGGGGAACATAGTCAGAATGCTTAAGCAGCAAGACACAGGCAGGTTTTCAGTCTTACTCTTATCAACCTCACTATTAATCTTTTTTTGTTTAAAAATATCTCCTTCCTTCAGCCACAGCATACTGAAGTCAAGAGAACTGAATACATTTCATCGTAACTAATTTGTAAAGAATATGTAACTTTCCAAAGGAATCCTAAACCAAAACAGATTAAGGCATGAAGGGGGTGGAACAATTGCTACTTCATTTTTAATTTCTCAAAATCACCATCAGATATATCACAGCGGTTAACACCGGAAAGATTTTGCAAGCTTCATAAACAATAGAGGTATTACCCATTATCACGCAAGTACAAATTAGTTTGACCTTTCCAGCTTTCTCATACTAGGCTTCCTTTTTTCCACTTGACTAGAGAAAACATTGAGCCAGTCCACGTTCTGTGCTCTTCATTCTCAGATGTATTTGACTAGTGTTTTTTCCCTACACCTGCAATTAGAAGAGACCCATCAAACACTGAATTCACCTGAGCAATTCTTTCACTCAAAGCAGCGCATTACCAGCGCTCCCTAGGACAGACTCAGCCTTACCCAGCTTAGCATTGCACCCTATCTGCTTTTCCCATCTCTGCCTCCCCGGTAAGACAATGTGTGATATGTTCATTCAATATTCATTGCAGGAAGTGTTGACAAACAGTATGAAAATATTGCTGTGGCAGCAGAGATCAGAGAAGGAAGGATGCTCCGTGCTTTCCATCTGCCCTGCCCGTCCTCCCTGCCCACAGACCTTATCCCTGCCCGCCAAGATGCCTGCTTGTTGCCCACAGAAAACGGAGCTGGCAAAGCAGATCTCTTCTGCCACGTGGATTTCTGGACTGGACGAATGCTGAGCTACCCTTAACAGAAACACGTACGTCCCCAGAAAGCCTTCCTGCAAGTCACCGAGTAGAAGTGCACACAGACAAACTATCCCTTGTGCCACGCACCTTTCAGGACAGCTTCTCTGCACAAACTGTGCACGGGCACTGATTTCTGCAGTTTAAAATCATTCCTCCTGAATACTCGGTGCCTTCTATCAGCAAGTCTGACCCTGTTGGATCCAACAGAGGAATCCTCTTGTTCTCTTGGTCATCTTGTGTTGAAAGCCAAGGAGCTGAGGAGGAGCAGAGAGAGGGTAATGCTGAGCAAGCCACAAAAACCCCTTACCTGTCAGCCAAAATGTAAGAGGACCTGCTGCATCAGGCTGTGTAAGTAAAGATGGATAACAGCGAGTACAAAAGCAGTGGGGAAAAGTGAGGGGTAAGCTGAGAAGCAGGATGGGTCAACGGAGAATCACGACACCGATTAAAGAAATGTGTCAAGGAGAAAAATGACGCATTTTTTTCATGGATTCCTCAGAATTGGGAATCCTGAGGAAATCATACCGTAGAAATTGTGATTAGGGTTATAGGTGCAAAAATTCACTATCTATCTAAAAGCCTGCAAACCGGCACTAGCTCTTTCCCAGGCCAGCGCAGAGGGGCACGATCCCAAAGCTCCAGGGCTGGCTGCGGGTGCTCTGTGCTGGACGGGGAGGGATGCGGGGCAGCAGGATGCGGGGTGAGATGCGGGGTGGGATGCGGGGCGGGATGCGGGGTGGGATGCGGGGTGGGATGCGGGGCGGGATGCGCCGTTGCAAGCCGGGGGCTGATGTTGCTGGGGCGGCAGCCGGAGCCGTGCGGGTGATGCGGGTTGAGTGCTGCCACCCTGTGGGACCGGTGTCACTCGTGTCTCTGCGTGTCACCCTGCTGCGTGCCCTGCTGAGCTCCCCACGCTCAACAGCGTAGCGGGGTTTGGGAAACCGGGGTGGGGGGCTCTGATGCCCAAACAAGCTGTTTCCAGAGAAGCGTAAGGCGCTGAAATACGTTTGAACGTTAATTCAGGAGTTGGAAATGTTTATAAATATGATTTGGAACAAAAAGGTTACTGAATTCTGGCCAGAATAAGAACAAATATTACAATTCAAAATAATTTGCATGTCAAAGTTAACAATCTGATGTATTTACACAACTTATATTTGCTCACGCATATCAAGGCCTGGATTGAAATCCTGTTTTGTACATTGCTACGAGCTGATTCTGTTTGAAATTACCCTTCTGCTGTACTTCATATTTCATTCATTTCTACTTCCAGCTATACATGCACAACAGAGGGCATTATACATCTCCCTAATTGAACAATACAGATCAATTAAATATGAAAAGTCATTCTTGGACTAAAACCCTCTTAGGCAAATGTTCTGCTCTTACGCTAAGTAACTCTCTTAAAAAAGCTAGGAGTTGAGTGCTGTTCAGAAGCTTCTTTTTTTTTTTTTTTTTCCAAAAGACAGGAGACCAAGAAGATTCATCCATTCATTCATGACAAGAGGATACAGAGTTTTTGCCTCCATTTTACAAGAGCAGGGTAGCAGTGATAAAAAAATCTTATTTGATGAAAGCTATTCAGTGCTCTGTGCAGGAGGTGAAGAACCCCCCTCTGCTCAGCACCGAGCAGGTCTTTCAAACAGCTCTTGTGCGTCACACCATTAACACAAAGTTAAGTACAGTGTTATCAAATAATATCATGGAAAAAGAATATCACATGAAATAAATTTATGCACCATTGGTAGCCCACCAGCTACAGGTTCCTCACACATATGCTATATAAAATGGGAGGGTCCCGCTAAAGGTCCCAGGGGACAAGAGCCAGTGCATCAACCCAGCAAACAGTTCACACTTGATGGCATCAGAAACCAAGGTTGCCATGGGTGGGCTAAGATCCCCCTGCAAGCAGCTCAGCACTATCACAGTTAGCCAGGATGTTTGGTTTGCCACCGACTCACCCATACCTGTTCTTTGCTAACACACAACCTGTCCTATAAAAGATTATTGACTTAAACGTGGTACAAACCTACAGCTAAGTTAACAGAAGAATCTAGCTCGGATACGAGCCCAATACTACCAGTCCAAGGAAGGGAAATCTGCCTGACAGCAACCTGGGCAGCTTACGGGCTTTCTCCCACCCCGAAGGTCAGCCCTTAGCTCGTAGGTAGTGAGTGGCGCGGGACTGCCTAGAGGGACAGAAGAACAGACTGTGGCTCAGTCAAAAGATGGGCATGGAGAAAACGGGACTAAACCCAGCAGAGGGGGTTGAGCAGAATTCGTTTTTTCTACTGATTGCTCATTAACAGAGCCCAGGAAGGGGGAGATCGCCCAAACCGTGGCTATGGATCAAACTGGAGAAAGATTTCTGCTCAAGGTTTTATAGCTATAGCTAGAAAGATGTAAAAATGGGAGATCAGAACTATTAACATACAGCCGGGGAGCAGGGAAAGCAGTGTGCACTGAATATGCTCGGCAATCCTGTGGACTTTCCCAGACAGCTAGTTGAGTTTTCACACTCCTACTACTGGAAGCATAGAGATGGAAATGTGTTTGTTTGAGTATGATGTTGTTTGTAAGTCCTCCCAAATAATACCTTGTTATCTGCATAAAAAGAGTTCAATAAACCATGCACTTACAGTTCAGTTAAAAAAACACTGGTAGGTTATTGCTATTCAGTACTATTTAGATTAAATTACCATTTGTAATACAGGTTTCTCCATTACAAACACCAAGTATGCTATTTGTTCCCTTTCTTAGCCTTCTAATTGACTAAAATGACCTGCTAAACCTTACGTAGATTGGGTTTAAATACCACATCTCTTCCTTGGCTAAACATTTATATAAATAAATTATAAACACAGATTTTGTCTGAGGCCAACAAAGATCTTATACTGAGAGAACTTACAGAAGGGTAAATCAACGTGGAGTTAGAAGCAGCTCAGGACTGACTTGTTTCCTGAACAGCTACCAAGTGCCAACAAATTCTTTGAAGTCCCAGCAGCTCTGGCCACGTCCCCTCGGCTGGGTGCAGTCCCCCATGCTCCCCCCACCAGTCACCTCCGAAGTATGTTAATTTAGGAAATCCCAGGAGATGCAAGTGGTGACCAGGTCGGAAATTAAACTACTCCCGAAAGACCGCGGGAGGTGCGGGGACACTGATGGAGGAGTCCTTTGGACTGTGCTACTTGTGAACAAGGACCACGGCAGGGAGTGCTGTCATATTGACCTCCTGGATTAAAAAAACATCTGGAGAAAGCCAAGCCTAACAGTTGGTCTTTCAACCACATCTTGCTCTACAGACAAGAATGGGGAAAAAGCCCCCGTGAGATGGTTAATCAGGATTGTGTCCACTGAGTGTCACTGAAGCCTGGCTCAAAGCCTCTGGAAAAACAAAGAGGAGAAAAGGTGGTGAAGTACCCTCATGGTACTTTGCTTTTAATCTTTAGTATAATGCATCTTAGGAGAGCTTGGTACTGGATATATCAGAACTTTTATTCAGTAATAAAAAGATGTTTGACTGTATCCGAGACATTTCCAGCAAACCTTCAAGTAATAGAGCATCAACTGCTGATCAGCTGGGACCTTATGGAAGAATTAATAGAAGAAACAAATGTGGTGGAGCCTCATTTTTGAAACCTTGAGCTGTTTAACACAATTTAAAAAAAATTCCTTTAAAGATAATTTTTAAAAAAAAACCTTTAAAGGTAATTTTTAAAATGTAATGGTTGTAGATTATTTTCTTGAGTCCCCAAAACATTTTTTCAAAGTGGAATAATGCAATAAGTGCATCACTTACGTTACTGAACTCCACATGCTGATACATCTACGCTGTAATTACGTACCTGAGCAAAAATCCCAATTTACATTGCAGAGTCAAAACTTGCTCCTTATGCTCTAGCTTCCTAAATTTGAATCATGCATATGGCAAAGTCACTAGATTAATTGTTTTCAAAACACTTTGACCCTGGTGGTCCTGAGAGTTTGACTTTCAGTGATTTAACCCAGCAATTTAAAAAAAACCCAACAAATCTTTCTTTTTCTTGGTGTCCTGTTGAAACAGATTTTTATCCTGCAGATTAAGATAAAAAGCGACTGCTTGTATCTAGGGAAAAGCAAAGAATGAAGTTATTTCCCAAGTACAACACATACAGTACTGGAAACCCCTGTTTAGTGTAGGAAATACTGTTGTCTTGGTTCATAATGAAATGTGAAACTCATTTATGCCAAGATTGCAAGCAGATTTGACACAAGAGCCTTCGGTTTAATATCGCCATTTTTGGTGGATGATGGTAGGGGACAGGGAATAGTCGTGTACACGCATGAAGCAGTAAATCGGTTGGATGTCATCATTATATATTTGCTTTGCTAATAATAAAAAAAATGAATCACTACTGTCATGATATTCGTATTTATATTTGAGTAACCACTGTAGCAGATAACAGTAAAGATGTGTGCAAGTTTAAATCTTGGCAGCACGCCTAGATTAGAGCTTTGGAGCTGACATTTGTGGATTTCGTGTGATTCATGTTACTTTTCTGTGTTTGTGATTACCTTCCTGTCAGAGGCTGCACATCACTCATGCACCAAGCAGCAGACTTCCAGTTTCTGCATGTGAAGGAAAATTCCCAACTGTTGCATCAAACTCTCTTCCAATTGAGCCCCATCCTCTGTATAACAACGGGGCTGAACAACAGGTCCCCAGCAAAATCAAGGGAGTGTGTAAACAGCTTTTACAGGGACATTATTGGGTCATTTTAGGCCACAGACGGAGGTGTGGGAAGAAACCCCAGACTTGCTCTAATCTAACATGGCTAAAAATAGACCTGTGATGATTTATGAACTTTCAAACGCAGCAGAGTATTTTTAAGCAATAGCATCTTCTCCCGCACCGCCTGCAGCCCAGGAGCTGCCTGCACGGCGCCAGGGCTGTGCCCACCCGTGCCCCTGATGGAGACCAGCCACGGGCAGCCAATACCTCCATCACGCTTCAGCAAATAAAACTCAGAAAGACCACGAGCAAAAATAAAAAGGCAACGATCTAGCTCTCCTGTGGTTAGTATCCTTCCTTCAGCTCTGCCTTGTCTTTAACTCTGATTTATTTTTTTTTTTTTTTTGTAAATCAAGTTAACTACACAGAACTGTCAGACAAAGCCAACTCCCTAAACTGAGGGAAATAAGTCACATGGCATCAGAACAGCTATAAAATCATTCTGAAGTTTTGCATCTGTGGCAGAAATTGTACAGGAGCTTACACCTGTTTTCTTAGCTGTCCCTGATGGGGTAACACAGGAGTGTATTTTAAATCAAAGAAATGTTAATCCCACTAAATATAAAGACCTGGCTATCAACAAGAAACACTTTCACGCATGAGGAGGTGCAAGTTTGGGAATCAAGGTGGGCTCTCTCACCAGCTGCTTGCTGTCTTGCAGCGCTGTTATTTTTCCCTCTAGAATAAACGCTCCTCAGCTGACGGTTAAAACTCAGCACTCGGGTAACAAGCAGTGGAGGGTTTAACACTTGGAAATACAACTAAGGCCACCCCAGGAAAGGACGGCTGTGGTCTCAGAGACCACCCGTCCAAGAGGGCTTGTGCCACACCACGGCCAAAGGTGTCCTCGTGGCCCAGAGGAGAGGACACGCCGCCGCTCGCCCCCTCCCACCACCCAGCGCACGCTGAAGGCACACTTGCCCCTCACCGGCCATCCGTGGTGACCTCAGGCGAGGGGCTGAGGAGCTCTGGACATCACTGGTAACACGCGTGAAGTTAGGGTTTGAAGGCAGTATCGGTTCGTCATGTTTACTCTTTACATGCTAAGGGAGAAGTGAGGCTTCTTGCAAAGGTAAGCTTTTCTTCTGCCGTCATTCACATTCAAAACATCTATTTTGTCACTGTGTAGAACAGCACAAAGCTTAAAATTCTGGGAACACTAGGTGGGCTAGAAGAGAGCTCAACTCCACCGCAGAAGGTAAGGACGGGAAAATCTCCAAGTCACCGGAGTTTTGCCAGGATCGTTCAACTCCAACTACCTGGAGGCACACCCTGCCTTACTCCAGTCCTCGCCAGCCCCGCGCTGCCTCCGGGCGAGCTAACGCACGGGGCAGGAGACCCTCCGGAGCCTCCGAACAGGTGGTTATTTACAAATACACACAAAACCCGAACAGGTGGTTATTTACAAACACACACAAAACAAAGGGCTTGGCGTGGCTTCCCGCGAAGGCTTAGTTCGCTTGGTGGGATCTGATGAAACACCTCCTGAAATCAAGCAAAATCTTGTCAGATGTATTCAGCTCTGCCCAGAGTTCAGCACAGGAGGGAGAGGTTGCTGCACGCCAGCGGAAGCCATTGTCTGAAGCAGGCTGCTTTGGGAAAATTAGCAGTGCGCACACCTCTAAATAAGGCTGTACAGCAAGTAAAAGAGGGATTAGCCATGTAAAGTAAGTCCTTTTGGTATTAGATTAAAGAGGGGAGGTGACTTTGAAGGATTATTCAAGAGCCATTTAAGCAGTTTCCAGGCACTTACAAACGCAGGGTAAAAATGCAAGCTCCTCAGGACCAGAAAAGAAGAAAAAAAATCAGTGTCCTGGCCAGTAAAGGAGCGGAATAGGCTTCTGGAGGGTGCACCACGCTGGCCCGAAGCGCAGGGCCCCGTCACCCCGCTTCCCATGCTCGGCGCCGGCCACCATGCCCCACGACAGCAGACAGCAGCGTGTGGGAGCCTGGGCTGGAGCACCGCATGCGTACCTGGGATGGAGCTGCTCGGCAGGGAGCGAGAGAAACGAGGGAAGGGGCTCCGGCAGCCACGATGCCACTGGGACGTGCCACGGGCCGTGGCATCCCCGGCCCCACGGTGGGTGGCTATGGGCAGCTGGGCACGGCGCGCTGGGAGGGAGCGCGGTAGGCGCCGTGTCAGAAAGGATCTTACGAGTAGTGTGACCATTTGAATAGGAGGCTTACACCGGTCCCTGCTCTCCGCTAAAGGATTTATCTGCTAGGATGCAGGTCCTGAACCGAACCACGTAAACAGGAGGATGTGCAAGCACAAACACAAAACCTGACTTCTCTCTACAGCCAAATGCTCCCCTTCTTCCCTGCACCTCCGGGTGCCTAATCACCATGCTGGCTCTTAATCCTTTGCCCACATTAATCCAGCAAGGGAAAATGACTACGTTGCTGCAAGACATCAGACTGTTTTACCGAACCCTCCCTGGAAAAAAAAAACCCCAAAACCCGCTTTTGCTTAGTCTAAAAAGTGACGGATGATTAGTATGTAAGATACAAACTATTTCCACTTGTTATGCAAGCAGCATCGTTTAATTTGTAGTTTAGAGAGCAAGTCACTCCTGTCTGGGATAAATAAAACAACATGCTGCATTATGTTGCTCGCGACACGGAAGCAACATCAGCCTGGGGAAAGCAAAAAAAAAAAAAAAAAAGCAGCTAAAACTCGAGCGAGGAACGCTGCCTGGATGAAGCAAAAAGTTATGCATGCATTTCTGCCAGCCGGGGAGGGAGCATCCCTCTGCCAGCAGACACACACACACACACCCGCAGCCCCATCCCCGCGTTCTCCACCGCGGTTCCCTCTCCCCCTCGCCCGGGGCTCGCTTTGCCCGACCCCGGCAGACCGCTCCGCTCCGCCCCGGCCGGGGGGGGGGGACCACGGAGGAACCCAGCCCGGCAGCCCACCGAGGAACCGCGGCTGCTGGGTGCTCCGCGGGGACCCCCCGGCCGGCGCCAACCGCGCCCCGACCCCCGCATCCCCTTCGGTGCCCGCATCTCCCTTCCCGGGGGGTGCGGGACGACGCGGACACGACCCCCCCCCAGCGACCCAACCGCGCACCCCCGGCATCCCCCTGGGCCGCCGTTCCCCTTCCCCTTCCCCCCCCCCCGCGACCCGTTTCCTTCTTTATTCCCGTGTCCCTTCCTTTCCTTTCCCCAACCCGCCGCAAAAGCACCCCGCTCTTACCTGGCCGGGCCGGGGGGGGGGACACCCACGGGGACACCCACACACATGCTCGGCTCCTTCGCCCAACCTTACGCCGGCAGCCCCCGGAGGAACCGCGGCTCCCGCAGCAAAACCCGCGGCCGCAGCATCCAGCGTCAGCGGCCGGGGGGGAGCCGGGCGAACGCGGCGCAAACCCCACGCAAAAACCCCACCTCCCGAACCGGCGCCGTGCGCGGGGGGGGCGCACGGGGCCGCGGGGAGCGCGCCCGCCCTTAACCCCTTCTTGCTGCCCCGCGCTCTTTGCGCCCACCGGGACACCCGGCTCCGCGGCCCCACCGCCCCCCGGGGGGGGGCAACGCTCCCGCCGGGTTTGCTCCTGCGGGGGTGGGGGGGGCAGTTTTCCCCTCCCTTACTCCCCCATTATTTTTTTATTTTATTTTTTTTTAGCCCTGGGATGGCTTTTCCCGGAGCCATCCGCACCCACGGAGCTGCCCGCAGCCCCCCCGGGCTAGCCCCTCCGCTACTCCCGGCGACTCCCCGCTGCCTGCTTTTCTCCCATCCTCGACCAGTCCCAGTCCCGCTAACGAGGGACCCGAGGGTCCCAAATTACATCTTAGGGCATTTTTTATCCCCCCCCCCCCCCCCCGCCTCGGCCTCCGGCATTAATCCCCGATGTGCCATAATTGTTCTCACTCTTCAAAAGCTGCCTCCCTCCTTCATCCGCCTGCTCTGTCGGTCTCTCGCTCAGCCCTTTGCACGACTGGTCCACCCTCTCCTTCCATCCCCTTTCTGACCCTCCTCGTCCAAGAAATGAGTGTCTAGTGCAAGGAGAGGAGACCAGCCGGAGAAAAGAGCACACGCAGGTACCATCCCTGCCGCTTTCCAGCCCTCCTCACCACCACCCAGCCACTGTCCTGCGCTGGGACCAGTCTCAGGATCCCTCACGAGGGTCTCTACTTGCTACCGCCACGCAAATAACGAGCCACAAACTGCTTTGAAAGTCCGAGTTCAGGCTTCAGAAGCAGTGTGATCTAAAGGCACAAAGAAAAGAAAAAAAAATGTATTCAGAAGTAAAGGTGGGACCTACCTTTCCCCCCGTTCTGGAATCGCGTACCGGGAAATGCTCGTAAAAGGCTGTGCAAAAATGCCTTTCAGCGCAAAGAGGGTATTCAGTCTTAACTGTGCCTCCCCTGGGTTTTGAGGGATTAAGTGAAACCCTTATTATGTTTAATTATCTCTAGAGTTGCTCTCTGTGCTTGCTGCCTTGCTTTATGGTTTAATAAACTGCGCATCGATATAAACTGAATGACAATTAACATTAGTGCAGGTTGGATTCGCGTTTATTGCTGCTTACAGGTTCGCACTCAACGTGCCTTCACTCAGATGTTTCATTGCCATCTATCAGCGGCTCTTTATTAGCCCAGCTCCCAGCTCCGAAAGGCGGTTGGGAAGCACCCGGAGCAGCTCCGGAGGGCGGCTTTCCCGGCGACACGCTGACACCCCAAACTCAGCCCCCCTCCACGGGTGCGAGGGGCTCGGGCAGAACTACGCGCAGGAGCAAAGCAACGCACCGGCGGCTTCTCCGGCTTTGGTCGGCCCAATCCTGAGCGGCAGCCAAGTACCCCTGCCCACAGTGCCTTAGGAACGCTTAGCTCCCATGTGATGGAGGATGGCCCAAAACATAGTCCGCTGCTCCCGGAGAGGGCAGGAGGGGCCAGTGCTGCCTTTCCTGAGTCCTGGCGAAGGTTTAACCTTGGACCCAACTGCGAAACAGCGTCTGGCGGAGGCAGGAGTGTTGTACTTGAGCCGTGTACGAAAGGATCCCCTCACGCTATGAATTGTTACATAAATGTTATGTATTATTTGTGTAATCTCATTCTGATTTATACAATAGTGGGAGACTGCTCGGTAATCCAAAATAAATATATTTCAAGTTTAGCGCCAAGTGTTTTCAATTTGGGAGTGCCTCTGTCTCCAAGGTCACCTCATAAATCCTGGCACTGTGGCACGGCGCTGCCAATCTGCGTGGGGTGTAATAACTCTTGAGGGAAATCAAAGCTGAAAATGCTTCCGAATTTTTCAAAAGGAACATGCATAGAATACATCATCATAACCCATCTGAGCATGCAACATCCTTGCAAGCGCCAGGGAAAAACATCATCCACCCTCAACCGGGTGGCAACCAAAAGCAAATAAGATCTGAAAGGTAAACCCATGGAAGCGGTGTGTGCAGACAGATGGCTTCCCTGAAAAGCCTTTTGGTTGTGCCACCTTCTCTGCATGCGCTATAACTCACCACTGAATGAACAAGCAAACCAGGTCACCTGCTTTTTTTTCCCAAACAAATCCACGCATAAGGCCAAAGGTAGAAGAGTCAGAAATCAAAGACTCCAGTCTAAAATTCAAACATACTCTTTTTAGCAAATAGTCTAAAATACTTCATAAATCTGGCAAGAAAAACTGCCTTGCAGGTTTTTAAGATCACTTGTAATAGTAAAGCTGACACTTTGAATAAAGCCTTACAGCGCGACCTTCAGAAGCACGCTGCTGCACAACTGGGCCCATGATTGACAATCGGGATATTCATGCCAGAGCATCACTAAGGTATTTAGCACGGTAATATTAATTACGTAAAAACAAACTATTTTTCATTACCGTGAAGGTTGTCACACAAGCATGCAAACAAAGCCAAGCAGAAGACAAAACCGGTGCCATCCCTAATGCACTCGCAATGTCCTGCCCCACGATTGCGCTCCGGAGGGGTCCGAGGCCCCGGGGCAGACGTACGCGCCACGCGCTGCCCGCTGCCCACGCAGGGGAATAAGTAAAGTGATGCCCGGCCCTGCCGCGCTGCCACAGCACTTATAGGGATAAACCAGACATAGGGCCGGGCTGTGATTTATGGATGCTGAACTCGCAGCCCGAACTTGGCAGAGGCTTCTTTGTTTAGGCTGCAGTTTGTGTAAATCTTAGAAATGGTTTGGGCATTGTTTTACTAATACAATAAGACTTCGTTAAGCAACTCTACTTTAAATGGCTGCTACAATACATCTCCAAGGTTTACACTGTAGTTTTGTCTGACCTTTAATTAAAATACCAAGACCGTCTTTACAAGGTGATGGCTATTCATAAAGTCCTTTGAGGAGTTGTGTAAGTCTAGGGCTGCTTCTATCTCAGTGATACAGGGAGCGATACAGCTTACAAGGATTTTTGGAGAAATTTGCCTTTTTGTCTAACCGTCACCAGCTTTACCTAGTATGAGATTCATTTTAGGACAATGCATCAAATGCATCATATTTAAGAAGGTACAATGGGGAAAGAGTGATCAGCAACTGGCTGAGAATTATTTGTGATGTGATCTAAATATTCTCAAGTCCACAGATACATAACAACACAGTAGGTGATATGTAGGAGAATAAATCTTTTATACAAAGTTGAAGTGATTTTAGTGCTGTGGGAAGGTGGTGGATGGACGGCCTTGGAGGCTGATGTCTTGTTAGGGAGCAAGGAAGAAACTGAAGCAAAACCTTGGTGTTTTGCCAGCATAACCCAGTGCTTGTTTCAGAAACCATTGCTTGGAGCTGCGAGGCGGTATTTGCTCCAAACAGATTCAATCTTTGGCCAGTGTGGTGAGGTCCCTGCCAAAGATGTCAGCTAGTGCCAATTTCAGTGCAATATTTTGAAAATGTGGGTATTTATCACTAACAAAATTGTTGGGAACCAAAGATCTAAACCTACAAACTTAGTGTCATCAAGTAGTCCTCAGATGTTCTCTTCAACAACTTCACTGTCCAAGGATAAAATACAGCTTTCAAGGTGCGGATTTCTAAAGGAGGCTTAATTTCTTTAGCTTAATTCCAAATTCTTTAGATCCATAAAGTCTCTGGAAGACAACAGCAGTTCTGCCTGAATCAAGGAGCACAGGAATGGACCAAAAAATTCTAGCTGGAAAAGAAAGTCTTTTGCAGTGTAAGAAGCTTGGCTTAAGTAGCAGCTGAGTCCTGAATCTTTGTGCATTTTTCATTGGACTTTCTGCACCCAAACTCTCCCTGAACCTTTAGAAAAACCCCTTAAGGCTCACACTTCCTAATTACATTTGATAATAAAGCACAGTTTTATGACCAAGTCATGAAATTCAGGATTTTTGAATGAAAATGATGTAATTCTCAAACAGTAAAACCATAATATATAACTCTAAATTAAGGCCTTAGGTTACAAAGCAAAGAAGTTTAACATTAAAAAAAGCAGAATGGGAAAACCTTGAAGCTTCTCAGTCTAATAATTATAAATTATTTTTGTCATGATTAAGATTCCAAGGTGACACCCACTGCTATGTTTTAGTAGTTAAAGAAACACGTTAATATAAACCTCATTATCTGCAGTGAATTTTTTTAGACTAGATTTAAAATGCAATAATCTAATTACTTTAGAAATTAAAATAAAAACTCACTGTATTTCTAACTCATTGCAAAAGGGAAGTTTCAAATGACACAACCTTAATAATACGCACATTAAAAATGTTAAAAATAAATACCTTGAAAACCACACAAAATTCAGAGTGTGTTGCCACGATAAGGTGGTGACATTTATAAATGCCATGTGATTAGCATGTGAAGAAGAGATACACATTCATTGTATGCTAAGACCTATTAATCATCCATCACCTGATAAACATACAGCATAATGCCCTCCCCATTCCTTTTCAGAGTCCTAACGAAGATGGCTGTTGGTGCTGATAACTCAAACACTTCTTCAGATCCCTTAGTTAGGACTTTTAATAACAATAACTTTATGCACCAGCTGTGCACAGCTGGGATTCTTGTTAAAGAATACAATGTGTGTGCACTGTTGTGGGTCAAAATTAAAGACTGGATGAAAGAAGGAGCCCCAACCAATTGCCTCATCAACCACGGTGCTGTGATTTTTCTTCCAAAGGTGGCTGAGACTTACAGGCACTCTTGCACATTTTCTGTTGAAAATGTTCTACTGAAAACTTTGCTGTTTGGCTTTCAGGCAACGAGTCTGCACTTTAAACTTGAAGAATGAAGCCCTCTAGCTTCAATCAGCCCCACTGATTCCAACGTACCTCCGCATGATCCTCCATGAGACCAACTGTGTGATCTGGGGAAAAGTGGCAGCTTTCCTTCCCAGCAAAGCCTGTGGAGACAGGTTCTCCACGCCAGATAAAATTCCAAGTATCCAGAGAAAAGTCAACTCAAGGCACTTAGGAGTTAATGTCATAGGACAAGAATTATCAGACCAAACGTAGTCTGTCTTATCCAACATCTTGCCTCAAATCATGGTTGTCATGAGTTACTTCAGGGAAAGGAGTGAGAAATGCCTCCTTCCTCTAGGACACAGAGCAGGTAGGCATCCTAAAGCGTGATGTTCAGTACTTCTGCGTCATCAAACATCCCGCTCGTGAACCTGATCGCCATCAGCATCGTAGTTACACCGAGGAATGGAAGAACTCCTGGGACTAACTGCCGAGAGGAAATTTTTTGCAATGTACACATTGTATTAGTACTACCAAATGCAGAAACCATAATGAATACTTTTGTACTGTCACTTCAGCTTTTGACTTCTATCTCCCACCAACACACTCAGACTTGCCTCCTTTCACCAGCAGAGCCTCCGATTTCCGAGCAGCGTCATGGGTCTGATGTGGTCCTCACACGAGCCACCCGTGGAGTTTTCACTGATTTAGAGATCCAGGACTGAAGTCGTAGGTAACTAAAACGCCCTTCAGAATAGGAACCACTCTTCTCAGTAATGAGAATGGGAAGGCCTTTAAGACTTTCCCTAGAATGGGAGCCACGGAGACAATTCTGAGCAAGACACAGTCTATTGTTAATGCACAGATAAGGAAGGACAAAAATAGAACTGTATTAATTTCAGCACAGAAATACTGGGAAAAATATATTTGTGCCAGGAAAAAGAAAGTAATACAAATTTTTATTTGAAAGATTTCTATAGAGGCTATTAAAAACAGCAGAGAGGGGGGAAAAAAGGGTAGAGAAAATATCTCTCTGCAGCTTATGAATAACAGATAAACTTTATTCCAGTAGTGATAGGGTACAGTTTTATTTGAAGAGCAGTAGCCTGCCAATAATAAAGACAAATACTTACATAGCTGTTAGAAGAATAAAAACAAAGCTGACTTTTTTTTAATTGAAACAATTTAAAAAAAAAAATTAAATGCAATTTAATTGCAATTTCCTGAGGACAGTTGGGTACATTCAACAGATAAGTTATTAACCGTCACTTTTGAATTTTAGCTTTATACAGCAGTTACCAACACACTGATTCTGCATACATAATTTCCTAAAAGGCATCATATTATTATGGAAGTCATGTTAGCAGTCTATGAACACGCATATTCCCGTTTAAGTCATTATCTGAAAATAATATCCTGAATTGGATACATCCTGTGGGAGAAAACAAAAGCAAACAGCTTTGGCCCAAATGTATTTATGATATTTAAGTAAATACAGGAGAGATTGTACACATATGATGAAGCCAGCAAAAAATCAAATCAGTGTAAACACGTTGTAGAGGGTTCAAAATGTTGTACCACCAAGACCGTGAGACACGTAATGGGTGCTGAGCTGAATTTTACTAATCCACATAGCCACATCTCCCAAACTTGCAAATACCACTGCAAATACTTTACTTGTGAGAAATTATCGTCACTTTCAGGATTACATTAGAAGGAACAGTTGTGGAGCTGCTGTATAAACCTAAATCAGAACATAGTATTAAGCATCTTCTGCTGCGGTTGCCACCACCTCTCACGGTCTCCTGAGCCCACTTGTTCCTGCTTTTCTCTGGAAGTGACAAAGAAGAATAATCCGGGCATTTTAAATGCCCTGCTTAGATCTTCACTTCGAAAAGCAGACCTGTGAAGAGAGATCACCGAACCTACGTGGAGCCTCACTCAAGCCCTGGGAGCTCAGGATCATCACGCTCATGTGGGCTACGGGGGCTTCAGCCCCCAAGGTGCCAGTGCTACCATTTCTGTAGTAAGTAGTGCAAGAGTTTCCAGGAATTTTCACTTCTGGAGATGAATGCAAGTTTTCAGTGGGGTTGATTTCATCTGAGACATCTGAGTGTTTATATGGTGATGTTTTGCTACTGAAATGAAGACTTCCAGGTTGTCTTCAGGAGAAAGAAGCCCATAGAAGCAAAACCTCTTTGCAGCAGGATCAGGGAGTGCATTAGTGTTAATTGATGAACGTAAAAGGTCCCGAATTTGGCTTTTCTGTATTCTGCAAGCTTTATGGACCTTCCTGTAGTGACAGAGCAGCTGATCATTCATTAAAAGGAAAAAGAAGAAAAGAATGGTTGAAATCTTTCAAAAGCTAAGTGGTTTTTTTCCTAAAGAATGGATTTACCTCTGTCAAAGGAAGGGCGAGTGAACCATTTGAAACCCTAAGGAAATGCTTACTCCTTCCTTTGCAATGCTGGGATGTTCCACTAAGGCTTACATTATTAAGAGTCTTCCAATGGATTTATGGACAGAAGATTACATTCTTAATGCTGCTTCTCAGAAATTGAGTGAATAATTCAAGGCACACCAATATACTACGGAAAACAGAAAAGTACCTTACAGCTTGGTACCTTACAAAGAAAGTGAGCCTCAAGCTCGCTCAAGCTATATAAATGTGATATATGTAGCATAAAGACCACTGTATATGAGGTGGCAGTATGAAGTGAGGTGGTATAAAGCACTGAGTGGGAGCTACAGCATATGTAAACAATTGCTAGCAATAATGCACAGGTAAGACTGATAGCACTACCCATGAAAAACATAGTAGTTGGACCATTAATAAGATCCTTTTGTGCTTCATATTGACAGATTTAGAGCATCTGCTCATCAGAAGTCAAAGAAATTAGAGCGATAGCCCAGGGCAATGAGTCAGCTACCAGAGGAAGTTCATCTTCATGTCAAGAGGAGAAAGGAGCAGCAGTCAGAAGCTGCCTCTTTAAATACCTGCACTATACTCTTTTATCAATGGGTTTGGTTTTTTTTTTTCCCTTTAAGAATGCTTGTGGCAAATAAGGATAGGCTTTCATCAGATCTACCAGGGTAGAGAGAAGCCATATTACATATCTGAGGTACTAGAGCAGGGAATGGCAGCATTCTGCTAGATTTGACAATAGGGAGCTGCTGACATGGGGGTGGTATGAGGAAACTCAAAACGGGAATGGTTTGATGGATGATTATTGTACGCACCCCAAGTTTTTCTGAAGTAAACAGTAAATAAGTCATCCCCACACATGAATCCCTGCCGAGGTGTGAGAAGAGGCCGATATCCAATGACCGGTGGAGGTAGATACCATCGTGGACCTAAGCTAAGACGTTAAAGGAGCAGAAAGCTTACGATCATCAAGCCAATGTATTGAGGTATGCAGGGAAACACCTCTTCCTTTCTCTTTCCCTACCAGAAGTTGGCATCGCCGATCCTTTCCGTCCCACCTCAGAGGCTGACAGCAGACCACCTTCTCCATGTGGAGAATGACAGCCCAACCGTGCGACCCAGAAGCCGTGCTGGTCCCCGGCAGCGCACCGGGAGGCAAACACGAGCCGAAGGGCTGGTGTGAACAGTGCCTTTCCCGGAGGTATGAGCACTGTTGCCTGGGAGCCGGGTTGGAGAGGAGCTGATGCAAGGATGCAATGAGCCAGGAAAAGAGATCTCTGGGGAAACGTCTCATCAAAGGTTGGCTGTTTAATTGCAAAATGGGGGCTGGTATCGATTTGCACATCTGTCCCCCGCGAACATTTCTTCTTCCCCAAGGAGTCAGCATCCCCGAGTGCTAACCCAATGGCTTTTCCATCAGAGTCGTTATCTGCCAAAACCGTCCTCAAAACGCTTACGTGTCTGCTCAGCCGATCATTTGAGAAGTGCACAGGGGACGACAAACCCGGGGTGCCACAAGCTTTCTGCGAAGCGTTCCCCACGAGAGCTGCAGTTGCTGGGGGCGTGCCAGCGCTTGGGCTCTGCTTTCCAGGGCCAGCTCAGCCCAGCAAGGAAAAAGGACATTATCAAAGTACCGGTCATAAACTTTCTGATTGAGAAACTTGGTGCTTGTGGGACTCGGTGCTTAAACAGTCCCACTAGAAGGGTCCCTCGCCAGGTTTTACACCAGTTAGAGCCTGCCTGAGCAAAGTGGGGCACTGATACCTGTTTTCTGCACCTTCAGTATAACCTTTGCAGGAAGACAAAAGATGGCATAGAAGAGCTGATCCAAGCCATCCTTATCACAAAGGAGCTTTCCCCTTCTCAAACAGGCACATCTTGACATCTGACTCAATACGACAGCTAAAATTGATCCCTGTGTGATATCCCGAAGGCAATAAAGGTGAAGAATGTGTGTCCTTTACCGCTTTTGGGCTACCTGCTTCCTTGTCTTTATTTTAAATTACAGATGATAAATAAAGAGAAAGAAAGAGCAGAAGAAGCCTGTAGGAACAAAGGATCGTAGTCTTTTCTGTCCTGTAGAGTGATCCAGCTGATTCAACTATGTAGAAATGTTTGATGCCTACTGCAAGCTACTTTGCTGTGCGCTCTGTTTAGCTGTATGTGGTTTCTCACCCTACTGTCTTGCTTTCTGGATTATTTTTAGAACTGAAAAATGTTTAGCAATTAGCTGCTTTCTTACCGTGGTTGTTCTTTACCAGGTGTTCGCAGGCGGCCTTTCTTTCTTGCTGGAAGCATAAGTGTAGCTGCAGAATGGCTTGGCTTGCCTTGTGCCATGTAGTCAACAAGGATTCAATTACTGACCCGTTTGCCAACACTAGCCTCCTGCACGTGTTTGGGTAAGCTGAACACGCTTAATTTTGTGTTACACACAGATCCTGTGCTGCATAGGTATCCCACAACTGCAGTAATGGTTCTCTTTAAAAATTATCATTTGCTACTTCGTGGTATTAGTGTGGATAAATTCAGTAATAACGAATTTCCTACCATCAAGTAAAAGAATCAAGTAGAGGTAAAAATTATACGTGAGTGTTAATTCAGTGCTATTTGACACAGGGATAATTTTTCTTTTGTTGCACAATCCCATCCTCCTGAGCTTTCTAAAAGTCTAAAAGTACCCCATGCAGCATTCATCTGACGTGCATTACATGTAGCACGTGTACATCTAAGCACATTCACGGAGGTTGCAGGCAAGGCAAGTAGCTGGATATTTGTTTAACGCTTTAGCAATATTCATGACATTCTTATTTAAAGTCAACTCCCTTCTGATTTTACAGGCAGTTATGGCTCACTTAAGGCTATCATATCAGCCTGACTTTCCTTCTGCCCTCTCTCCCTTCCCTTTTTATTTCTGCATGTTAATGTGTTGGAAATTTGTGTCAAAACCTGTTTACACTCATTGCCAACTACCACTTACATGGGCCCTTTAATAACGCACCTTTGCTGTAAGCACATCACAGAGGCTCTGTTTCATGCAGAGAGAGACAGAGACCACAAATGATTAAAAAACACGTATTACAGTCAATGGAAATAATTTATCTTCAGTCAAAAAGCCAACAAAGGACCATGTATTATTTTTGCCCTACTTTGAGCTTTAGGCTGTGAAGCTGATACGGTGAAATGTCTCCAAGCTGACTTTTGGCAGAGAAATTTCTCATATTTTTGTTCATTTTCTTTTCCTTAGAATTAGTTGAATCATAAATACTGTTATTTCCCCTCAGAAAGGAGGGGCCATGAGGATAGGTGATAGTGTCCCTTTGGACAGTATTCATGAGGACCCTGATAAAACTATTTCACATCCTTAAACACCCAAGACCACACTGTCTCATCAACAGAAATTTTACAGCAATGTAGCCTTACACAGCAATACTTAGGCCCAGTACTTGAGAATGGTAGTTTATTAGAATAATTATTTTTGTTTTAAAACACAAAGCTATCTCGTTTGAGCATTAGGTCCTTACCCCATCACTGACAGGCGTACCGTGCACTACTTGCCTAATGCGTTTTATGTAGCAACTAAACAGTACCAGCTCCTCAGAGAAGAAATGCTCTATTCCTACTTGCTTATGAAAAGCTATGTACACTGCTGAAGACTTATGGGTGGTAAATAGTAGAAGGAATAAAATAAAACAGATATTTTTAAAATGGAAGCAACTTTGTTTCCGGAAGAGAAGTCAAATAGTACAGTCCCAGTCAACCATCAGCTATGCTTTAGTTAAGAC
The DNA here is from genome assembly GCF_947461875.1 of Haliaeetus albicilla. NCBI lineage: Eukaryota > Metazoa > Chordata > Aves > Accipitriformes > Accipitridae > Haliaeetus > Haliaeetus albicilla. The sequence continues at coordinate 3,267,642 of NC_091506.1, forward strand.
AAGGCAGCTAGGTACATGTGTGCAGATGTAGGCACTCACTTTAGTCTTTTTAAACAGCATGGATTTGTAAAACAGAGTGGGGCAGGAGGGGCTGGAGAAAAAGTAACACCGCTTGCTAACAACATATTGTACATTTTCACTTCCACCCCCACATTTTGAGCCTGCAGAGATTTTACATTGGAAGTGCATCTTTTTACATGCTCGTACTTGCTGGGAGATAACTGCTGCTCCAGTGAGGCTAGGAGGGCTGTCCCAGTCTAACTGGTGTGCCATGCTGGGACTTCACCTCCAGGTGCCCACAGCAGATTATAATCCAGTGCACTCTGGGCAAATTGGGTAGAGAGGGAGAATTTCTCGGCTGGCACAGGATTGCATTGCAAAATTAAATCTGCAGAGAAGGAGATGAAGCCCACACAGGATGGCAATCACAGAACCCATTCTCTGGAGGAACCAGCTTCTCCCAGTAAAGCAGGACAGGGCTGTGAGAGAGGAGGGTGCCCCGCCGGCTGCTGCTGACTCCAGCTCCCTGCCAAGACTGCGAAAAGTGGAAAGAGGTGGCGGCGGCAGCCAGGCTGGGATTTAGTCCTTGCATCTACGTGTCTGCAGAGCTCATGTGCCAAACGCCGCTCGCTGGCTGTCTGCTAATAGAGGAGAGGTCAGCAAAGGCTGATCTGGGTCATCTCCATTCATGCTTCCTCTGTGTATTCCCTAGGAGTGCGTAAGGGAAGAGTAATCCTCTGAAAAGTCTCATTCACCCAGTCTTGAATCTCTGCTGTTGTGCCTCAACAATAACCTCCCACAAGTGAAAGTGAAGCCATCTCATCTAAAGCAAAATAAAATAAGAAAACCATGTTGCTCTCTCATATCTTCCAACTTTTATAGTCTGATATTCACAATCAGATCATAACAGCTTGGATCTTTTCTGTCATTTTGCCCAGCACACACTCTAAATAGCAGTGGAATTTAAACTACTATCTGTAATATTTTTTATTGAAAACTGTATATGAAGAAGGATATCTTGCTGAAATAAGCACCTTAGCCATTTCTTTATTTCAGGGGTTTCATTTTTGATGACACACACTGTATATGAACCTTTGTGACATACTGGCTACGTAGTGGAAAGCGAGCAAAGTCCCACGCAGCCAAAGGTGAATTCCAACGTTGCTGATATTTGTAATTGGAGTGAAGAAAGCAGATGAAGAAAACTTTTCATCTCTAACCTTCCTGACACATCAGCTGAGCCTTGGATGACCTTCACGAATGAGTGTTTCGCACAAGCTTGTCTGAATCTATAGGCTGGCTTGCGGTATCATCAACCATATGCACGGACACCTTTCACTTTATTTTGTTAATCAAAGACTTATTTCAAGTTTAAACGAGATTTTCTGGGAACCTATGCTAATGCCTTCTCTGATGGAGGAACTCTTATCTCTGTTAATGGGAGTCTTGTTTTCCAGTTTAGGTACCAACATTAAAAGCTGTGATGAGGTGTCCTTCCAAGATGCGTCCAGAGCAATAGTCATGCGGAGATATTTTAAATATGTAGAAAAATTGAAGCCTCAGTTGTACTTTTAAAAACCTGACATTATCATATAGTCACTACTTTCTGAGCTAAGACAACTTGATTAGTGTGCAAAACATGTTCTTCATTTATCTTTTGTTTTCTGCTTGTTGTTAGTGTTTACTTTATAAATAGGCAGCATCTCTCAACATATGTTTGCTCTGCTTTGTTTTGAACAGAGCATACAGGAGTAAAGGAAAAAGATATAATCTAAACAGGATGACTGTATTCCTTTGGGAATTATTTTCTGTTTATTTTATGTTTCCTAAGACACCTTTTAGGGTCCTGAACTAATACCTTTCCAACTTCTACGCTTCAGCTCATTGAACCCACTTTCCACTGTCACACCATCAGCAGGAAACGAGAAATTCTGAGGGTCAGTGAACACAGTGAATTCTCTCATTACTGCAAGTGAGACTACTGAGTTTTGGATTATTTGTATCTGTGATGCAGTGTGCCAGTGCACTAAGATGCTCTAGGAACAACACTTCCAAAATGCAGTTTACCTGGATTGGCATTGGCATATGGATTCCTATGGTAAAAAAGTCACAGCTCAAAACTTGGGAGAGGATATTTTTCCTTTCAGCTGCTGCTGTTTTGCTTAACATCTACCAGTCTTTTTGACTTTATTAAAAACCAACAGCCCATAGATACCACAAAACCAAAACTCAAAGGTCAAGTAAGCATAGCTTTCCAAGCTGACCTCTCCATCAGTCTGTAGCTGTGTATGTACGTCCAAGCCTTATAAAGTCCAGGTAGGCAAAAGGAGACCTATTCTACTGTTCAGCTAGCAATGCTTCTGTTTTGGCAAACCTTTCAGGATCTGGTTTCGCTCTGCACTGGAACAAAAATCCTCCTGCCTACTAAAATCAAAGAAACCAATACATCTTTGTCGAAAGTCAAATGTGTCGAGACTACCTGTCTGGGTTGAGAACAGTATATTATACTTATAGCATTTACAAGTTCCTCAATCTGTCTTCAAAATGTTTCCTAAAAATATGTGCAAACTTTTGGCTCTGCAAATAAACCTGCTAAAAATCAGAACAATCATAAGCACTCCATGGAGTGCAAGGAGTCTAGAAAGCTGGTATATAAATCACCTGGACAACAGAGGACATGACATTATTTCAAGTCAGGTACTAGTCCTTGAACCTTCTTTTGGTGGTACTGTTTGTTATTTAGTTTGTGATATGGATGACCATAAAATTAAAACCTGTAGGCCTTCCAACTTTCTTGTTTAGTCTCTCAAGAATGTATTAACATGTACATTTTTTTAGCATAAAATATTGATCTGGTTTTAAGGTCAAGTGACGGAAATACAGAGGCTAAAATATCAAAACGGCAGACTAAATATCTCCGTAGTAATCATTTACACAACCAGATAATGCAACTGCTTGGAAACAGCAGTCAACAAATCTCTTCCTATCCATCACCTGTCTCAGAAACCCTAACTGAATAACTACATTTATACTAAATGCTTATGCAGCACTCATATTTCTTCCAGCACTAAACCTGCAGCATGAGTATATGACAGCGGGATCTTTGTTAATTGTTTCAGACGCGACATCCGAGTTTGGTGTGTTCTCCTTTTCTGTTTAAAACTACTGCAGAAAAACCTGAGCTGACGTGGGTGTTGTGCCCAGCGGAGCATGGTGGCCCTGCTACACCATTTCCAGCCCCAGCGCATGGGGAGGACTTCACACCACTGTCACCACTTTTCTGGGTCTTCATCTTCGGGGGGAATCTGGTTATTACTGCTTGTCTTTCCTTGGCTCATTATATATCTTTGGTTTTTTTTTGCTCTTTGTGGTTTTGCTCACCAGAAAAATGCACTTGAAGCGTAATACTGGTCTTCTATTAAAAAAAGACAGTAATAAAGGGAAACCCCAGAGTGTTACGAAGGAAGGTTACCTTGAGCTATGGGAACTGTCAACATATCAAAGACATGTAGCTAAGCTTTTGTTTTGATTCTCCCTTACATTTTATACTGAATTTTTTGCTCCTGTCTTCACTGTCTCCTTAATAAATTCTATCAAATTAGGTAATTTTACCTGATTTCTTTATAAAACCATAAATTTGATTCAGTCTAAGTAGAAACTTGATTGACATTAATTCTGTAATAATTCTCTAACGAAATTTGCCCAATTCCGATTTTAACAGAAAAACATATGCTATGAGTAATGAATAGTTCTTATCATCCTCAAAAGCCTTGCCCCCCCCCCCCAAACACAAGTAAAGAAAACAAATGGCTCCAGTAATTAAATTCTACATAAGTATGGTTTATTGGTGGTGATTAATAAAATAATGGCAATATGTAGCTCTTGAGGGCTGACACAACAGTTAGCTACTGGCATCATTCTGCTGAAATTGGTTGAGTTACAGCCTGAGACTATAGTCCAAACAATGCCACTAAATTAGCTGCCATTAAAAAGTAACTGCTAGCACTTTTACTATTTCAGACTTCATTATCCTTTTTTTAATTTGGATGTTCTCCTCATGTAGCCCTGAGGGCTTAAAATGTTGCATGCATTGTCATAGGCATACTGTTTCGTAGTACAGGTAGTTCAATGAAGAATGACACTTTAGGCTGGTCTTTTCAGAGAGCGAGCTTACTTGAAGAATATCCTTCCCATTGAGTTATAGTTTTTTTTAATGTGCCTATGAATAACTAGTAAGAAAATTCGTGAGAACTTTCTGAAAAATTGAGAGACCAGTTCAAAGTGTCCTGTATGGTCCAAGCCTCTATGAAGGTGCCCATGGCATGTATTTTGCCTTTCTTTCATCCTACAGGGACTGATTGCAGCCTGTGTAGTAGCCCCAGGTACCAGGAAGGAAAGTAGACTATTGAATTTCCCCTGTCCCTCTTCCCCAGCTGGGTCTCTGCTTCTCCTCTCCAGGAGGACCATCAAATTCCTATTTACCTCTGTCACCAAGTTTGTAATATTCAAAATCTATCTTGCGCTTGTTGGGAAACTCAGTCCCTTGGCTTCTCACTAACTTCTCCCCAGCCCCGCGTGGGTCTCCCCTCCTGTGCTTGCTCCTGAGCCCTTGGGAAAAAAGGCGCAGGGCCAAGGCTTTGACCCTGCACCTCCTGCAGCTCGGTTGGCCGTGGTAACCACGTCATGCCATGGTTTTCCTCGATGCATCCAACCCCATCTGGAAACGAGTTGGATGTCATTGTGCCTCCTCTTGCTGATTGAAAGATTGGCCCAGAACCTTCTTCCTGCAATGCTTCGATGCCTGCTACTTTCCAGTCCGATTTCATTGCTGACAAGTCCAGACCCATGTTTTTACGCACCTGTGTAGCACTCCGGCTTAACAACATCTACTCTGTGGGGTGTTCAGAGAAAGCAGCCATTCCCCTCCCACCTGTGTGCATCCAACATTTGTTTGGTTACCCAACCACACTTTGCTCTCTTGGGTTCCTCTTACAGGGTCCGTCACGCAGTGCTCATCTCCCCCAAGCAGCCCTCTTTCCTCCGCACCTGCGTTGGTGGGAATTCATCCTCCCCGAAGGTGTGACCAGAACTGCAAAACTCAGGCAGGGAAAGGGCAGAACTTCAAGATAAATGGGGTGCATCTGGTAGGTCTGCTCCAAACTCCATTAATTTGCTTGACCATGACTTACTCAGCAAATAACCGAAGGTCTGCATGACCTTGGCTGATCAGGAGAGTTTGTAACTTCACGTGGACAGACACTCGGCAATAGTTTTGTCGGAGTGCCAGCTACAGTGCCTGACAGCAGCCTGTCACCATTTCACCTGTACAACTTATTCCCTCACTCTCGAGACAGTAAAGGAAGTGTTACAATACTGTCTTTTCTTTTAGCACTAGATATATGCTTTTAGAGGGCAGGTTATTCTCCCAGCACAACTCTGCTTTCTCTCAGCCTCCTACTGAAGTGTTAATTTGGCCATACGTGCGCTTTTGAGGGGGGAAGGTTGTGCTCATTTGGAAAGCTCAGGTGATGGGGGAGTTCAAACAACAATCTCCTCTATTCATCTTTCATATTTCTAAAATGAATTGAAGGTGATCTTTTCACTGCCTGCCCTAATTAGACTAATAAAATATTTCTGGGGAAAGCACTGCATAAAAAGAGAAGTGATTATTGAAAGTCTGTTCCTCAAAAGTATCCCGGCTATAAGCAGGACCTGTCATTATACTAATGTATAGTTTATAATCACTCAAATACTTTTTATATCATAAAAGGGACAGCACCAAAACCCAACACTGTACAGAACGAAGCACCTAATATTTGGGTTTGCATGGGTTTAGCCTTACAACACTGCATTCACCATACGTTAATAACAGTAAGTTATGGAAACATAAAGCCTGGAAATAGCCGAAAATAATTCGGAAACTACAAATCAAAGGACATATCACTTTGTTACAGCAATCTGGAGCCGATTTCTGCGATGCGGAATGTACGTGTGCCATCAGTCCATGTTGGCGCTGGCAGAGGGTGGGTTACGGGGCATCAGCCCTCAGGTACCACCGCCTCAGTTTGCACGTCCAGAAGTCGGCTGAGCAATCTGGGAGGAGATTCCTTTTGCAACCTAGCCGTCTCCACTGGCATAAAAGCATCCCAGTACACCCCAATCATGAATAGACTATTTTCTTCCTATACATACCGGCAAGGAGTAATTACGCCCGGTTTACAGATGGGGAATTGAATACAAGTAGCTTAAATAATTTGCAAAGCTTAGGCTGGCAGATGGTGGGGGAGACAGATCCTGGGTTCCCGAAGCCTCCGCTCTCTGCTGCTGTGTCAGGGAGCCCACGAGGGCTCCCTTCACCCCAGCTCCAGCTCCGGGGGCTCCGTGAGCAATAAGGGAAAGGGGGGGATGCTTGGGGGTCCAGCCCAGGGCGGCACACCGGCCTGCTCTGTGAAGGCGGGCAGAGAGTAGGAGAATGAACGTCATAAATTGTTCCCTCAGCTGCAGTAGACGCTCGGGCATGAGTACATCTTGATTTTCACACGTTGAGCCTGGTCTGCAGGGACATTCCTACAGCTGCCGTGGCCCGGCATGTTTGCGCGTGTGTTAACACAGCGCAGTAGGAGCTCCCCAGACAACTACCTTACTTTTCATTAAATATTCCCCAGTAGCTGCTTTCCTCTGAGCTGTCAGCTCCCAGTGACATGCAGCATGACATCACACAGGTGCAGTCATAGCCAGAGGATTATTTATCCCTCTTCACCCTACTCCACGTAGGAGACACTTTATGACAACAGCAGCGACTGCATCTGCGTGATTTACTCCTTGTGCGTACGCCGTGTTTACAAGAACAGATTTCATTCTTCCATATGTGATTTATATTTAACTGTAAAAGAATTCCACGGGAGATCTATCAAAAGTAATAGGAGACATAATATTTTCTAAGAAGATAATATTTTCTATTTGCACCAGCGAATGGATCTTTAACAGGTTAGCGCAAAGCACTGCCGTACATGCAGCTGTACTCAGCGGAGCACAAAGAATTGCTCAGGTGATGAGGAAGGCTCTGTGCCTGAGTGTGCACACCGACTCCAGGTGCCCACACTTTCCCTGCTCTCTGAATCCTCTAACTCTGCTAATTTATAATTATTTATTGAAATTCATGCCTCGGGACCGCTTTTGGAGGCAAATCATGCAATGAGAAACTTTGCTGGATTTCAGGGAGAAGGATTGAAAACCTTCTCCTCTTTCTGTTTGAACTGTTCAGGCAGAAATAGAGATGTAGGGCTTGAACCCCAATTACATTTGAATATTTACATATCTTTGGACTCAATCTCCTTTAGATTTCCTTGTGGAGCAATTTACATGTTAATGAACCCTAGAAATAATTCCTGAATCAAAACACGTTTCCTATCAAAAAAACATATGGACCTTGAAGCGAGCTGTGTGGCAGCTTCTTATTCAAATGCTTTAAAGTTGAAAGGGATCAACATCATTTGTCGCTTTTACTCATTTTCTCGTGGTCTATTTTGAACAAACTCGTTCTGTAAATCCATGGGGTTAAAAAGGGGAGGAAAAAAAAAAGCATTTCAGATAATAACAGTAAATATTGGCATATTTTGAAATTAATGGGGCTTTGGGAACTGTGGGTCATTAGATTGAGACCCTTATGCAGCACAGTCCAGGTGGTGTATTCACCTGTACTGTATCTCTTGTCATGGGCAGTGGTCAGACATCCTGGTGAAACACTGTTTTCTTTCACTAAGATTTGATATTTTATGGAAAATATAAAGCAACAAGGACCACCAATCTATGAAGGAAATGGATTTTGAAAAACAAAGTCCATGACTCATTATGTCAAGGCTTTTTGTGGTTTGAGCTAAATTATATTTACCGTGAAAAAAAAAATTGCACATAAAAATTGTAACAAATTGAACTTAAAAATTCAGCTGCCTTAGCTACTGAAATCTTTGGGACAGGCGGGAGGGACCATGGACTCTCTGAGCACTGGAATGGTGTTTCCCTCTGCCCAGGCAGGAGGTGGTAATTTGTCGGTGGGAGTGTGGGGAGACGTGACCTTCCTCACCTTCAGCCCCTCGGCTCTGCCCTCTCTACATCCACCCATCAAGTTTAAATTCAGCAGATGCAAACAAGCATCCCGACAGCAGAGACTTTGATTTTGAACGCGAGCGTGGAAGGGCGAGGGAGACTATTTCCCAACGTGATGAGCCGCTGGGAGCCATTAGACTTGGTCCTGTCGACACAAATTAGTTACAGAATATGTAAAGGTAAGACCTTTCTTACAGGGGTAGTTAGTGTCTTACTGTATGCAATGTTACGCTCCATTATTTTGTTCTGCAGAAGGGAGAGAAATGTGTGAAACTAAATGAAAAGTAGCAGTAAGGACAGAGATGAGCCTGTGTGTGCTGCTGCAGCGTAGGTGAGCTCACCGGCAGGTCTGGGCTTCTCTGTATTCCCAGGAAAAGCCTCTCCAGGCAGATCCGGGTCTGGATTTTGTCACCTGCTCTGATTGCCACTGAATATTCAGCTAAGTCTCCAGGTGAGCATCCCCGTGATTTTTGACTTAAACTTTCACAGTGAAGGATGACTATTTATCGTGATGACAGTTTGTCTCCTCGGTGACAAGCATTAGAGTTTTGGAGGTTTTTTTGCATACTGATATTTCTGTTGCGTTGGACTTAGCTTGCGAGCGGCATTGCAGAGCAGATGTAGCCAAATGTCTCTGTATCAGCACAACTTCCATGCAGCCCCAGGACTATATGACAGCTCCTCTTCCGTCTCACACAGAAAAAACTGCACGCTTTGTGCGTGCCAGGTTTGGTTTCAGCTTCCATCGTGGCCCCGGCGAGGCCTTTCCCAGCAGCTGAGCTAGTTCCTGGTGTGTCTGTATGCAAAAGTTTGACAAATCAGGACTTGACGATGCAAAAACATACTCCTACATGTGGGGCCAGCTGGGGCCAGCAGACATCTTCATTACGTCTCCTGAGTTGCCAGTGTCACCAACCGAAGCTCAACCTCTCTCCCGATGTCTTCCTGCTGTTTCTTTTCTTTAACTCTTCTCATCAGGCAAACCTTGAGGAAGGTACTCAATATGAAAATGGATTTTCTTCTGGGCACATTTTGGCTAGCAAAAGAACCACTCCTCACTTCCCACCTGAGCCCAGAGACATCCTCCCACATGGAGGACTGAGGCACTGAATTTCCACTCTGACCTTCAGCCCTCTCCATCCATTGCTACGATGGCACCAGGCCTCCATGGAAACACCTATCTCAGACAACCCCATTTTTTTCCCACCAGCAAAACTCCTTTCAGTAACTATTTCAGCAGAGTTTTATGTCCATAGGGTGGAACACACCCTTTGTACACAAGGCAAGCACAGTGACTACCCCAGTACCAGCACAATGACTTTCACTCTGACTCATCCCCTGCGACAGTCAAGATCTCTGTGGTTTTCTTGATGTTATGGCTGTTGACTCATGAGCAGCCAGATTAAAGTCAGACTCCACGGGTAAAACCTCAGTTCATCGCCCAGCTCCCTGCCTGCCTCTCCTCATGGCCCTCATGGAGAGGGGAGATGATCCTGGGGCGACTTCCATTCTTAGGGAGATGGGACCATGGCTTGTTGCCCAAGTTCAGGTGTGGCATTGACAAGATTAAATTCAATGGCGTGGGCTCTGCTGACACCTGAGCCCGCAAAAATAAAAATATTCAATTTCTCTGCTCAAATTCCTGCTGATGAGCAGCATATCTCTAGCAAAGATGGTGCTGTTTTGAGATAGCCACATAATGATATCATAAATAATTGCTTCATTTTTCTGTATGCACTTTCTTGACATTGGCAAGAAATTATTAGAATAAGCTTTAAATAAGATGATCTAAAATAACTGAAAAAGCTAAAAAAAAAAAAATAAATAAAAATCCAGAGCATTCTTTTCTTGATCTTGCTTGCTTTTTTAACATTCTGCTTTTTTGGTCTAAAATCTGGATTACATTCACTGGAAAATAATGATTTTTCTTCTGTTTTTTTCCTCATTTCATTCTCTAAACTAACCTACAAGTGAAAAAAGATCAGCAGGAAAAGAATAATTTCTAAAGGACAGATGTAAGGTGACCTCTGATGTAGGATATGCAGTGCCAAGGACAGGTGAAGAGCACTCCTGCCTAAGACAGTACGCAGATGTATCATGGGGTGTGAGGAGGAAAAGAAAAGATGTTTACTCAGGCTTTCCTTACGTGGATGTGAACACAGAAAGGGCAAGCACATGCAGGAAAATATAAGCTTATCCAGGGCATAATTTATCTTAGTCATGTATCCATGGAACTGGCCTTTATTTGAAAAGCAGCCTAATTACTGAAATGACTGCTGCTGAAGTCCTGCAGCACAGCAAAGGAATCTATATATTCTCTGCCGTTAGAAAGTTTCACACATTTTCATATAAGTTTCAAATAGCAATATTGATCAGGCAATTACCAGATTAAAAACAGCAGCAAAGCCCATGAAAGAAAGCGGAGTTTCTCTCTGCCCAAAAGCATCTAACACACATTTGTGTGTTTTCATGTAGTTGAATATTAAACCAAATCACATCTTGTGTTCCAGCAGGTTTATTTTTCAAATGGGGGAAGAAAAATCCTTGAAAAGAGAAAAGCTGCCCTGATGCTGTTCAAAAGGCTTGAGGCAGTTTCTACCCCATTTATTCGGTTGGATTTTTCTCAGCCCCATCTGTTTATTTTCTATCGAGCAATCATAGTAGAGCAGATAGCCAGGCTATAAAAATCTGAGAGCAGGTGGGATTGGGAGATAATTTGTGAGGCACAATGCTATGTTCTCTGAATATAGCACTGCTGATTTGATGACTTGACTGGTAACCTAATTTGTCTGCTTTTATTTATTTATTTTAAAACAACTATACTTTGTGGCTCAGGGAAACATGTATTTGTGGTTAAATACCAAAGGGAGATCACACAGATACTACGCTGAAGAAAACAGTTTTCTGCCAACTTACCTATTTTTCAAAGGACCAGCCCTCATACTTCTGCACAGAAGCCAAAAGCAACCTTAAGACTCTTGTCCCCCACCGCAATCATGTATTAAGCGTCATTTGAGCACAGCATGGTATTCAGTGGGATGGCAGGGCGTGGGAGAGGGGTCACTTGCCCACCTTGTGGGGCCTGTCGGAGGCAGCTCAGAACACCCCCCCTCTAAGGGCAGGAGTACGTACACATGTACAGCTATATAGGTCTGCACCTAAATACACCTGCATAGATATCGATATATAGAGAGATATGTAAATAGGTTTAGGTAAAATAATTTGCTGCTTAAGGGTTTTTCAGTGGCACAATATCTGAAGTGAAGGACTTCTGCTCTGAAAGCTTTCCCCTCCACGCCTGCGGGTATGACCACACCAAGCTGTGGACATGTCCTTCAAACTAACGGAGAATTAAAAAGCACACACACTACGGCCAGTACAAAGCAGCTTGGGTGTTGGGTGTTTCCAGGCTTTATGTGGCAGCGACTGCACCATGCACAACTGCATCGTTGCTTCTGTTGTGGCCAACAGACTATATAAAGCAGCGGTGCAGCATTGATATTTCTTTTTCAGCTCAAATAAATTAACAGAATATCCTGTTGACTCATGAATGTACCTGTGGTCGGTTATTTACTGCACCGGACATCTGACATGTACCTGAGTCTTATGAGGATCGGTCAGATGTGCTTTGGCTTCTCCTCTGCAGCTTTACTCCTGCCTGGACAGCAGTTTGTTTCTGCAAGACGTGCTCTTGTTTGGGGAGTCATGGGCTGTAGAGTGCAATGCCACCGACCCCAGCGGGATCAAGTCCTCCACGGCGAAAGGATGGGCATGGAGTGGCTGTGGGAACACACGCCTGGTCTGGGGGAGGACGTCCCCTTGCTGTAACCAGCTTTGCTCTAAATTTTCACCATCCGTTGGGGAAGGAAATGCAATGACAGAGTCAGGACAAGCACAGGCCGCTGTGATGTCCCCATGGTACCTGCCTTCGCCAGATTCTGGTTCATATCTGTCCCTTGGCTGAATAGTGGGGGTTTTGGTCCTATTAACTTTTTTTTTTTTTTAACAATTTCTTTACTACATTTTAAAATTCTATTCTATTCTAAAGTGAAAAACACTAAGCACTCCTCATCTTCATATTCTAATAAAATCGGCACCTTAATTACATTAACCTGATCAATGTACTAATAGAGCAACTATTGTACTTTTGCCTTTACCGGAGCTATTGGGCTGACGGTGTGGGATGAAAATTTAATGCTCCTGTTTCTTCTATCTTAATTATGCCTAATGAGCTACTTGCTTTAATAAACAAGCAAATTCCAATATCCTGTCTATATTTTTCCCAGCAAGACAATATAATGTTAGATGAAATTGTCTTTCTCAATAATTGAATGAGTTTAAGAATAATAAGTAATACAATCTAAAGGATGCTTATGTGATATAAGCTGGTTCCCTCCATGGATACTGATGGAGAGATTTAGATTATTCATTTATTTATTAACAAATGTTTCTCCCTTAGGCAAAGCTGGTCCCAATTAAGAGCCATATTTTCAAATGATAAAAGTAAGTATTCTAATAAAGACACTAATTGGCAAGTATGTTCTTTAAAGACAGTCATAAATTAGAATATCTCATGGCAAGTGATGCCGTTTCTATTAGCATCTCTACAATGCAAGACACAATTTCCCTATTAACCAGGTTTGCATTTTACAATGTTGAGAATGCCTAATGCAAATACCCGCCAGGACATCAGTAAAGCAGCCATACTTATGAACTTACCAATGGGTAGTTAGAGGCAGTACCTAATTATTACTCTTTCTGTATCCACAATTAAAAGCCAACAGACAAGCAAAGTAAGCTCTCATAACCCAAAAAGTTATTGAGGAATCAAGCACAAGCTAAAAAATGCCAGAGTGGGGACTGGCAGAAAGGCTTTATACAAAATGAGTTTTAAAGATGAGTAAAGTAAAGAAGAGTAAGGATGAGACAAAAGTGCAAAATTGGGGGGGGGGGGGGGGGGGGAAATGTTTAGAGCAAGAAAGAAATAACAGAGTAGAAAAAATAAACTCCAGTCACACTCCTTCAGGAAGATATCTGACAGCCCCCCCGACACCTCCATGCATGGGATGGATCCCAAACTAAGTGTTTTGGGTCTGGGCTGAACAAGTCATTGCGAGTATTTTTGGAACAGTAGTCAAATTAGTTGTGGACAACTGGATTCATTATAATCAATTATGTCATCACTTCATACAGGCATTTCCAGGCAGAGAGGCATAGAGATCACTGATGAGTCAGAGCTAAGCACAAGTTCTACAGGATAGAGGCAGCCGCACAAATTGTATTATAATATACAGAAAAGTGTGAATTTCATTCATTCATGTGTAAACAGTTGCTCTTGCACCAGCTCTATTACAACTTCATTTTAGTTAAGCATTTGACAGTCTAATAATGATCTACATCCATGCCTCTTTATCCTTCATAGCTGCCTAACCAAGAAGGAAATCCTAGGAGACTGGCCTTCGCACAATATTTTTTTGCAAAAAACCCATTTATTGCAATATCTCTTACTCAGTCTGGCAACTTTCTGTTTTCATTGTTCACTTAAGATACAAAAGATACACAAAGATATAAATAGTATTGAATTTTACTAACAAAGATGGGGAAAAGTTAGTGAACGTTGGCAGTCAGGGACTGGGATAATGAGTGTATTAGTAGTAACAGCTGCCCTCCATAAAGCAAAATTTACTTAAACCAGCAAAGCTTGATACAGTTTATTACTCCATGGTGTGCTCTTCCTTAGCCCTCTGTCTTGCAGAAAACCACCATCAGACACCTTGGCAGGTGCCTCTAACTGCCAGATACAGCTTTTTGCTAAGATCCCCTTTCCAGCCCGCCCAGCAGCACTTTCCCCCCATCCTTCCCACGCTCCTTCTCCAAGGGAATGGTTCCCTTTATTACAACTCCTTCTAGCTTCAGTTGCTCTTTTGTTCGCATGTATGGACGGCCAAAGATATTATTTTCATAGCTATTCTTTAAGGGACAGAATTTTTTTCCTATTTTCTCCCTCAGTCCCTTAACACAAAAAAGCTGTTGTGTTACCTGAGAAGAATGAGGAGCTCAGGCACGGTGGGGTAATACCCTGCCCGTGGGAGACGGAGCTGAGCCAGCACAGGGAAAAAAAGGGAAAAGAGGATCTTCCATTGACAAATAGCTGTAATGCTTCTGTCACAGGGAAGGAAGGCTTTTCCTTTTTATGTAAAGCATAAATATAACCTCTAAGTGTCCTACACATTGCACCTGTGTGTAAGCAGGTTGTGCCTTAGCAGGGTGAGGATGAGGAGAGCAGGATCACAGCTTGATCCAGGGGGAAAAGAGGAAATCATGTACACTTCTGCTCTATCCATCCCTAAAGCTATTGCCTCAGGGTCTTTCTTGCCCATCAGTGACTGATTTAAGAAAATCTGCAGATAAAGAAGGAGCAAATAGGAATGAAATACAAAAAGCTGGAAACACCTTGATGTACTTCTTTAGTATGGTACAGCAGGCTTAGTAAATACTTCAGGCTTTATGGGTTGTCCACAAGTCTACTTCAGACAAGCTTTTATGGAGGTAAGTAAAATAAGAATTGTTTCAAGTCCTGATTTTTGCTGGTGATGTTGGAAGAGGAAACAGATTTGCTTCCCTGTAATAAAAAAATATGGCTTGTCATGTCAGGTGTGCTAGTGAGTGTGCTTGCACCAAGTACTTAATGGGAATACCCTGACTGATGCAATCTGGCATCTCAAGTGAAACGGAGAGCTGTGGGATGTGTAGCCGTCTTTGAAAATGGTTGAGACAGTCCATTAAGAAGTGGTCTATCAATAGACACTTGTTTAATACATCAAATTGGTGCAATCTCTCTTTGGAATTCAGAATCTTATCATGCAGTAAATAATTAGCATTTATATACTGGAGGTCTTTGTAAATGAAAACACAAGTCCATGTTTATCTACTCAGCTGTCACATTTTCTACTCTCCCATCTCATTTCCATATTGTCTAAGTATACCTCTATATTAAGAGATGTATTACTTAGCTTTATTTAATACTTGCTGTTCATAAATCCCAAAGCTCTTCACAAGGCACAGTGAGCATCAAATTGCTTTGAATGTGTGCTCATCCTTTATTTAAAAAACAACCCTAGCAAGTGAACTTGCTGCATTTCCCAGGTGTTTCCCTCTCCATGCTGCCCGGGGCTCGGCAGCCCACCCATCGGCCAGCCCAGGGCTTCCTGGGCAGTCTGTCCTCGCGGGACCCCCACCTCTGCTAGCAATTTGGGGTGTTTTGCCACAGACCTGCAGGTTCCCCTCCAGCTGTTGCTGCTCTGTGGTGAGCAACAGTTGCACAGCTTTGGCTGCTGGGACATGATATTGGAGGTCTTAGGGAGAAAATGAACCAGTGCAGTGAATTGCAGATGACAAATAAAAAGTAAGTTGCCCCCCCCCCCTTTTTTTAAATACATTTCATTTTCTGGGGGAAAAAAATCCCTTTATCTTATAGCTGAGCCAATATGGTACCATTTTCTCCTCTTTGAATACAGAAAACTAAAGAGAGAGATAGACAGATAGGCACAGAGAATTTTGTAAGCTACAGGGGGCTGTGGAACGAGGAAGAAATCTGGGGTTTTCATTCACCCCTTTATATAATTTACACATCTCCATTTACAATTCCCAAGAGAAATTGTAATCCAGAACAGAATAAATGCAAATATGGAGAAGTAGCAGATGAGTATTAGAAAGTCACGTAATTAAAGGGAATCGGGTAACTGCAGAGAACAGTTCTCAAATGAGCCATGAGTGGGCAGATTTTTACTACGACTGTTTGATGCTCATCTTCATTCCCTTCTCCCTGGTGGCAATCCACAGATTTCAGTGGATTTACTCTCCATCTTTATGAGATTGAAATCAGACTTGAACACTCAGTACATAGAAGTGCATCAGTGCTTTTGGAAGCTGCTTGAATGATGCAAGGCAACAAAATGAATTTGTTTTGGCTGTTCTCAATTTCTGGATGACTTATGGTTGTGAACAAGCTCAGAGCTTAATAGGAAGTGGAGAAGTTGCTATATGTTAAAGTTTTCAGTAGTTTTTAACTGGAGAGCAAGAAAAAGAGCCAAAATGAATGCACCAGGTAATCTTGGTACTATGGGTACCAAATACACACAGATTGGAATAGAAGGATATGCGGGATTACATCAGGTAAATCAGGTTAATAAAAACTGCATATGGTAGAAACAATGCATATTTGGAATGAAATTCTATCACTCCACCTTACACCCGTGTATTTGTGTAGTTTTCATAATCAAAATAACAACGTTACCCTTAATTACAGGAAAGAACAACAAATTAGCATCTCAGTGCATTTGGTTTTGTTATTTGGGGGGTGGCTGGGCACTGAACCATTTTCTCTTTGTTTCACTTCTGGCCATCCTATTCTGATATCCAGATACGGCCTGAGAGATGTTGGTAATCTGCCACTGTTGATAATCTCTCCATCCGGGAAGATTTCCTATGATACTGCTCTGGCCTTTTATTTTGAATAAATTTATCAATTTAAGGAAAAAATAAATTAAAAAAAGGTGCTAAACTAACTAAACCTGAAACACTTAACCTTGAAGTACGGATGTAGATAGTAGTGTTGTGGGCTTTCACTTTTTGACCTGATGATGAAATACAACACTTAATCACTGCTTTGTGGCATTTTCATGGAAAAATCTAAAACCGTGGTTACTTGGATTGCTTACAGTTCCCTTTTTTTTCCCCCAAAAAACATCAGAAACACTTTCTATACGTATATTTATAAAGCATAATATGAAAAGGGTTAGATAAATCTTATGTTTAATGGCAAATTTCATGGCTGTTGGGTCATGAAAGCCAGAGCCAAGTTACAAGACAGACCAGTGATCTTTACCGAGTAGTGAAGCAGTTAGTTTTATGTTATCACTGTCAATGAGATTTTGCAGAATTGTGTTACACTTTGGTACAGATGAATGACCTTTAGTGTTACAGAATTTGTGATGCTCTGGCTTTAATTAACCTCCTTCATGAGTGAAGCCAAACAAGAAAGAATACAGTCCTTTTTATAAAGGAATATTTTTACAGTCATTAAATACACATTAATACTCTTCATAATATATAATTTTGTGGGTGACATGGGCACTATTTCTACAGCTGTTCTTTAGAGAAAGAATAAGTTTCTCTTCATTAAAGACTAATAAGTGACATTACATTTAAGTGCTTGCATTAGATATGCTGCTTTGAATTTAATGATGGGGCAATGAGGCCTTTAATTAAATAGTCAAAAATTTCTACTGGGAGAAACAAAAACAAATTTATCTACAGGTTTTCTTCTTAGTATAAGTATAAAACAGAACCCATCTGGTAGATAATCAATGCTTTTATCCCTAAAACTAAGACTCAGACAATTTTGTCTTTAAAAATTTGTTTCTCATTTCTGACATCCATATGAACTCAACTCATTGGTAGATGTAGAGCTATATTCATTAATGCCTGTCTCGTGTCTCTACAGAATGTTCTTGTGGGAAGAGGTGGCAGAAGTACATATCTATTTAGGTGTATTTTATACACACAAAAAGTTCTCTACCATAGATCAGTGACTTATAATAAACAGTATTCTGGCATTCTATAAATATTTTTCATTTGAAATTCATTTATCCAATCATTTAGAGCCCCAGTAGATACTATAGACTGTAAGTACTGATAGGCTTGCAAAAGAGGCTAAAAATTGGCCAAGTTAGCACATTATGGTAACCACAGTCACCTGTGACAGACTTGGTATTTGAAACAAGAGTCAGGTTAGGTGAATTTCATTAATTTTTCTTGGTCAACTTTTCAGGTTTAATATAAAATTAGCAAAAGTTGCTATACTCATCATCAAGAAAAGAAAAAGTACCAAATGGAAAATCTACTTGTTAGGCAACTTTAGATTTCAAAACCATTGCTAATGTAAGCTATTACTCCTCAGAAACAGCATTGCAAGAAATTGCATTGAAGATTAATCCAGAAGCTTCCCAGAATTGCTACCCAGTGACAGTTGATGAAGTCTGCAGAGGAAGTTTGTCTCCTGGACACAAATGGTGATCTGAATTGCCCCATTCCTTCATTCTACCATATTTTTCTGTTAACCAAAATGGGATCCTACTGTTTGCTTATTTCTATCACATTAAAATGTATTTGATGGAAATGCAGCAGATGTTACTTGATTTTCTATCATGGCTCCCTTTCACAGAGTGGCAAGTCAGTTGCAATACTAATCCATTTATTAATTTCTGTATTGATTAGCAGAATAAAGCTAAGTTTTGAGTGGCAGCCAGCACATTTTGTTAGATGACTTACCCTGTGCTGTATCCTCTCATCTACAGACATGAGACTTTACATAAATACGTACAGTTGTGAAAGTTCAAACAGGAATGCATGGATATTTCTCATTAACAAGAAAAGTGACGGGACACCCCTTAAGCTGGGGTCCCCTGCTTTAATTCCTCCACATGGTTAGAGGAATAATATATTTTACACACTTTCGTACTAATTGGAAGCTTGATTTTTGCTAACTATTGAGCAGGAAAAGACATTCACTGAAATAGCCTGGCATCTGAGAACCCAGTATTTCTCTGCACTTGTCCCTGAGTACTGCTTAGCCTGCCTCTGAGCTTGAAATTCCTGAAAAATGCCAAAGCTCTTATTTTTCCAGCCTGAGTATTGTTTAATGAGAAAATGAAGAAACAAAGCAACACCATCAGCCAGAACCAAAGTATATTATCATGTAGGAAAGTGTTCACAGCTCACAGCTCCATCTGCTCTACCAGTGAACATTAAATATTTTTCAAAAATTCTAAGCAATTAGAAAAAAATTATGAACTTAGACGGTGGCTAAGGCATCATTTAATTTTTAACATCATACTTCAAATGGATTCCTATTACTATAGCACCCAGAAAGCTAAAAATAGTACATGAAGAGTAAAGACAAGCTGAAAAGCAGATCTAATCTGGGAAAGAATTACATATGCACAAACATATTTGCACACAAGCAGTTGCAGGCTTATAGATTCCACCCTGAAAATGCATATAACCATATTGAATTTTAACTTCTTGGATGCTGACAATTTTAATGTATCACCTTGTGGTAATAATCTCCAGCATACATATATTTATTAGGCACACGTCTGAGGCGCTTCCTGAATTAGATTCCAAGCGATTACCTGTACCCCAAAGCTCCAAGACATGATTGCTCCATCTGAAAACTAATTTTCTGTAATAACTGGAAAGTCACCAGTATTCTGACAACTGCTAGCCAAAACTGTGACACAAATGCATTATTATCAACAGCTACTGTCACACTATCAAAATATTGTGTAGATGTGCAGCTATTGTATATTGGTGTAGCATCATATATTGTGCAGCTATCAGTCCTAGAGGCATTCAGCCATGCAACCTGACAGTTCTGAAAAGAGAATTAGCCACACTTAAAACAAAATTTAAAATGTCACCTCTTAGAAGTAAATAGAATAAAAACACTCAGAGATTGTGGATGTTTGGCATTGGTCCTAAAGACATGAAGAAATGTAGAGAATGTTAATAAAAGAAGGAATCACAAAATGAAGGGCTTTTTAATTGTAACACAGAGCATCATAAGATCTGTACTTCCCTGCTTCACACCCAGCTTATACATAGGTATGATTAATCTCTGCCTGGGAACCCGATGGCTGCAGCTGCATTTGGGGATTTCTACGATTTTTAAAGGCCATGGTTTGAAATGCTAAAAAAACCCCAGAAACATAAAGCAAGTAGAATGGGTACATTATGTAGAAAGCCTGAGAAAGAGCTCCAGGAAGTCTTAATGTGGACTACACTGCACAAAGTATTGGAAGACTAGAAATTTTATTTCTACACATAAACATAATGTATATTCCCAGTATAATAGGATAATACATATATTTCCATGCTCAACATAGCTCCCCATGAGACCTGACTATGTCCTATGCGAAACACATACTTGCAGTGCTGCAGGTGCAGACAAGACACAGAATTGCTTTTATTATTTTAGGATTTTGTCTAATTCACATCACTCGGCTTCTTATAGGTTGGGCTACTGCTTAATTGCTAGAGTTAACGTTTCTTTCTCTAACACTTCAGGGTGCTGAAAGCTACTATTGGACCTGCAGTAAGTGTTGAAAATAACCTGAATCAAGAACTACTGAACAAATTGTCAAGGGCTGAAAAGCATAGTTAGGGTTTGGGGGCATGCAGAACTCTTCTGAATGAATAAGAAAATCAGGACAGTTCCTGTAAGATAGTGTTGTATCTGTTGGCTTTACAAAATCACTGACACTCTCCTGTGGAGTTTCCTTGCTAAAAAGAATTTAATGTTTATCCAATCCAAAGCCAATGGCCTCTGCTCCGGCTGCTCTCTTTAAACATTTCAGGTAGTTCTCCTGCTTACTGCTCTTGCCAACTCATTTTCTGATTAGAAGATACTGTTACGTTTACACTCTGTCGTTATCTTTTACTAGCAAACGTTGTCCAACGGGACATTCCCTGCTAAGGTAATGCTGTGCTCATGGTTCATCTTGGCTATAGAAACATCCCGGACCTCTGTTTAAATCAACGCTAACAGAAAATCTATTGCGCTTTTCACTGTAAGTTTGATCCAGTTCTTAGCTTTAGAGATGTTAGCAGCATCAGTAAGAATAAATAAGACCAGGGTGTGCATGCAAAGAAAACGATGTCTGAGCCACATAATCCATAAAACACATTGTGTATGAAAAGAGATTAAAGACATGGTATAGCAAAACATTCAAGATCCAATAGCAATAAAAAGGTTGACCTCCCCATAACTCTGCCTGCCTTCCCAATCAGGATTTCTGTATTGGCATCTAATTATCTAGCTCTTCATTCACCCCTCTAACTTTCCATCACGAAGGAGTCAATGGAGAGACTACCATTAAACACAGAGCATGGAGCTCATTAACTTTACTGGTGCAGACACACGTGTCTCTCTTCTGTACTTCATTCTCTGTTGATTCTTTATATACTGTATCTCTTTTTTTCTGCTCTTGTTTTCTTGGTTTATTTAAAACGTAAAATGTAAAGAGCAGCTACTCTGTCATTCTGTGTCTTTGTATGGTATCTAAATCAATGGTGCCCTGCTGGGTTACTGCCTCTATCACTGCAATACAAATAATAATACTGATCGTATCTTCTCAGCTCTGCCTCGTATAGAAAAGGACACTTAGAAGCCAGTTGCATAATAGCAATAAACATGAGGTATCATATAATAGATCTTCAAAGATACATCAATAATATATTTCAAATCACTGCTGCTTGTGCAGTGTTACTGCAAGGGAAACTGCTGGGGAAGAGGAATGCTCTGAAAATATCCATCATCTTTTACTGTCTGTGTAAATGTTTTGAAGATGGGCTGTAAAACTGCATTAAGTTTACAATAAATTTTGAGGCTCCTAACCTATTACAAAGTGCCAAATGCCAGCGTTCATCCACTGAGGCCCTGGGCTGCCGTTTTACTAAAGCTTTTATGCTTGCTTCCCCAAACAGCAGCACCGCATTTCACTTTATTTCACTTTATTTTGTGATTTCCAGTTGCTGCCCAGTGGCAGGCTGGTTTGGGAGGAGAAGTAGGAAAGTCAGAAGAACAAAGCTGCAGGAGAAGCTTCAGTGACCAAGTGGAATGAGTGAAGTAATAAATATTTTTGGTTATAAGTTGCATTAAAGAAAATGGCCAGAAAAATATATTTTAAAATATTTTTGTGCACAGTCTGTGTGAATATCTCCCCATGGAGACTGGGAGTTGTTATATATGACAGAGCAGATAATTTGGTTTTCCTCAGTTATTTAGAAGCAGGGGAAATGCAGGTATCTACCTGATCAAGAAGTTAAGTCCTCTCTTACTGCTGATCTCTTAGCAATCTTAGTCAAGTTTTGCAAGGCTTGACCATGCTGCACTGTAGGAAGCCAAGAAATATCAAGATGATCATCTAGATAATGCTACAACAGGCTTTTTACCTCCAGAAGACAAGGTTTGTAGGATAAGCTACAGGCTAGCTCTACGCTCACCAACCCCTGTAGCCCCCAGTTGTTTTTTAAGGAAGAGAGTGCTGCACACTCAATATTCTGGTTCCTTTAGTGCTCTTTATTATTGTCCATCATCCACTTTGAAGCAATTTTTCTATCTCTGGGAAGGATGAACACAAGATGTAGAACCTATTACTTCTGCTAATAAGCATATATTCCCTTGAAAGTCGTATATTGAGAAAGCACACTGAGCAGAGCCTTTCCCCACGCCAAGGGGGGGCAGGCAGAGGGTCTGGGTGAGCGCGGGGACCTCACGTGCAGGAGCTGGGGCTGTGCCCTGGAAAGCTGGCCGGGGTAGAGATCCACCTTTAGTGCAAGTAATTGTGTCTTTTATTCTTTATTTTCACGCCATTTTTCAAAACCTGAGCAGACACTGTACTAGCTGCCTTTGCAAATATGGGTAAGCATACAGAGATAGCTAATTAAAAGTAAACAGCTCTATATTTAAGGAAGTTAAACCTAATAGACATTTAAATCAGCTTTCATAATGTTGTCACTTGAAGATTGTGCCATTTAGTATAGAGCAGGTAAGTATCGAATCCTAGTTACAGTGGGGATGGGGCTTAAAAACATAACTTCCAGCTTTATGGAGAATTATACCTAACGTAAGTCCAGGGAAGTATGATTCAAGTGCTTGTACATACACCAGAAGCGTGATTCACAGTCAGATAATTGACCATTCTGTACATTTTCGCATTCAGTGACCTCCTGTTTTTCTTTGTGGCTTAAACCTGTAGAGAGCAGATAACCCAAGGTTAAAAGGTGAACTTAGAAAATGCAAATTAGGCATTTGCCCACGAAAGCATTTTGCTGCCCTCTAAACTTGCATTGAAATCTCAGTTCATTTAGAAGGTCCAAGATCTCATTATCTTGGCCATGCAAGGAGGAACAAGTTGATGCAAAGCATCGGACTCTGTTGGACTGCAAAAAGGTTAGCTTATCTGGGAACACAAGTGGGTGATAAATCACTCAAAGCACCTAATAATTCTATTGCTGTTCTCGGCTAATGGAGAGGACTAAACCCAGCCCCCCCCCCCCCCCCCAGTTTGGTACTAACCAAGTGGCAGAGATTTTCCATGAGCTTTCTCTCATCTGATGCTAATAGATGAGCTCCTTTACCAGCGAAGGATAACAGAAGAACTCATCTTTTCTGCAACTCACTTTTCCCCAGCGCTTTCCTATAAATCTCTGATTTCTTAGAGACTAGATGTTTCTCGAACAATGTCTGCATGCACGCCACTGAAAAGTATGAATGATTGAGCCCAACAAGCAGCTCTCCAGTTCTTTTCCTTAAATTAGCCCAGAATACACCTGCCCAGACCAGCATGAAAATCTTGTATCCTCCAGCAGGTTCTCAGGCAGGTGACCCCAGATCTGTGTGCTTAGGTGCAGCTACAGCCACCTCCCGCCCTGCATCTCCTGGCCTTGGCAACCTGCAACCTCCAGGGCAACTTTGCCACCAGTCCTTCTCTGCTGAAAATTCAAGACCGCTCGCCAGAACGGGTCAACGGTTTGGTCTAAGCACCACTGTATCTTGCTGCATATATCAACCAGCACTGTCAAATCCAAAATTGTTTATAACGTCTCTGTTGGCTGCTTCCAGGCGGTGGAAGAAGCTAAAAGGAGAACCATGTACCAGGTCAGTAGGACCTGTGCAATAGCTGCTGAAATAATGTCAGCACTGACAAGTGGCTTTTTGGAGTGGAGGCATCTGGTGATACAGAGAGCAAACCTGCGGTAACCTCCCTTCTCCAAGGGGAGGAGAACCTGAAGGCAAATAATTCCCCAATAATTTCTTCAGCTGGGCTGTATTTAACTTCATTTTTGAATTACATCTCAATTACATATACTTAAATCGTTGTCTGCATAACACTCAGTCTAAAAATAAGCAGAGATGCAGTCTCTGGAAGATAGGTTTAATTTATGCTTCAGCTACTCTTTTTGATGGCATAACTGATTCTGAGTGTTGCTCAAAACTCCAAAGAGTGGGTTGTTATGTTTTTATCAGACTGTGATAGTCTTCATTACTCAAGCCATCTTGACCCATATTTCACCTGATATCAATTTTGTGGTCACGAATGACCCTGTCCCAGTATTTGCAATGAATCACAAGATGTGTGTAACAAATTGTTATGAGTTCTTTTCAATGTTTTTAAGAAAGTAATAGACCATTAACACTTTCTGTTTTCATAAGATAATGAAATAAATATTCAAGTGACACAATAACACCACTATTTACAATGCTCAAGGATTATTATTTTTTTAAACAAAGCAAGGAAATAAGAGGGGATGAAGGAGTATTACAAGAAGTGCTAGAAATGAATGAGTTTATCTTTTTTGATCAAATGCACTCTTTCTCTAAGATTTTTTACTGTGCTTTCTTTTTTTTTTCTTTATTTTTTTAACCCTAAGAATTAGAAATATTTGACAGATACACACCCAAAGTTATTTTTGCTCAAGGTTTCTGTTTTTACCTTAATTATCACACAAACATTGCTGCTCCGTATCTCAAATGTTAAGTAATTTGCCTGGATGATTGAAGGGATAATATTTCTGTTACAGAAAGGTGTTTAGGAGTTTTCAGAATAGTTGTCAGATTAAAACTGTATCAGAACTCTATAATCTAAAGATGATGGTAGGCTTTTTTTAACCTGTTTCTAGGTAGTATCAAGTCTGGTAATGATTAAATTGTATTTCTTTAATTTTGTGTTAATTTTGTTCCTAGTATGCGGTTAGCATGAACTCATGGATATCGGTAATGAATATCAACCTGTGTCCCACAGTGTGGTTCGGATTTCAAGTCTTTCCAGAAAACCGTGGAAGAAGGAAAGCCATAATTCACAGCAGAATCTAAGATTTTAACAAGTATGCTAGATTAGTACTGAGGTTCAGCCATAAATCTAATGGAATTATGCATAAATAGCTTGGTCTAATGCATTAGAAATACTTAATGATGAAAAATCACGTACACTCCCATATTCACCTCTGCAAATGGCTAGATGTGTGTTGTGAAATGTATTTACTTTCTGGGTTGCATTAATGTGAAATCAGCTAAAAATAATAATAATTTAAAAAAATAATTCAATGGACCAGCTCATGCCTACACTGAATTTATTTAGGGGATAGTTATTCACACTGTAAAGAAGCTATTCATTTGAGTAGTCCTAACAATACGAACTAGGCACATCTCAGTTGTTACAGCTGATAAAATGATAAAAGAGTCACTAAAATATCAACACCAATTAAAACTCCTCATTTGAGAGGAGGTGATGGGAAACATTTTTAAAAAGTAAAATCATAAGAACTTCACTTTCATTGGAGAGCTTGAGTATGCTTTCATATTATCTTCATATTATTCATTAAAACCCTTCACAAAACAGAAGACTTTGTGGTGGAAATGGAAGCTATCATAAAACTTTCAAATTAATCAAACAGCTAATTTTGTGCTGAAACACTTTTTTTAAATTGCAGTTTAAAAAAGGAAAATAAAAATTTAATGAAATGAAACAATGGAGTTATTGATCAATTATGAAACACTGGAGTTATGGATCAGTTATTGGCATTCAGATAATTTAGCTTTTATAGTCAAATTAGACATTACAACATATTTTGGGATATAAAGTTATTTAATAGGCTGCTCTGTCAATGGGCCATGTGGAAAACTTGCTGCTGCTTTATCTTCTTCTGATACTTCTGAAGTTAATGGGAGGGGATTTCTTCCTTGACAAGAGACAAATAGACCTTTCAAACTCATTTTATTCTCTCAAGCTATAGCTTAGTTTAGTTTCATATTGTAACCGAAATACACCCTAAACCCCAACAACAACTAAAGAGAGAGCGTGACGAGCCTGCCTTGATTTTTGGAGGGACCTTTTCCAGCTGTCACTGCGGCTGAGTCGCGGTGTGAAGCAGGATTTGGGTTAATGGCTCTGTTGCAACAGGAGCCAGACACTAACAAATGGAAGGAGAAACTGAAGAAGGCAGTATCATTAGGTTATAAAGCAGAGGAACAAAAGGTAATTAGGGGAGGAAATGTGAAAAATGACCATGTAATCATACTACAAGCACCTAGACACTCTGCCTAAAACCCTGCCTATCAGTGGTGAAGACAGCTAGTGCTTGGTTTGGGGATCTAGAGGGGATTTGTAGGGATGTAAGAAGCTGTGGCTGAACTGTTTCACTCTCGGTTCTTCCTACAACAAATCAGCCCAGTCTGGAGGGTTAGAAAGCCCCCTTTTTAGGACATCGCATGTTTTCCATTTTCCCTGAAGGTGAAAGTACGAAGTGCCCAGCACTGGCCAGAGAACACCCTCCATTTTGCAGGCTGGATACAAAGTACTTGATCCCAAGCCCATAACAATCAGCGGGAAGATTCCTGGAAGATTTACTGGCTTTTAGACTATCCTCATTGTGAAGTGCTTGATCCTGCAAGGTGCGAATCTCGCTTTTGCGATACAAAAACTTTTTGCTCGATTCAGTGAGCAGTTTTGCACTTGGAGCTCGATCCAAAGCCTGCTGAAATTAATAAGCAGCTTTCTGTTGACCTTAACAGGCTTTGGATTATGCTTTATGTGAAAACCAGTTCACTGACTTAACCAAGGAATATTTATAAAGTAAAAGCCAAAGGAAACTTATAAAAGAAAAATCTTTTATTTCATGTAGTATCAGTTTTAGTGCCAAAAATATAATAAAAAATCCTGCAACATTCTTCTCTTTATCATCTTCTTTACAGGCTTCATGAACCTCATCTAAAAGGTG
The DNA here is from genome assembly GCF_947461875.1 of Haliaeetus albicilla. Taxonomy (NCBI): domain Eukaryota; kingdom Metazoa; phylum Chordata; class Aves; order Accipitriformes; family Accipitridae; genus Haliaeetus; species Haliaeetus albicilla. The sequence continues at coordinate 3,294,591 of NC_091506.1, forward strand.
CTCTAGGTAAAAAGTATTATCATTTTGATGAATGCCAGCTCTTTGACATGAGGAAGAAGTCTTTTATTCTCTGACAATGTCCCTGCCAAGCTAAGTAGAAGTTGTAGGCAGAAAGCTTTGGGGAAACCCTGATGCTGATGAATCAGAGCTCCCTGCTGAGAAGCAGCCTGATGATACCTACCATCTAAACAGTTTAGTAGCTTTTCAGCAGGTATAAGAATCAGGTTTGCCTTTTTGTAGGATTTTTAAAGGCTAAAGGCTGATCTTTGCAGAAGAAATGAAATCTGTTTCCCATGTATGACTTTTTCTTCTTGTATTTTCACTCTTAAACCTTTGAGCACGTATTCTTTTGTTGCCTTGTCTAAGGGATAATGTGGCAAACTGCCATCATGCATTGCCAGTTGTGGCGGCGGGGATAGCAAAGATGTAGGCACTGCATTCTCAGGAGCTGAGGACTTACAAAGCTCATCAAGACTACATGAACCTCCAAAAGGAAGTCAGAATACTCACTTTTGATTAAGCACTTATGGTGCTTTATATTTCCGATTAACTGGAAATACTGCAAGGATGACCCCTTCCTTAATTTTGGATTACCTTTTTGCATTATATGGACATTGATGATATCCAGAAGAGTAGAGGAGAAATGACAGTAATGGAAAATATTAGTCAATATGTTAAAACAACAACAGCAGCAAAACCCCCAAATGCCATTTGGGTTGATTTTTCACTTTGATTTTTGGTTAGTTACATTTTTTCTGTGTTCAGCTCTATCCCTATCTAAAATTAAGTGCAGCAGCTGTTTATGACAGATTATTTGTATGAATGTAGAGCCTGAAAACCTTTACATCAAACCAAGGATTCACTATGCCAGGCACTGAATAAACTTACTTTCCTATTAGGAAAACCTTATTTGTAAATTCTAGCCAGAGAGAAAAATCAGTTTCCATCCTACATGTGCATTGTCTTTACACACTGTTATCAGATAACATAAATAACAATGTATTCTTTATTCTTCCCCATGATAAGTGAGAGGCTGTCCCAGCCTGAGAGGTTTGCACTCTAAATAGATGTCAAAATGTGATATGGGAAGCAGAGATACAAGAAATTGAACTTTCCAAAATATCAAAACATCCCTGCACCATAGGACGGGTTTCCTATCAAAATTATGTGGAAAAATTACTTTTCTGTGCACTGGTAATTGGAAATAACTAAACTTCTGGTCAACTAGAAAAAACTATTTAAAAAAAGTCAGAAAAACAGATCTGTCCCTGTGCCTGGCTCTACACCCAGTACCCTTTTGTGTGGCCTGAGTGCCTGGGGCCCGGATTGCCTCTTGGTAGAGCTTGGTGTCATTTCAAGAAACGTATTTCCCTTGGCCTGCCAAGCAGAGTGCATATTAGAGTTTGTTATTAAATATCTTGGCTGCTCTATCTGTGTTTCTTGTTTTATCCCCAGTTCGGTAACATGTCGCGTATACTATATTATTACTGACTTTAAAGCACACAACAAGATCAAGCCTTGAAAGAACAGTTTCTTTTTGTAAAGTGGAAAATTGGCAGGAGAAATCACTTCTGCTTTCAGAGGCAATGGCAGAAGCAGATGCCGAGTGCCTATTGTGCAAGGATAGCGAAGCAGAAGCAATTGGAAGAGAAACTAATATAAAGATCACACATAATCTGCAGATTTTAAGAAGCAAGATATATACACTGCCCAGCTACCGCTCAAAGCACAAACTAAAGCAGACAAGGTGAAGGAAGAAAGAGAGCAAGCTGAATACTTTAATCACTTCATGTGAAGAAAGCTTGCTATATAGGTGCCAAAACTGAGGATATTTAGAAAGTAGAAAATTGATTACGAAGAGATAAGAGTGTGCTAGCTTAAAAAAGGCAACTTGGATACAAATGAAACAGAGGAATCATTGGTATGAAATTGTTTGTCATGGTGCGGAGGAGAATTTGCACAAGGTAATGAATCAAAACTTCAAAGTCAAGGACAAAAACAAGGAAAGAAGAGACCAATTACAACCATCAAGAAAAGCTCATTAGAAGAGCTTGACTATATACATTAGAATTTTTAAATCTGAGGGTTTTGGCTTAGTGAGCGCTTGGGCGGCTGAACTTCAAAGAGTTATTAGATCTTCTGAAAGGTTGGGGTGCAGTCACTATGTCTACACATCTGCTTTTCCTCTCATTATCAATACTATGAAGCACAAACAATTCCATCTTGTGATAAAAGAGAAATATCTGACCCAATATTTGGTGTATCATTGGGATGGCTGAGAAAGAAAGGTACATTCTTTTGCTGTATTTTAGCTAGTAGGATTCCTGCAAAGGAGCAATGCTAACCTCGGCTCCTGGAGGAGACAGCAGCTCATACCAGCAATTACACCACCTCTGCAGCTTCAGCTGTATGTTTACGACAAGGTGGTGTCTGCGATGGTATTAACTGGGTTTCTATCACCTCAAATGCTGCGCACAACCTCACCTCTAGCAAAATAACTGCAAATATCTGTTCTGAATATGCCCTTCCACTTCTTGCAGCTTCCCAGAGGGAAGCACAGAAGACTGACCATGGAACTGTCCCTCTAACCAAACCTCTTGTCCTAAATGACTGCTCAGCATCCGTGTCCAGTGGGAATCCCCAAGTTTGCCAAATGTGGAATAGATAGGAGAGCCTTGGGTCAGCTTTGGGCAAAACGTTTAGATATGGGTGAAATTAGGTTATTCTACATGGGAACATGTGCATGGCTAGGGAGGATCACTGCGTTCATTAAGTCTCAGAGTCCAGACCTAAGGCTAGTCATATTCCAGTGCACTAAAACAAGAAGAAAAAGTGGGGGCAAAATGTTTGCCCACATTGCCCACACAGTGCTTTCTTTTAAAAATGCTTTGAAGAGTTTATTTCTACACATCCCGAATCCTTAAATTCTAATTAAACGCATCACTGTTTAAATACTATAAGAGTAACAAATACAAAATTGCTCGCTATGATTAAGTTACAGGTGTAGCAAAACCTAATAACCTTGCAAATGTAGGAGTGAGGGAAAAGTCAGCCAAATATTGTAAAATATTTTCCTCATAGTTTGTAATAATCCTTCTAGAAGCTTGAAATCTGTTTGCTTACCAAATATTCATTAGCTAATATTTGTACAGTGCTTTGAAAATGTAAAGCACTAAATATGTGCTAATTATAATTACTTATTATTATCATCAAACTCTTTCTTCTCTTTGTTCTATGTGACTGTGTCTACGAGGAGGCACAGAGGCTGCTGCCCTGGAAGCATCTTTGCCTCTTATAGGACTGAATTAAAAGCATTTGTTTCCTGGGGAAAAAGAAAAGCAGAATAACCAGGACAGGCTTGCAGAGGGATGGGAGAGGTAGCAAAGACATAGAGTGTATCAGCTTCACTGGGGCTTTTTGCTATATTTGTGTTTACAAGCCTTATCCAATGCTGTATATATATCATGCTCTGTCTGGAAGACAGGAGTTAGGATTAATGCCTTGTTTTCCAAGGGACGAATGATGGCCTTTTGAAAGGCTGTTAAGATGCCGGTTTTCACCCTGGTCCCACCGGGGGATATGCTGTGAAGATGCTGTGGGAGGTGTGGGACCTGAGCCCCTGCCCTGCCGCTGGCCCCGCCGGGTGATCGCTGCTTCCACCAGCGATGGTTCCCGCGAGCGAACCGTCCTGCTCATCACCAACACCTTCCCTACACAAACAGGGGATCGCATTGCAGCTGTCTTTTTGATGTAGTATAGAGAGGTTAAAAAAAAAATAAAAAAATCCTATTCTGCTAATGCTGGAGTCCTTTTCATATTGCTTGGCAATAACACACATGGGCCCATGTGCCTCTCCTCCTCCTCTCATTGCTAGCCTTATTCCACGCAGCTGTTTCTGCAGGCCTTATTTCTTCTGCAGTCCCTATTTCCCCAAGTGATTCAATGTTTTGCTCCCACTATCTAAAACTAAACTTTCCCATCACCATTGTCTGGCAGCCCCAGTCCAGGCTGCTGCCAGCAGCACACGCGCTGCCGCTCCTTCCTTCCCTTCCCAGGGCCTTAACTCAACCAATTTTTGCTTTCTGCGTGCTTTTTCCTGGCATGATTTTAATGAACTAAATGCCATGTTTTGAATTTGAACGTGCATATACGCACTTAAAGAAAGAGGCCGGATAGACAGCGCTGGAAAATGAAGCCTTCTGCAGGTTTGCAGAATGGGGAGAGGATGGAGAGCTTTTCCCACACACACCAGGCAAGTCACCGAAAACCTTGGGAAGAGATTTACCCTCCCGCATTTAAGTGTGTCCAGTGTCACTCCCTTTGCTGCTAGAACAGCATGATGGTTTTGGGAGGAGGAGGGGGTTTTCTGGGTTTTCCTTGTCTGTAAAGAATATCTTGTAGTTTTTAGCAGAATGTTAAACAGGTCTGCTCTCTGTGTGCATCTGTACATTGCTTTCTTTCTGTCTTGTCTAGCATGAAGTGACACAAGAGCAATACTTTCTATAAATAACTTTTGAAAGGAGCTACTAATTATTAATGCAGAGAATTCCGAAAGAGAGAGAAAACAGTGTTTCACAGCAAGAACTTTTAATGAGAATGCCATTAAGGCAATCAGTCTGCAAACCACAAAGTGAATTTGTAAGGCAACCCTTCAATTTTTTTTCCTCTCCACTGAAATCACAACTGCCTTTTTGGGTATCTCCCCAAATGATGGTCCATCACCGCCCAGGTGAACCAGAAGGATGGTGCCAGCTTCTGCCCAGCTGGCAGCATGCGAGAGGGGTTTTTTGGATGGCACATCTGCCTTGTGCTCTGGGAGCCCAGGCAAGCGTGGGGTTAAAACTCTGACCCATGTAGAGACTTGCAGTTGAGACTGGTGGAGAACCCTAAATCTTCATTAGATGCTGTGATCAGCCAGCTTACACCTGGACCAGGGTCATGCTGGTGGCTTCAGAGTCAATGGCACTCTGGACCAAAAGCAATGCAGAACTTGAGTAAGCACTGAGTATCCAGGATGAGACCATAAAGCAAAAGTAGCTTACCCAAGCACAGGGAGTAACTCCACCACACAGAGGACCTCAACATTCCTATGTGCAATTCTAAACTGCCTTCTTGTAAAACTGGTCAGAAAAATTATATTACCAACAAATATATTCTGTTGGAAACCCAGTGCAAACACATTTGCTGTCTAATCAACATCTGATTTCCAGTATTTCACAGTGTTAAATATTTGTATTAAGTGTATTTTTCATTAAATATTTGTATCTTTTCAAGGAAAGCAATGATTTAGCAAGATTAGTTTTAAGCACAATCATACTTTTAAAGTCAAGTGTTAAATTATGATCCTATCACCTTTAGGGATTTAACATCCATAAGATGTGCAGAGGTAAAAATCTATTTATGACATTAACTCAAGATCAAGGAGAAAATAAAAAAGAGATTGAGGGAAAAATAAACCATATATACACAGACTAGCATTACATGAAATTAAATAATATGGGTGCATGGCATTTTGATAGTCAGTCTGGGGTGTTTTACCATAGCTTTCCAACCAAGATAGAATTTTCAAATGAGGAAATAGGAAATGGCTTTATGTCCTATATACTTCAGAAGTTTAAACACTTTATTTGCAAGACACTTGTTATTACTCCCTTTTCTTGTAGGTGGATGAATACTGAATGTTTTGCAAGACTAAAGGTCTCTGCTGGTTGCTGATTTTTGTCAGTTTTGGAGCATCCAAATTTCTTTATAATTTCTGAAGTTCTTGTGAGAGCTTGCTCAGTTAAAAAAAAGGTTTAACCTCTTACAAAGTGATTTCTATTATTAATATTTCACAGCTGAGGTCTGAGGATTATGAACCTTCGCTCACCGTAGTATTAAACAAATATTTTAAGCAGCATGGTGGTTTTGCCAAACAGAATGTGAGGTGATGAATGACTTAATCTGACCCCAGATGGGGCAAGTTATTAAAATTGAAATCACATTTGTTTAGAAGGCAATGATGTAACAGAGTAAGTGAATAGAGGAGATTTGGAAAATCCAGAGGAAAGTCTTTCCTTTTACATGAATATAGTGCAATGGAAAGGAGAAACCCCTTGAATATTAGCCCTAAAACGTGAGAGTCTTCCTTGACAATAACTGAGAAGTCCTATTCAAAATAAACGAGGCATTAAAATATTTAGTGACATTTCAACTCTCCTATTGTTTTTTTTCCTTAAGAACTCAGATGTTTCTTTTTGATCATCTTTAGCAGCTGGATGATGTTTTACCATGTGGGCAGGTGAGTCCAGAGAAGCAAAACTGACGCTGTTGTGTACAGTCCGTGTGTGATTTCTGCCATTTGTAGGAGAGCTTTTTGTTGGCAATGGAGATGCCAGCCTTCTGTCAGAGGCTTCACCATGTACTTTTTGACTACTGGACCAGTAAGTGGCAATAATTAAAGGAAAAAGGACTTGGGAGGAAAACTCTTGAAAGGAAAATTAGAACAGGTAAGAGATACACGAGAAAGAAAAGTGAAAACAAAAGATTAGGCAATTTCTTCACCTTGCAACGCATAATAGAGAAGCAGCAAAGAAATACACCAAGTTGTTCGGGTATATTGCTAGAGGAATTGAACATAAATCAAAAAAAAGGAAGCTTTGTTACTGGTGCAGTTTTACCAAGGCTAAGTTTTGAATTGGTCATCACAGAATATCTTGTGGATAATATGTCTTTTGAAAAAGAGCAGTTTTAGCAGAGAAACAGTATGCCAGAGATGCCGGTTATGAAGGAAAGGCTAAGAAAATTAATTGCATCCTCACTGCCAATAAGAAAAAATAAGACTTCATAATAACTTAATTAAGTGGATATAAATAAATGATGAGGAAATTGTATATGATCAGTCCTCACATTCTTATCACATTGGCACCAAAACTCCAGTGGGAAAAAAATGCCTTCCCTGTATGCACCTGAAGCAGTGCAAGCAGAATACGAAAAATTCAGAGCAACTGAATTGAAAGCATCTATCTTTCAGCATGGACCTCTCTACAATTATTACAGACCTAGCCTCTGTATTTCCTTCCAAAACTGAAACCCATTGTAAAAGAGCTTTTTATGTAGTCCCCATGGTGAGGGCCAAATTCATCTTGTACCCAAATCAGAATTATCCAGTCAAAGGGAAGCAAGAAGCTTCACATATCTTTGAAGTATTCCCCCTGAACCTCTGTGTTATTTTGATGCAACGTCATACCAAGAAGTATACAGCTAGACCATAAATAGCTTAAGTTTAGGGAAAAAAAATCTCATGGAACGCTCTAAAAAAAGGAATACCTCAGTTTTGCAGATAGAAACCATAACCACAACCATACTGGGAAGCAGTCGCATTGTAAATGTCATCACAAGCGCATCAGACACCCGGGTCCCAAGACTGACGTTAAGCTGCGCGGTGCAGGAGAGAGGCTCCAGAAGCTCATCCAGAGCAAAAGTGTTTGGCCTCATTTCACCTCTGAGCTCCACTAACAAACACTTTTCTACATGGAAACCATGATCTCGTTTTGTTGATGGTCAAGATTGGGTAGACGTGGGTGGAGGAGGAGATCAGGAAGGCCACGGGGATGGCTGGTCCCGCGTGGTGGGTTGGAGAAAGCCACCAGCTGGGAAATCACAAAGGCAAGTCTGGGAAGGAGTCAGAAAAGTTATCACAGGGCATCCCACACACAAAGGATGGGAGAGAAGAAATCAAACGTGTCCCTTATCCCCGCTGGCAATGGCTCGGCACCGTGCGGATTTCTCCATCCCGAGAAGCCATTATCCTGCGCACACGGCACTTTGTCCTTATAATGGAGTTCAAAGAAACAGTTGTAAAACCAAGAGACAGCTCAGAAATGTACTGTTCAGATTAGAGAATGAATATGAGGTGTGCCTGTGGTTGTAGGAATAGTTTCATCTGCACTTTAAATGAGAAGTTAAAGATACTCAGCTACCAGCTTTGGCTACTGATTGCAGCAAAAAGCAATTATTGTAACTCTGCAACCTTCTTCTCTGGCTGCTCTCAGAACTGACCAGTATAAGTATATTGAGCCTTAGGATAAGAAATTACATGCTTCCTTTGGAAGAGATGAAATACCTCACATGCAGTTATTTTTGTGCTTTTAAAAGTGTTAGTTAACAATTAAAAGAAGCGCATATCTACTTATTTTCTCTATTTCTACAGGATTAAAAAGATAGCTTGGGGACTCCACATAAAATTCCACTCAATTGCTCCTTGGTGAAAAAAAACCCCAACTCTATTAATTCATTAAATTTAATCTAAAATTCAGGCAGAAGAAAGTTGATTGTTCACTAGATGAGGTCCTATTTCTGAAGCCCAGAAGCCTCTAGCAGAAATGAGTAGCTGCAGCTCAGGTCATCTTTATTTCATTGAGCTCTGGCTGGACTGCTTTACTGCACTACTTTTAGTTGTATGGACTAGTCCTTATCATTGTACATTCACTCTCAACAAAATTTTGATTTTGTAAAGTAAATTGTACTTTCCTGATCTGTCAGCTGACCATCACGAGCTTTCATCCTCACCTCTAAGTACCATTTAGTTATGGGTTCGCCCTTAGGTAAAGAATCAGAAGCAATGACAAGATCACTTGCCTTTTGATTTTAAAGTATCATCTTCATCACTGTGTCTCAGCTGAATTTTTTGACGAGGGTGTATATAAGGTCACAGAAAAAATGGTCTTTGCAGACTATTGAGGTGTTATACTAGTGATTATTTGGACTTTTTGTTATGGCTGCCATACATGAAGTCCACAGGTGAGTTTAGTTGATGGCCTTTTAAGAAAATAACAACAGAAAAAAGATCTTCTTGTTTCCATCAACCACTACCCTGCTTGGATAGGCCTGAATCGCATCGCACGCACAGACCCCACCGTGTCCAGTTCCTCCTGGGTCACGCCAACAACAGGTTTGCTCTGAAGCAGCTGGCCAGGCTGGGCAGGATCCCAGGGCAAGTCAATTTGTCATTTCTACCCAGATTCAGACTGGCCACTCAGTAAGGGAGGAAAAAGTTAATGGATGGTCTTAATCCTGGCCCTGGGCTGATAATGGAGCTTGTATGGCCGTGTTCATATATCTCTGTGTGCGTTTATCCCATCTTGTCACTACGTAAACTTCCACACTTGTAGGTCCATGTTGCCGGCAACAGAGCAGTCATTCGATGCTGCTGCCTCTGATTCATGACTTTAGTGTGGAGAGCAAGAAATTAAAACATTAAGATGCTATAAGACTCTAGAAAGAGTCAGCTGGTTTCTTCAGCACAAGGAGAAAAAAAAAAACATACACAAGATGGACTTAGAGGTAGGAGAATGAAAAGAGAAGCAGATGTGGAAGCTCTAGGCATTTTTTTCTAATTACTATTAATCAATTATTTGCTGTTGTAAGCTTGAGCAGCTCAATGACACATTTGCCTTTACTGAACCTTGCTGCTTGCACTTTATGCAGTCGTATAAATCCTGCTTCACTTCTCAGTTGGTCATATATAAGCATGAAGCAGTAAAATTTGAAAGGTCTTTTACAAAACAAGTACGCCTGCTGCTCTTCAGCTACTGCAGCGCTTGCCTGAAATGAGCTGCTGAGGGGTCCATGTGGCGGTTTGAGATGTGGTTCACACGAGAGGCAACTCAAAAAAGCAAATGTATTTCCAGTAGGTTAAACTCTTTATAAAAGTGGTTTATACCTCACTCGGAAAATTCTTGAGGGTTTACAAATGTTAAAAAGTTGAAAACACTGATGTTAATAACAATGACTTTACAAACCAGCCACCAGTGGCAGGACCCAAACATTTCTGCACAAAACATTATTAGAAACCTGCCTAGTTGGGGTAAGTGCATTGTTCAAGGACTTGGCTCTTTTGTCATCGCCAGTGTGATTTCTCTGAGAAGTCACTCACTGACTTCCAGAAACACAAGTTTAGTGGCCTCAAAGGCAATAGGACAGTGGAAAGGGAAGGATAATTAGCCTTTCTGCAGTACTATGTATTATTTATACAGATGGTAAGAGTTCTGGAAGTGTATAATATACTTAATTTAAAAAAAAATTATATCCTCATACCTGGATGAAAAATATAACTTTATGATAAGTGATTGAAGAAGATAGGGTCTTGTGAACACTACAGCATGTCAGCTGAATCAAGACTACCCAGTTAAAGCCAGTGAGTCACATGGATAATAGACCTATGAAAACGATTGGGAATCTGGTTCATCCATTCAGAAACATAAGCTGTTTGGTTTTTTGTTGGGGTTTTGGGGTTTTTTGTTGTTGTTGTTTTTTTGTTTGTTTAACATGACACCATTAATACAAGTCTGACTATTACTGCAATGCTCTGAGCTGACAAAACAAGACGACAGCACCATTCTTAATTGGAAAGAAAAAGAGTGCTTGCTAACCTCCACTGCTGCTATCAAGTTGTGTTGCTATAAGCCAGCTACACCTCAGCCAACTTTTATTCCCGTGCTTGGGTCAATTTTTTTCCCATGATTACCCAGCATAAATTGAGAGCAAGTCCTTTGACTTCAGTCTTGGGCTACCTTGGAGTGAGGATGTCCTGTAGCTAAGACCAGATGCCCATTTTCCACAGGCTACACAACCTATTTCTTCCCAAACACCCAGTTTGCTCTCATTTCAACAGTAGCTGCCGAGCTGCTCACTCTTAGTGTGGCTTTAAGGTTTCTGCCAGAAAATAGAAACAATGACAGAAAGGGTTGAGTTTGGATTAGTGTATCTTGTCATGAGCAGAACAAAATATGTTGAGATGGTCTTTTCCTTTTGGCTGCCCAGTGGATTCCATTTATTTTGCTTTTAGAGAGATGCTCTGTAAAGACCACAAAAGTAATTTAAGGTTACTGATACTTTTCTTTGTTGTGCTGTTAGAAAGAGAATGTATTGACATGTGCAAACAAAGAAGGAATAAGCTACCTGATGCTCCCATCACAGCCCTATGCTCCTCTTTCCTGCTGGGTATTATCCTATTATCTTCCTCTTCTCAGCTGTATATATTTGGGCATTCTCATGTTTAATCTCTAAATTGAGAAAATTTCAATATTGGCAAATAGTGTAAATTCCAGGGAAATTAATAATGCTTACATGAGGTTTCTCTCACTACTTTCCAAGTGTTATGAGCTGACTTTAATACAACTCTTATTGTATTACAGTGCAAGGGAAAGTGTGTTATAATCCAAGTGGATCCTTGTCTCCATCTTTTTGATGAGTGACTCCTAAAACTCTTCAAATAAAATGATGATTTCATGCTGTTCCACTTCAATGACTACAGGGCAAGTACACACTTTCAGTTATAAAGAAAAATAAAAGCAAAAAAAAAAGCTCAGATGTGGCACAATTTCCTTAAGTTGGTTTCTATCAGCTGGCAAACAGACCTGTTATTATTATTCCTTCAATGTAAGTCCTAAATACTAGTGTAAATAGTAACATTTCTATGGTGTCTTAGTCAGAAACAAAGAGTAAATTAATTGGAAGTGGGCTACTATCAAAATATCAAAATTGCAGACCAACCCAGGAACCATAGACATAGATAGTAAGGTAATCCGCTTTCAATAAAGCTCACAAAGTTTGTTCAACTGCATGGGTATAAAAATTCGTCAGGTATCACCTCACCTATATTCAAAAAGATATCTATAGTATTTTTAAAAGGGAAACTAGTTTACTGAATTTCATATAAATATTAGAGCACAGATTATGTATACATTTTGGAGATTTTTTTCACTTAGCCATTGCTGTGATTTTTGATATGGTAATAAAAATATAAAACGTGTAAATACCTTGCAAAAACGCTAAATTGCCAAGACCAGGAAGAATATCTTATTTATGCCATCCTATTAAGGATTTGCAACAATGATGATGTGAACTAAAAGTATGTATTTGTCCAGCAGGTTGTGACAAAGACAAAAAAATTATATGTAAGTACTGCACGTGTAATTACAAGTAGCCTTTGATACACATGCCTTCCATGGATCTGACAGTTTCTTCATGTGTTTTTCCCTTGAGGTTTAACATAGGAAAATCAGTGGTTTGCTTTGGGTGACTTGCACTTATCTGAAAGGTTGTGTTAGGTAGGACTGTAGGCATAAAATGGCTTCCCAGCATATTTCCACCCCTTTGGTGGCCACACTTCAGTGATACAGGAGATTTCTAGAAAATAATAAATAATACCTTACAAATCCATGGCACTCCTCAATGACAGACCTAAATGCTCTTTACAAGTAACACAGAAGCATTATTATCCTTATTTTACCCATGGGAAAACTCAGACCAAAAATCTCAGATCTTTATTTATGAACTAATTAGCCTGAATGAATCATTATTTACAAAAATTTATATGTATACACGCATGTATATATATAAAAATATTATAAATATTTTGCTAAAGTGTTTCATATTGGTTTTGCACAATTCCCAATCCAATTTGCAGTGGTATCCCTTGGAAATCCTGACTACAGTATGAGCTTTTATTTGAATTCCTATGGTCCAAAGGCAACACTGTATAGAACTAATCCATAATACTGCACATGGACAAGAGAAATCCAACCCTCAACCCCAAGGCCCTACAGCAATAGTATCAAATATTATTTACAAGATGCTTTCTCCCTTACACTTCTTACTGTAGGTGAACTGGATTATCACAGTGATGCCTTGAATGCTTAATTTCAGGGTGCAGGTGTTTCTTTTCAGGAGCTCACTTACTAAGGTCACCATTCTGAAGATGAAAGTGAGACATGAAACATTTTCCTTTTTTTTTGTTGCAAAGTCTTATTTCTCAAGAGATCATCCCATTTGGGAGGTGTCTGATTCACTATAAATGATAGCCCCTTGCTTGAAAAAGAAGCACTTAGGTAAGGGGAAAAAAGGATTAAGAATAAAGAAGGCATATAAAGTGTAGTTCCTTTTATTTTAATTAATTGGTATAAAAATTTATGTAGAATTTAAAGATCGAAGCAATCTAATGTGCCAGAATTAATAGATACAAATCAGATAATTACTTCATTTTAATGAATATTAGGATATCAGACATTCAGGCCTTGAAGTTCATTTTATTTCTATCATTCTCTTCTAACATTTTAATTTTTGCTGTGTGTAAACTCAGTGAAATGCACTCAAGCGCAGAAAGCCTGGTCCTATCTGAAATCTCATGGAAAGCTTCGGTGAGAATTTAAGATTTACATGAGTTTGTGCTCGTATCTGCAGAGATGCCAGTTCCACTTTTTATGAGGGAGTAAACGTTTGCCTCTGATTCTTAACCACCAAGATATTGCAAATCCAGGCCATGATACCCAAGTCAGAGGAACACCTGGAGAAACAATATAATAAAAGCTATTGCGACTCTTCCTCCTGCTCGACTGTCCCCATACACATTTGCACAGGTCGGTTCCTCTCACTCTTGGTACACCGCGGCAAGAGCTCGCGGCTCTTCTCTTTGCCGCTATATTGAGGGAGGTCTGCACCCATCACATGTCCCCTTCAGCCTGTCCCCCAGGGCTCAGGAGGAGTTCAGTACAATTTTTCTGGTGATTCTTCAAAAATCTCACCCTGTGTCTTAATAAGGCTCTAATTAGTCTTCCTTGCCAGTCCAAAACCCCTTCGCATAATTGTTTTTCAACTCTCAACTCTATATACAAAAGGCCCTATAATGATTTTACACAGCTGAATATTGGTCTTTCTTAATAGATTTCTGGAAATAAAAATTATCCGCAGAAAAAAAGATAACGTGTTCTCTCTGTATAACTGTACCATCATTTTCTCCTTTATGAATTTGCGTTAGTAATTAACAGTGCTATGTATTCAAACTACTTACACGGTGTATATCTATGGTTACTGACTACTGAGTAAGCAGCTTCAAGGTTTTATTAACTTATAATTATCAAATTAGTTTTACCTATTTTTTCAGCCAATTTACCACTGAATAATTCATGAATAATAGAATAGCTAGGAATAATCTCAGGTACTCTTTGAGCTTTGCTCTGCAGCTGGGTGTCAACCATTGTGATTGCCGAGTGCAGCGGTGGCGATAGGAATCAGAACCACAGAGTCATAGAATAATCTTGAGTTGGGACCCGTAAGGATCAGCGACTCCAACTCCCTGGTCCTTGCAGGACTACTGAAAAATAAACCCTACGAACTGCCACGTGGGTACTGTGAAAGTTCAAAGGAAAGAGGAAAAAGACCTATTATGTCCATTCTAACCCGGTAATTAGAAACTACTCCATTGATGACTCATAAATGGAAGAAGCAATGGAAAAAACATGTCACGACACAACGTCTCAAATGTAAGATACAGCATTTCCTACCGCAGGACTGGTCTGTGCTAGTGTATGGTGCTCTTGACTTCCTTTCTATTCTGACCTGGTTAAGGTCTGAAATACAGAGATCTTGTATCTGTACCACTCCAATAAGACTCTAGATTTTCTGGGATAATTCTCCTTTTCTTGCCTTCCACCTGCCTTTTTTTCCTCCTCTTAGACTGAAGAAAGAAAAGGAAGAGGAGGCAAAGGAATAAAAAGATAGCAGAACCTGAGAAAAGAGGTAGAGCGCCAAAGTTTAGTGCTGTCCTGGTTAAAATGAGCACAACAACAACAAATACCAACATATACATTTCTTGGCCTTTCATTCAGCCATATTACACTTTTATAAGTCAGACTTGTAAGCGCTAAAATATCAAGGGAATCACATTCAGAGAATTCCTCTCTGCTTTGAAGCCCATCACACAATCTGCCATTTTAGCCACCGCTCATCACTGCTGGACCTACTACTCATCTCTGAATCTATAAATGGCAGCATCAGCAACGTTCTCCACATCTGGATTAAAAGTCTTTATTTTTTGCTTGAAAATGTTATATCTATCCTTTTCAGATAGTGAGTTGTGTGCAAGGAGACTGTAGGATTCCAGTAAAGATCAGACATTTATAAGAGTAATGAGAATGACCACTCCTTTACTATTTAGAATAAAAAAGAATTATATAAAGAATCACAGCATTTATATTGTAACAGGATGGGAAGTTGCATCTTCCTGTGGTGTCCAGGTAATGTCTGCAGGTTTTCCCCTTTTTTCGATTACATGCTTGACCCCTGTGGGCCAAGTAAATCCAATCAATGCATCTGATCCTGCAGAATTTGCAAAGAGCCTACTATCATATCCAGAGAAATTATGATTTCCAAAACACAGGGTATTTACTATCTGGACTGTCAGATTTTACTTTGTGAGATATTTGCCTGCAACACTTAATACATGAGATCAGTCACAGCCTTGGAGAATATCACCACAAACCATCTTTCCTTCAGCCCTTCTTCATATTTGAGTATTTCTTTCAATATTACCTGATACCATATCAGTCACACCATCCTATGAAGTGGTATAAGGCATAAGCCAAGTTAACTAGCATGAAGGAAATACTGAAGAACTGGTCATTGAGTTAATATCAGCAACCTATTTATAAAATCCCATAAACCCGTATACTAACTTCGACAGATATAATGACAACCTCATTTTATTAAATCACTTAGGGGGAAAAAAAAAGATACGGTGAATGTTAGTGTTTGATGAATGTTTAATTGCACATGGGTGAGATTTGGCAAGACCAGCAGTGAAATTCCTGGGACAGAAGAACAGCTTTCCCACCCACCCCGTTTTTTTTTCTGGATAGAGTATTAAACATCCAGAATTATGCTGATTCATTCTGAAAGTTATTACAATGGCTGTCTCCCACGACAGCAGGGCATGATAGATCTTGAACAACAACTATGTAGATGGAAAAAGTGTGGG
Source organism: Haliaeetus albicilla (assembly GCF_947461875.1). NCBI lineage: Eukaryota > Metazoa > Chordata > Aves > Accipitriformes > Accipitridae > Haliaeetus > Haliaeetus albicilla. The sequence continues at coordinate 3,310,387 of NC_091506.1, forward strand.
GCAGGGGAGTGTATTATTGTCTTACCTGGGTGCTAAACATTTACCTCACATGGAGAGAAACCAAGATGACACTAAAACCGTAGAGCAATTTAGGTGGAAAGGGACCTGTGGAGGTCATCTGGTCCAACCCAGCCCTCAGAGAAAGACCAATACTGAATGTGGCTCTAGTTTGGCTACGAGCAAGCGGTCTGAATTCTGCTCATCTTCAGTTACAGAGTTTCCACAGCCTCTCTGGGAAACCTGTTCCAGTGTCTGACTATCCTCACTGTGAATGTTTTTTTTCCTGCCCCTGATATTTAACAAGAATTTCCCTTGCTGTGATTTTTGTGGGCTCCCCTTCAGCTGCGTGCCTCCAAGAAATAAATCTGACCTTGTCTCCTCTAGTCTCTCTCAGCAGGTAGAGCTTCTGGGCCAAACACGGGTTGCCTTCTGCACTAAGCTCATCAGATTCCCACTCTGCTGAGTGCAGCCAGCAGCTGCCATTGTGGGCAGGTGCCCACTCCCGATGACTCAAAAGTGACCACTGGCTGTTCTCTGCAGAGGCATTGCAATGCAACAGGCAGGTTTTCTGTTAAAAGGGATGGAAAAGAAGAGCAGTCCATGAAGAGCTTTCCCTAAATATTAAGTGTTTGGGAATTCAGAATACTATAAGAAAAAGAAGTAAAAGGAAAGAAAAATAAGAAAAAACCCTTTTATGCTTTCAGAAACTTAAATAATTCTCACTGACATTTTTGATTACTATCTCAACTTTTCTTATCTGAACTTTGTACCCTTGAAAAATTTGATAAACCGAGTTTGGCAATTTTATTTCAGCAAGAGAGAGCTTGTGTCATAACACAGTGTCATATAACGATTAAAACCTGGGAAAATACATGGAATCTGGAAAGAGCCCAGATTTCAGTTGCATCCTTGGAGCTTATCTATAACAAACACATAGCTGTAATAAAAATGAACTGGATGGGAATGCATGAGTAAGCTCTTCAGATGTAGCAAACGGACTTGTGAAAAGAGGAAAATACAATGGTGCTCATGAAACAGTACTTTCTTCTGATCATAACTTTAATGCTTGGTGGAGGAGATGGAAAGCTACTGACACAAATGTATTCCCAGCATTGTAATTTAAATAACACATCTGCACTGCAAGACTGTATCTACATAGACATAACCAGCACCATTGCTTTTCTGATATCAGTCATAGGGAATGAAAAGGACTGGGTGGAAAGCATCTTTTATTTTCTTTAAAAATGAAGAATGAGGGGCTATTTGTGCTGTAAGAACTATGTAAGACACATCTTGGAAAAGAAAGTTGCCTGTGAGCAAAATTCTCATTGAAGTTGATAGCAGCTTGTTTGGATTTGAAGAACATTTGTGTTTTGGTGCTCCCTGGCTCTCTTCTGCCTGGTCCACTCTACTGGAAGAACTGGGTGATCCTGCCCCAAGGGAAGCGTGTCTCCACATCAGAGCATGTGCCTTTGTCCTGCCCTCAGAGCTGATGTCCTGTGCCAACATATCGTTTTGGTGACTTCTTCAGTTACTGTAAACAGGCATTATGGTTTGCTTATTTACTGTGAAGCTTTTCGGTCTTGTTTTGTTTGCTCTAATCATATGGCATACTGTGTTTTCAATTAATAGCTAGGAGTGCCCAGAGCATATGACGGGTGATTCTTACACTTCTATAAATTCAAACAAATAAATACATAATTAAATGCAGAAACAATGACCTGTAGTAAATCTTTTTCATTTTCTTATGCATGTGACTGTAGAGGGAGAAGAATCAGACAGCTGTTTGCACATCTAAACAATTTAATTTAACACATTTAAAAATACTGTCATGTTCCTTTGGCTATTCTAGAAGGTGGATACTAAAGGATTGAGAGAGAAATGGGAAGAACAAGGCAGAGATTTGGAAAAAAACCCACCACCAAAACCTCTGAAATTATGCACTGCATTATACTAGAGATAAGCTACTTCTAATGATCCTTAACAGCATAGCATCCCCTTAGTCTTGAATGTATTTATTCTTATAGTGCCCTGAGGGCAGGGAAACACTATTCCATTCCAGAGTACTAAATTTTGCTCAACTCAGTTTAAGGAGGCTAATCCGAAATAGCAATCCCTGACCTCTCACTAAACTGCTGCCCATTCTGGAGCTGCCCAAACTCTGAGTGCCTTGGCAGCCTCAGGAAAGGTTTGCTTTTTGACATCTCCAGGAATACTTCGGTCTTAAGTGTCAAGTAGCCTCAGCTCACACTCACCCATGAGTTCTGCCAAAGTACAGCTGAGCAAGGACATCTAACGGGTCTTCATGACCTCGATGCCCATGGCTGGGCTCACCACTCCATTGGAGCCCACACTGCGCACACAAGTTTCAGCTGCCCGTTACAGCCACAGATAATATCTACTCGCAGCGACCAGACCCCTCGCAGCTAGCTCTGTCACCCATCCTTCAGAAGATTTGGCCCAGCTCATGGAAAGGCTCTGCAGCAGATCAAGGACTCGCCTATGCCTCCCAAGGCCAAGTGCTAAACGTGATCTTCCCAGATACTCCAATGCATTTGTGTGGCCACAAATACTTGTAGTCAGAAATTCTGCTTTCAGATTTGATCTTTTACAGAAGTTCCGCTTTCAGATTTAACTGTTTAACCATTTTTGTGGGCTTCAATACCGGATCACTTGCAAGAATGTTTTTATCAGCTAATTTGGATTATGACAGCTCCAATTAGAGCAGGAGAGTGTTGTTACATCTTCCTTAATTGCTTTCATCCAGCTTTCTCACTGCTGCAATAAGCAGGTATGAGAAACAAAGGCACTTACTGTCCCTACTGAGTACAGCCATAAAATTATTCCCAGGAAGCAAGAACACAGAGGGACACAGCCTGTAATTAAAAGTGGATAGCACAAACAGGACTTTAATTCCTTTCGAAGTTTTTAGGCAAAACAAACCACTCCCTAATCCCCCCCTTCTTGTGCATATTAAGTCTAATAGATTCTTGAAGAAAGGAGAAGGAAACAAGTCTGATATGCAGTAATTTCACCTGTCACTTCCCACGTTAGCACAGTGCAGGTAACGAACGATCCACTATAAACTCTTGGTACTAATCAGGGGCATAAACTAGCAGCATGAGATGTTGCTTGCCAAAAAGAAATTTCCCAGGAGAATAAGCAGAAGGTATCCTATCTTTCTGCTTGGATCGTACCAAGGCTACAGCGAGGCTGTTCAGTAAGAGTTAGTACACATCTTTGTTAAAGTCCTGTGGGCTCAGACTGCGACACTTTGATTTCACTCTTTTAAATAAGCATGCAGATAGAGTTACTCAGATGTGTGTTCCAGTTTTCCTATCCCAATGGACATTTTTGTGAGCAAGAATCATGCTCGTTATAAGACTTCCCTTCCTTGCAGAAGTAAAAATAAGCAAACAAATGCTTGTGAGTAGCAGCCTGAAGAACACAGTATTTCTATGAACTCTTCCACTGATGAATGGAAGCCTTTGCTGACTTCTGGTGCGTTCACTTTCATTATGCAGAAAGGGCTATTGTGTGGTTGCAAACAGATCCCATCCTGCCCTATCTTTACAACATAATCAGGTCCCCAAATCCCTTACACTTGCTTTCCAAATTCTTTGCTCTTTCTTTGAAGACATCTCCCAACTACTTCCTTTCCTCCCTCTGTTTCTTAGAGGAAAAACACTCTAGGAAAAAAAAGAAGGGTTAAATTATTCCAAGCCCTACCCTATAACATTACCAGGGAGGGGAGAGAACGCGACGTTGCTCAACGGCATCTGAAGCGGCAGCAGGAGCCCAGCCTGACCCTGATGGCAGAGGGCCAGTCACGGACCTGCATGAGCTGGTCCATCAGCGCTGGGGGAAGCTTCAAGGAGAGAAAGATGAAGGAAGACAATGACAGAGAATGTAAACAATAAGTGAAGGTTAAGTCAAAGATCAAATAAACATGTTCAGCAGGTGAAGGAAGGGAACATGGGATTGACAGTGGAGTTTCAAATTGACCCAGGCAGCTAAGCGTAGGAGATTTGGTTGAAACCGTGCAGGAGCATGAAGTGGGGAATCAAAACTGCAGTGAAAGGAAGTCATTAACCAGACAACTACCTCCAGCATTTGTTTATCTGTCTCTATTACTGTTTGCCTTGTTTATTAGGATTATAAACTCAAGAGGCCATACCAACTCTGGAGTGACTATACTGTATTTCTCTCAACACAGCCTCAGTTCCTGATTACAATGCTCCTCTAGGGTGCTACTCTAGGCAAATAATATAATAAATAATGGAAATGGACCCAGGAGGAAACTTAGATGTTAACTGTGTAGAAACAGGAAACCTGAGGCTTCATTGCTGTATAAATTTAATGTTGGGTTTAAAGCTCACGCTGTTTGACGGGTAGGTTTTTAGAAACCTGAGCAGGAATACGATGCCACTTTGAAAATGAAAAGCACTGAGATTTCCATTCTGTCTGCTGCTGCATTAGCACCAGCTCTGTTTCTTCAAATGTTTCCTGCTGGTTCTCCTAGAGCACAGGAAGCAATGTTCTGGTGATTAAGCAGCAGTATCATTATAAAAGCCAAATGAATAATCATTGTGTTAATGAACTTTATCTTAGAAAAGATTAGGGTTTTTTTTAATGTTAAGCCTCTTTCCATATGAAAGAGGAAATGCACTCTCATTTCATTTAATCAACCCTGAGATGATCATGATCTATACAATTTAATTTTCTGTCTGCATGTATTCTTCCATATCTGCATATCCAGTTGCTTAAATGATGGTGTCAAATCATTTTAATACATCAGAGACAATGCACTTCACCGTTTGTATAGGCAGTGAGCAGGCTTGGCTCTGTTTGCCAGATTACTACTGCAGAATAATCTCTCTTGAAGGGATTTCAAGAGGTCAGAGTCCCAAACCACTGGCTGACTGCTTTATGGTAAGCAGTATATTGTCTAGCTAGTAAGTAATTATGGTGAAAACCATGCAAGAATGGGATACTACACAGTACAAGGTGAAAAACACTTTACAAGTAAAAAGATAGGAAAGCTAAGGGTTGGAACCCTTGGAAAATTATGGGGGAAACGATGACTTGGTGAGATCCTGCCTTCCAGTTTGAGAGAACCATGATCACTTCTTTCCTCTGCCTGGGAAGAGCTAAACCTCATTCCTCAGGGGAACAGCTCCCAAGACACACCACTATACACGAGTTTTGAGGTGAGGTAGTCAACTGTTGGCTTTGATTATTTATGCATGTCTGGAATCTTCTTTAAGAAGGAAAAGTAAGATGTGAGTGACAGAGGTATCCCGCTATGATGTTGTTGCAATAAAAAGCGATGGGCTGGCTTCAGAACCCTATCAACCACTGTTTTCAGCTCACTTCTGTGAAAGCTCCTGTTCACATCATGACCTCAGCTCTTAGGAAAATCCTGATGCATGAGAAAGAAGCAGAATACCACAAGAGGCCAAAAGAGGAAAGTCCTTCCAGGAGCTCATTGTGGCTGGATGTGTCTGGTTGCCTTTCCTGCTGCCTGGGAAGCCAAGCCTGTCCACCCTGCGTTACTGAGAAGCACAGGGAGTGCAAAGAAAAAAAACCAAACAACCACCAACCCTGCACATTTTATAGATATACACTTCCCGGACTAATTTTCTAAAAGGGAAAAGCACAAGGTCATAGAAGTGGTCTAAGGAATAGAATAATCTTTTTATTGTGATAAAACGACTATCTGAACTTCATTTGTTGTCAGGAAAAAAAACCAAACTGCTTTTACCAGAACATAAACATCTCAGATTCCAAAGTGGCTTTAATAATAGAAAGTAGCTGCAGTTGGAAATTCAATATTAAGTCAGTGGATATCAATCAAACCAACACCCATAGCCACCAGATCTGGCCTTCAGAAAACACATTGTGTCAACTGGTGTGTAGATATAAATTCTTTACTGGTCACAGGGGTACCTTTATTAGAAACATAAAGGTATAAAAGATTCATTAGGTCAAGGGAAACATTTGTGATTAATTTTGGGTTCTCAGACAGAACCATTTCATAATCAACTCGCCTAATAGCAGTGGAAAACAAGCAACACACAATGTATTTTCTTCCACACATTTCCTCAAGCGACAAACTTCCACCACCGTTGCACCCACTGCCTTGTTCCCTTTCTGCTCATAACGCAAGAGCGGAAATTGTTAAGCTGTCTCTAATTAGTATATGTTCTTTGGTAATCAGTATATCACTTCATTATCTGTAAGCGTACCATTGCGTTGCCATGGCATTTTTACCCACGTAACTTAATGAATGACACAGTAAACAAAGACCACACTGCACACGAAAGAGTAGTCGTGCAGTCTGACTCTGCGTAAGTTATCTTTTATTGGTTTGTAATAGATTTGGGAAATGGATAACATATGCTGTAAAGAGAGAGCCAGACACCAACACATGCTAAGAAGTCCAGAGGGAAACACTCAGATAATTACAAGCTTTTTGTGGATTAATCAGCCCACAAAAATGTTGGAGTGGCATTAAGCACCCAAACACCCATCCAACTCCCACTAAAATAAAAGGCAAGTTGTCATACCCCCAAATCACCCGTAGTGAAGCTGCCGGTTGCCTTTTCTACCAACAGCAATATGACCATATATGCCTTAACAGGAGACCAAAACCATTTCATGGCACTAACCTCCCCTGAGGGACAGCAGTAGTAGCACTGCGGTATTATTTTTGCCATACCCTTCGTGCAAGGCACTAATAAAAAAGGCAGCATATGGAGCTGCCGCATTGGCACCATGGCAAATATTGATCCCTGCTGTGACAAAATGTGACAAAAAGTTTGCAAATGACAGGATGGTCTGGCATGAACCTTTTTTATGTTATTGGGACAGGAAAGTATCACAATTGCAACTGGATTTTTTTATTTTTTTTTATTCTGTTCATGGTAAATCCATCAAATAGACCATTATTAGGGAAACTGAAAGTATTCAAAACAGAGTCTGGCTTAAAGAATGCCTTTAGAGCAAGAAAATAAAACAGGTTCATTTGGAAGTCTTAAATGAATTCTTTTGGAGTACTTCCAAAATGAAGTATGATGTTTCGAAGAGAGAAGAGTTTCATTTCTGTTTTCAAAATGCTGTATTTTATCTTTTACATTGTGAATGATATTTTCTTCTTGAAATGTTCTTTTGTTGGGGTTTTGGTTTTGTTTTTTTAAAGAAAATACTGCAGCTAAATAATTTTTTTTAAGGAAAAAGGTTCTATTACAGATCAATCCGATGCCTCCACTCCCCCCACAATTTCATTGTAAGAACTTTCTTTGGATTTCACTAAACTGATTTTTTTCCTGCCAATTTTCAGTTCATGCATGAATCTCCAAATTCAATACCTTCAATTGTGACAGAGAAAAACGGACCCAGTGTCATGATTATAGGCAGAAACCAAAACTAAAAATATTTCTTTCCCCCCCGCCTCCTGTTTTTTCTTCCCCTTAACTCCTCACTTGTGTTTGTAAGTCACAGTTATAACAATATAAGGAACAAAATTTGTTAAGAAAAAAATGGATTGGGTTGAAAGGCATGAAAGTTATTCTTTAATAACTGTTTTCTCCAAGTTCTAGGAAAAGTTATATAGAAAATCTGACAAACATAAAAAGCTTTCCATGTAGGCAGATGAGGTGAGCCAAAGGTAACAAAGTCAAAATAGAGATGTGAAGAAATAAGAGAGGAAAAGCAAAGAGAAATCTGCCATTTTATTTTTAAACACTATATTAAAATAGAAGAGCAGAGTGGGAGAAGGTATTAACCCAGAAAAGAGAACAGATTGGGAGGAAACAAGGCAAGGGTAAATGCCATCTGTATTTGTGGTATTACCTACCTAAATAATAAAACTGGATGGAAATTTCAAAAGGAAAAAAATATGTATTCAAGTCTTCCAAATAATTTCTAGGACTAGAACAAGTTTTTTTGAGGAAGAAAAACCTCCTGCCCCGCCCCCCCCCCAAACCAACAAAAACCCCCACCCCAAAACCCACAACCCAAAACGAACTTGCACTTCAGCAATTTCTTATTATATATTTTATGTTTCTTAAGTAACCAACAACTTTGAGTTACTTCCTAACTGCAATACCAGACTTTCCCCTCTCTTTTGTCTTTGTCCTTAGAGATCTACCCAACAGTTTCCATCTGAGCATCTGATGTTAATGTAATTTATGGGCTGTTTGTTTCTGCCCTTCCCTATCATTAATAAAGGAGGACCACTACTTTTATAGTTACAGTTAAAATAAATCAACATGTTAACTGGGATTCAGGTGGGGACCTGCAACAAGCAGGGTGGAAAGGAAAAAAAGATTTTTCATTTTAACTGTAGCCTTTTACATCTGGAGTAGGACTTCACAGCTGGGAGAGCAAGGTCAAGAGAAGACCATTATTCTTCAGACTTGTCACATTAAAACACACCCATCTGCCTCACGTAGCTGCAATTCCCCTGCATGCATGCACTACGGCTCTGCAACGCTTTTTTTTTTTTTTTTTTTAACATCTCTGCCTCATTGCGTGGCACAGTGAGCACTAAGCCCAGCCACATCTGTATTGCTAACCACCATTTTTTATCTCATTAACATGCACATGCTGTCACTGAGACCAGATGCCAACAATGTCACCATCAAGAAACATCTCCACGGCTGTTGTAGTTCCACTTCCCTCACCACTCCCAACAGTTAACATGGAAGAGTTTTTGACTAAGTCTTTATGAACAGTATGCTTCTCTTCTGACCTTGTCACAGGTGTTACGTTATTTTTTTATAGCATGTTCTCAGAAGTCCCCAGTTGTAGATACACACTGGAATACCCACTGGGCTCTCTGAAGGATTTGGGAAGCTGACAGTTCCCAACTTACATAGATGTTTTCAGTAGTTTTAATTGCGATGTGAACGAGCAGGCAGTGAGGTAGTATTCACTGCCAAAGTGCCCACAGGGCCACTGGAGGAAGAGGGGTTTGGAAGCAGATGCCTTATTTCTAGGTTTTGCTTTTAGAGGTGAGAGCAAGGAGAAATGGGTGTGGAGGAAAAATAGTTGCCAGATGTAGACTCTGCAGAGCTCAAGACATTCACGGTCAGTCCATGTGTACCAGTCGCTTCTGTCTTTCAGGCCCCAAATGAAATATGAGGTTACTGGTCGTGAACCCAGTAGTGCCAGAAAATGAGAGCATGGGCTGTAGAAATGAAATTTTAACTAGCCAGTTTAGGCAGTCTTGGAGACATTTATACATCATCAAAATGTGTCTTTACATGCTTTTTAAGGTGCTAGAAAGTTCAGTTTGGCTGTGCAAAGATCATCTGCTTTGGCTTCCTAAGCTGCATCTAAATATCACATTTTCAGAAGAGGTCAGAGCCTGCATCGATGTCCCAACTTGCATCACAGCCACACCACATTGGTACAAGAACACGCTCTGGAGTTAATGGCTTTATTAGCCCTGTCGGACAGGGTTGCATAGGCAGAGGGTGGTGTAGGTACATAAGGGACTGCTGCCCTTCATGAAACTGCTGACTCGTACCCAGTGACTTGACTGTGTGACTCATTCCCACCTTATTATTCAGTACTTCCCTTCCTCCCATTTGACTACTACATTCCCAAACACAGCATCACATTTCAGTTGAGTGAAAAAAGTGTTAAAGTATGTTTACACAGAAAGCATATTTGGAAAAAAAAAGTAATTGTTACATTAAAGTAATTTCAACAAGCAAAAGTTAAAATGTACGGAATCTGTAGCCTCTGTTGGGTTATTCTATTCCAGAAATTTTTGTCCCAGAACAGAAATAAGAGAACAGATAAGCAAAAGAAACTAGATCTGGAAAAAATAGACCAAAATTTATGCCACTCAGTTCCAGTGAAGCCCATGTTTCAGTTGTAATAGAACCAAAGCAATGTTTAACCCAACAGTTCTAGAACATTTGAAACCAGTCTCTTTTCTCCAAATTTTCCTCAAGCTGATCTAAAAAGCTCCTAAACAAACTAACAGACATCATTATTTATCATACTGGTATCATTCCTTTTCATTAAAATTTAAATTAAAGCACTGAACCTAGTATACCTTTATAGATGTAAACCAGCTTTACCATTAGATTGGAACAAGCCAACAGAAAACAAAGATGCCAACTACCAAACCAGCCATTTACATTGCCCTATGCAAGCAGTACATCAAAAAAAGAGCTTGAGAGCGCCGATAAAAGCTTAAAAAATTCAAAACCAAAACCAATCCCCCTACACACACTCTCTTGTATTAAAATACCAGCTGATGTGAAGGCTGGGCATGCAAGCCCCGAATCGCATAGCTAGGCACAAGCTAACAGCCAGACAGATGCACCAAAACTTTCTGCACATGCAGAGATGAAACCCAGACAGCAGCGGCAGGTTGCATCAGAGCAACTGCTAGGAAGGTGGGACATAAGACAACAGATTTTTTCACAGCTAATGAGAACCATTACTTAACAACGATCTCTCCAAAGCCTACCCTGTGAAAAGCAAGACAACCACTAACCTCAGCTTAAAGACACTCGTCTCCAGGGCAAGCATTTAAAAAAGTGGTTCAGTTAAAAGCTGTCACATCATATCTGCATTTGGTGTGTCCCCCCCTTCCTCCCAGACCTCCTCCCAAAGTGCATCTGCCCTTCTGGAGCCAACCTGACCCCCCGATGGGCTTCCCTCCCTGCTGGGGGCCCGGCAAGCGGAGCTTGTGGCTGCGAGACATTTACAGCACAGCCCCCACCTGCTAAACACATTTTGGAGAATCACTTGGCTCTTGGTTGCAGAAATTATTTGGATTAAGGTTCAGGCCCCCCCAGCCCCAAAATAAAAATATTGCCCATGGAAATCAGGTGCCCATCACAATATTATGTGAAAAATCAATATTCCTTTGATGGGAAGAGGATACATCATTTTTGCTGAACCTTTGCTATAGATAAGCATCTCTCCACTTTGTTTCCTTGTATTGCTGGGCAACAATATAAGAGAAATTAAACTATTTCATGCAGCCTACAAGGTTATTTGCCTAAGGATTGAAAAACAGAGGCAGGAAGGTACAGTTTTGTTTTGGTTTTTTTAGGAGATTGTCTGATTTTATTCTTGCTAGCAGACTTGCTCTACTATTTTCAGGGCAGCTTAGTGTCAGATAAAGCACACCAAAAACGTATTATTTAAAACCTGTCAAAGAGAACTTGGTTATGTCTGTAGTAAGAATTTGACACACTGCTGAATCCTAAAGTTTGCTTCTGCTTCTTGAAGGGAACACAATAGACTGTGCTTCAATGACACCAGACAGCTTCCCTTTTGTATGCTGGGACAGAGTAGGCAGCAGATTAATAATTCAATGCTCATTAGAAAGTACAACATGCAGTAAGCAATCAGATATAATTAGGCAAAAATATATACATGATTACAGAGCAAACAAGATCCATGAATCTATTTCAGGTAAAATATCATCACAATTTCAGTGGAAGGGTCAAGAATAAACAGGAATCCTATAAAACACTCATCTTAAACACATTTTTTTTCTCTTTCCTTACCATAATCTGTTAGAATAACTCTTCAGCAGGAGCATACTGCAAGTACATTCAACATGTTCAGACTCACTCCAAGTTTCTTTTCTTGCATTAAAATCAGTGAGAGAGTATGTTTCTCCTCAAGGTCCTTATATCAAATCAGTATACCTCGAGGCAAGTATATGACCACATAATTGAAGCAGTAAATTGATGACAATTAGCACATTAGCAGTGAATAGCAGCAAGTGATAGTTTTAATTGACAATGCAGTGGTTAGTAATTGATGTTAATGACTCACAAGAAGAGAATAGTGACTAATAACTGTAATTTTTAGCTGTTTTCCCTGCTGGTAAGCCTTGTACAAGATTGGGGCAGGTGGGGATGTAGGCTGGTCAGAGAGCGTACAGAATTGCCGCCTTACAAACAAGAGGCTGAGGAGTTAAGCAGGCATTTTGTGCATTCCTGAGAAGCAAATACAGCTTTCTACAGCTTAATAATATAAATTACAAATTGCTCAGATTGTTCAACTCCTTAAAGAAAGGTGGTAGTTTTTTCACCACTCCCACAAGTCATAATTCTTAAACATTTTTGGAAGAGTTGTGCCAGTTCTTTGCAAGGCTGTGAATGCAGTCCCTGAGCAGTGCACACACAGTGATTAGGGGACGTTCTCCCCTTTTTAAAATGTGTTAATGCCTGAGTTAAAAAACAAGCACAAAAAACAATGCCTATTTAAAACTTTAAAAAGCACTGGGCTATGTTTTCTGGACAGATGGTAGATTTTGAGCAGCCTGCCTTATCTGGGGGACCTCCTGTCACTATAAACAACTCATAGAAACTAAGACCTCGATGCCATTTACAGGGCTGAATTTTACTCAGGAGAATGGTAGGATTAGAAGCTTTATTTTCCTGTTACACAGGAATTTTCCTGTTTGTGAAGATGTATTCCCTGTATAAAATACTTATTGTATTGAAGAAAAGGAGAATTAATCATACTTCACAGTTAAACATATGGATAACCATGTGGGTAGCAACAATTATCCAAAGATACCTAACATGATGACACTAAGAGATGCCTAATTATAGCCTTGGACTTCCCTTCAGTGGGTGATGTACAACCGCATATATGGAATAATCCTTTCCTTAAAGGTTGGTGCCAAGACCTAGCACTGTAGATTTTTTGACACATAAAATGTCTTCTTTACATCAAAGGCAAAAATACTTAAGAATGAACTTGTTATGAAGCTTTTTATTTTTAACATTTTAGCTCCTATACTGTTTTAAAATCAATTTTGAGAACAATTAAAAGCCAGTCTATGGCTGGCTTCTGTATGAGTGTTATAATCTTCAAGGCAATCATTTCCATTGGAGTTTGAATGATAAAGGACTCCCATAAATTTTAAAATGAACTCAGTTCTCTTTATATTCGTCCTCGAGTGCTCATTACTTTGATCCAAATTGTGGAGAGTATATCTCTACAGCCTTGACATACCTTCCCATGGCCAGCCTTTAACATACAGAGCCAGATTCTCAGCCGCAGTAAATCAAAGCAGCGAATCAAAGTCGATATATTTAGGCTGATTTACACCAGCCAAGGCTCTAGCCTGGTCCTTGGACTCCTCAAGGGGGGAACTAACTCCAGATGTCACCCCAGGAAACGCACGGCGGGTTTCCCCAGCGTTGCCAATGCACAGTGCTTCCCCTTGGGATGAATTCAGCAGGCACAGGACTTCCACGAGTGCTACAGTGATTGTATTTTCTTCCCTCTATCATGAGAAGGGATTTTTTTTGCCCCTTTTTGCTGCAGTTACAGACATAGAAAAAGAGAAGGAAATTCTTCCTGCTGCAGAGCTGTAGGGCTAAATATTCATGTTTTGTGGGTTTTTTTTCCTTTCTCCAGAGGCGATCATCCCTGGGGGAATGACTTGAAGGACAGTCTGGTGGCAACAGGTTTTACTGCAGCATGTTTTTCTGCTTAGATTTGGAGGAAGGCAGATGAATAATCCATTAAAAAAAAAAGAACAAGAATAGCTAAGGGGCCACTCCCAGTTGCTGAGGCATATAGAAAAGCCAAACTGTGCAAATTATTCAGGTACACTGAAAGTGAAAACTTTTTTCCTGGTCCAAGGTAGTTTTTGTAGGTAGCTTGTTACCATGCAGACCCACAGATTGGTGCATTAACAAAAGAAAGTGTTTCATTCCCAAAAGGTGAAAAATAACCTGATATTTTGGAAAGTATCTTAACAACCGAAAAGTCAACAACTGTTTACATACAGTTATTACTTCCTACAATACAAATATTTTAAAGAACATTTTTAACAATGCTGTGTTCATACCCTGTTATGTAGGTTTTTCAGCTTCCGTGCCTAAAGATCATAACAGCATTTGTCATCGGTAAATGCATTCATTAATTTTTTATTTTGCAAGAAAAGTCATTCATTAAGTAGCATTCAAACAAAGACTTATGTTTGTGACCTCTAGTTGTGGCATATGTTTCCAAGTGCTGGTACATTACTTTCTTAAATCTCCAAAGCGTATAAATGTGATATCCATCTCTTCTCTGAAAATTACAAACCACCAAGTGAGAAAGGCTGAAAACACAAGCTAATAAGACCATTCCAGCAATTTTCAGAAAGTGGAAGGCTCCATAGCAGGTGCTGGACTTCGGCTCATTGAAGCTAAAGTGAATTCTGGGGATGCTCAGGCACAGATGTGGCTTTTCTCCCATGGAATCCATGCTCAGGTGTAGTAAGAGTTGCACAAGAATATCTTCATCAGAAATCACAGGAATGGTGCTTCCAAAAGGACAGACATCTGTCACGTAGAGTGAAGAAGGGGTTGTATATCACACAGCTATAAAACTGCTGCCTGGTGACGGAACCTCTCTTTTGTCTGGCTACCTGTACAAACACAAAGACATCTCGAGTTTCTTAAGTCTACCATGTAACGCGAGTGACTGAAGCATCTTAAAGAGGTGTCATGTCAGGCTTTAACAGAAATGATCAGAGAAACAAGAAATCTTCCGGTGCTTCTCTGATTTTATTTTGAAATTTTATTCTCAGCAGTGGATTCCTGTTGCAGAGTCGAGAACACTTTCTCATAACTGCTTTTTCCAGCCACCAGTAATTTTCTCAACCTATCTAAGGCAGAACTGTGAGAAAAGAGAGAAACTTGCTTAGCTAGGAAAAAGAAAATGCAGTCCCCATTTTTTCTTTCCAAGCCTATTTTGCAGAGTAACGCACAGTGCTTCAATACCCGCCCAATAGTGTGGTGGTGGGATCGCTCCAGGTTCATGCACAGGCTGGCTCAGATGCCTTCACCCTCCTGAGGTGGGCAGGTAGGATGCCATCTCCCTGGTGTGTCAGAGAGGCAGCACACCGTAACAACGCTGGCCTGACAGCAGAGATCATCCCTTTGTTTGTTTAATACCGTTCCTGAAGCGCAGAGCCCCTGTGCAATGAATTATAGCGTCTGGGCAAAGAGTTTGCACCAGGCGGTCCATCACTTGCAAATCTTATGCTGAGGACAGTCACGAGTGAAGATGCCAGATTTTTAGTCGGTGTAATTTACTGTCGGTCCATTAGCCTCAAAAAGACTGCGCGGGTTCAGGCCCTCTGAACGAGTCTCCTGTAAATTCTGACGACTATGTCAGACAGCTCCACCTGAAACGACAGACCCTTCCCTGATCCGTTTTGCAGCTACGAATTGCTTTCCTCAATGCCCATGACAATTTTTTATTGATGTCAATGTGAGCCAAGGACCTGAAGCAAGTTTCCCTTCTGGTACTGATTAAAAGAAAAAGAATGAAGGGAGAAAGGAGAAAACCTAAGAGCTCAGTAAAATTTTTAAGTATTAATATTGCTATGATTTTATTAGCTGTATATTAAAAATAAACACAACATAATTGAAATATATCTCAGTGATATCTCAGTGTCCAACTCTGCCTGTTACATTCTCTTGGAATTATTCATTTCCTTTCATCACAAAAACATTTCAAGTGACTTGTAGAAAGTTAAATAAATACAAGAAATTTGTATTTGTATATTACTTAAATTTATGAGCTTTTATAAATCTATTTTGTGCAAAACTAATTATTATAATGGTCGCTGAGTAAGAAGCAACACCATACAAGACTTAATTCAAATGACATTTTTGTTATATGCTCTTGTTTTAATTTTCTAGCTTCGCTGAATAACTAGAAATCTTTGCAGCTGTAGCAAAGTGCCTCATATATAATGTATAGAACACATCCTCTTGCCATTTTTCACAGGTGCCTGGCTATTATACGATTCAGAATTCATTCATAGTGCCTATTAGAGGTCTTTATATGTAACTGACTTCCTTTCTTGAATATTTATAGCTTTTATGAGACATTTATGGGTAGGCCCAACAAGAGTTTCTAAGGAAATACGGGGAAATAGTTCTGTATAACATCATTAATATACTGTTCTTTGATGGTAATGGCCACAAATGTCATCTAATTGCTGTATTCTTACTTTGTCTAAGCTTTGTATTGATGGGGAGACTGCTACAGAGAGCCTCTCCAGTCTAGAAAGTCTTCTGGGAAACAATTTGGCTCCCGCAGAAAGGAACATATTTCAGTCTAGAAATTAACTGTTCAAGTCAGGCTATCTGTACCAGTGATCACCGTGGGTTGAGTCGAAGGTTGCAAACACTTGAATGAAAGACAAAACATAGATTATATGTGTAAAAATATTTGTAAACCAGATAAGATTGACTAGGCTCATGTTGTGACAAAGACAGTCCTAAGAGAACAAGCAACGCTGTGAAGACTAATGACTCACGTGAAAGACAGAAACGCTGTTTTGTAGAGTTGTACGTAATGGTGAGATTGAAATATTAGATAATATTTGCTGGCAAATTCAGAAAGGCAATGCTCTTTATCAGAGATACCTTGAGGGTTTAAGATAACATCTCCTACTTCTAATAAAGTTATATTCATCGGTGTGGTCAATGAGGTTATAACAAAATGACACATTTTCCTATTCTACCCTTATTAGCCACTTAATGATAGAAAAGAGGATTGAAAAAGTGTGTGTGTATCTATCTATCTATCCATCCATCTATCCATCTATTATTTCAAGCTTTGTTCCCTGTGGGTTTATGAATTTACCTCTTGCGGTGGCTTTGGTTTAGACAACATTGTATCAAAAAGAAAAAAGTATAATGTAATTAATATTTGTATGAAAGCATAGAGTTGTATTTTTTCCATCCAGAAGTACTGCAGTGTGAGTGTTTCATACAGGAGGAGCTGCTAGTCAGCATGGTGTAAAGCAGAAACCATGGCATCCACACTGTTTGAATCCCAGAGTTGGCCAAATAATAAATGGATTATGAAATAAATTTGGATTTGTGCTAAGACCTTTAATAAATTAGCAAACAGTACTTAAAGAGTTTCTATGGGTGCAAAGTAAAGCATGTATGTCATAGCATATGTACCTACATTCTTTTGCTTTTGCTTGCTCTTAAAATGACAGATACCTTTCTATGCTTTCTAGATAGGATATTACTAAATAAGGTGTGAAATTTTGGCTAACTGCTGATATTGAGGGTAACTATATTTGCTTCTTTTAACTTCATTATATAATTTGCAAGAAATGAGGAATTCAAAATAGTATTTGCTTATTTTTGGAGGTAAACATTAAAGGCTTTTTGCATATTCTTCCCTTTGTCCCTTAAACTGCTCAGTGTACTTTCATACCACTCCCCATTGCTGGGATAAGACTTCTCTCTGGAGTAGCTCCTGGCATCTGGAACAGCTTTTCTGCAACTTCCATGCTTCACCAGTTCCATCTATTTTTATATCTCATCTCTTCTCCCTTGACTATCTCTTTTAATTTCTCTCCATCTGCTTTTTATATTAACTTTATAACTCCATATAACATTTGTGATGCAGTTTGCATGAAAAACACCAGCTACCCAAAATAATATTGAAGCTTACCCTGTTGAATGGATTTGCTCCTGTGGAAGCCTGGCTCCTCCTCCGGTGCACGCAGGAGCAGCTCATTGACAGCAGTCAGAGAAAAGAATCTCAGCATTTTAATATTTCAGGATTAATCCTCAAGTTGGGGAGTTGATTGCACTAGCTATTGGGCAAACATATAAAACAAGAAAGTAGAGCTTGCAGCCAAAAAAGTGTAAAATATTTATGACCACATTGATGGCAATGATAGAAGAAGAGGCATAGAGAAAACTTTTTTTTATTTATCCAGTACAAGACTGTATCTAGAACATGGCTAACTAATTGAAAGCCCAGGAAACTGCCTACGTCCAGTGCCTCAGCATTCAGCTTTTTACCTTCTCTAATTTGGTTCAGCACATGCTATAGATTTTAATAGTACATGAGCAAACCTCTCCCTGTGCACAAAAAGGCCACATCTTTCAATTTACTGCGGGATGTCTATGGGCAATGTTTGCAAGAGGTTCCAGGTAGGTCATTCACCATTTGCAATACTGTGAGTGATTTAAGGCCATTAAAATAAATAAAGAAGAGTGGACTCAGACGGTGGTTGTAACTGCCTAGTCAGTTATAATAATAACATAATATAGAATATAATAGATTTAGAACTAATCTAGATTAAATTCTAGATATAGAATTAATCTAGTCAGTGTAGGCTGATTTTCGCATGCTTTGGAAGCCCTTTAGTGTTTCAGTTGCTGCAAGCTGCACATATACCTACACTTTTTGGTCTCTAGTCCAATAACAATTATTTACTACAGCTAACAAATCTTCAAGGCCGTGTAACCTGTGTTTCACCTATACTGACCTCTCACACAACTTATCAGAGCAGTGTAAAATGCCATAAATATATTTCCTTGTGCATTGTGCAATGTCAATTTTTCTTTTTGTTGTTGCTGAAGTTCATTTTATCTAGTGCCAGTATATTAAAAATCTATTAATGTTTCACACATAAAATGAACACAAATTGAGCTAGTGTAAGATTTATATTGAAACGTACAAAGGCCCAAAAGTAACTCTAGCATTATTATGCCCCTGCCTGTGCCAAATTGAACTCCTAACACTATTGACAAAGGTTTCAAAATTCACATGTATTTCTTCCTGACGGCTCTCCCAGCCATGAGCTCAGAGCTGTTCTCACTGCAAGTCAAGTCAAAGAATTACACTTGCCAGAGCTGCTTTCTGGTCCCTCTAAGTGACTTCCTCACCTGCAGAGAGAAAATTCCCAAAGAAAATCCAGGTGTATTCAGAATTACTTCACTAAAATGGATATAAGATATCCCTTGAAAATCAAGCAACATCAGTCTTTCCATTATTATTCACTGCCTGCCTTTGGAAATACTAACATGGTGTCTAAATACCAGTTCTTTGCTCAGTCAGTCAGGTCTCTTCCCATGATTTCTTTCTCTATGTGCTCGTGGCTCTAAAACTTATTTATGCCTCTTCTTTTCAAAATACCATGGATTACAGTTATTTTCTTTGCTTGTCGTTTTTGGTGGTACTTCAAGATGTCCAGCTTAGCCTGTTATGACATAGTTTATGAACTTAAGCCAGCAGTACAAGCAAACTACTGAAGCTGAAATCACTTAGGCTAAAGAATTAAGGAGTTTTCAATGTTCGTGGTCTGAATACAGTAAAAAATTGTGCTTGGAGAGATTCAGAAAGACCGTACAATCCTTTCCCACTCCCAGAGGACTGGCTTCCCCTGAACCAGCCTTGACAGATGATTCTTGACCTGTTCTTGTCCCCCATTATGGAGAGTCCACCGCTTCCCTTAGTATTTTTTTTGCAGCGATCACCTTTCTGAACTATCATGAAGATTTTTTTTCTTAAAAGCTTAAGTATCTCTTACTTCAATCTGGATTCATTACTTCTTTGTCCAATTCACAGCAGGCATGGAAACCAGCCTAATCTCTTCCCTCAAGTGACCTTTTAGGCATTTGAATCTTGTACATCCCTTCAGGCTATTTTGTCCTGACAAAATAGCTCATGTTCCTTCCATCTTTCCTCGTAGGTCATGTTTTTCACAAGGAGAAGGGAAAGAAGGCATAGTATTTGACGGCTGACATATAGGCATGCTGGCCATGGTGCTCTGGTGTTGCTCAACTTGGAGAGCGGGTGTTGGCTGGATGGCAAGGGTGAGTGTTACCCTCACCACCGCTCTCCTTCCTGCAGGCAAGGACCCATGACTTGCTCAGTGCGGGCCCCACGCTAGACCAGGGCTCTTTTCTTTTTAAAATCTACTAATGCAGGTTATTCTTAATATCCTGTGATGTTTGGATAGCAGAGAGCAAATAGAAAAACACATTCGTTCTATAAAAAACCCCCTTTGTTATGTCCTTCCTTCCCACCCTTTGTTGCTGTTCTTCATATTGATTAAATCTTCATTTAGCATCATCATTTTTCTTAGTTTTCGTCTCACATGCTCACTACACCTGGTTTCATAATCTGTTGTCATGGAAATCAGACAGATGTCAAAAACATGGCTTTATCACTTAATTGTGTGATCCACACAAGAGAAAGAATAATGTAGAGAACCTGATGGGAAGTTTTGCAGGTTAAAGCAAAACAAGAAGACAACGGTGAGTTAAAAAACCAAAAAATTACCTTTTATATGTAACAGTGTTCTCATTATGGCTACCAGAAAAAATGAAAATTTGCAGGTATTGTTTTCTGTGCTCATTTTTGTTTACTATTTTACGTGTTGAAGCTTAAAGGCTCCTGACCTCTGTCCTTCATATGAATTAGTGGCACAAAACAAGCTGTGATTATGCAGGGAGTATGCCCATGTAAGCTGCTTATACAATTAGGGCTTTCATAGAATCATAGAATTGTTTAGGTTGGAAAAGACCTTTAAGATCATCAAGTCCAACTGTCAACCCAACACCACCGTGCCCACTAAACCGTGTCCTGAAGTGCCACATCTACGTGTTTTTTGAACACCTTTGCAGGTGTGCATTGAGCTCAAGCCTAGCAAGTAGCATAAGAGGTTTCTTGCACATGTTGAATCATCATTAACAGCAAAACAAGAAAACCGAAGGTCATTCTCCTCAATGTCCAGCAGGGTGGGCAGAGGAGCCTTATTTCTATCACGGAAGAAAATGGCATTTCGGTTTTTGCTTAGGACTCCACAGCCCCATTGAACGTGTTAAGGTTCAGCATCACTAAACCGAGGGTGACATCCCACAGGGCGTACGCAGAAGCTGTGCTTGCCCCGAAATGCTGTGTCCCATCAATATGTTGCTAAGCATAGCTGAGGGATAGGGTGAAAATCCAATCTCAAGGTAAAATGACATCAAATGAGGCCAGAGCTAGGGCTGGAAACAGAGGCAGCTATAAGAAGCTGTGCTGCTTGTTCAGGCTACAGTCCTCTTACCAGCAAGACATTTATCATATCAATGTCCACGCAAGCAAGTTAAAGAATTTTGTGCTTTTAATGTCAATACCTCACCACCTCTGTTAAGGATGTTGCCTTCCATGTGTGTGTTCATAGAGCAGTTTTCCAATTAGCTAGTAATGTTGTTCCCTTATACTTTTAAAATCAAGTTTCTACTAAGTACTGAATATGGTTTTTATGCTTGTTACAAAAGTAGTCCCATGATATCTGCTCATACATCTATTTTGAAATGTCAGCCAGACAAATGAATCTACCTAAAATAATGCTGGTTCTACAGAAATTTCCTATATACAGGAAATTTGCCGTGCTTCCTTGTTATGTTGCTTTTCAGGGAGGGTATGTACGTTCCGAGGAGAATGGGTGCAGTTTGATTCTGCTTTGTAAATTAAGCACATCAACTCTAGACTCGTAATCTCTGAATGTAGCTGGAAACATAGTTTTCTTTAGGGTGTAAAAATACATCTGTATCTTTGTTAGTCTGGATCAAATGGTGAAATGAAAGACTGAAATCAGGATGGAAGGAAGGATGGAAGGAAAGAAGGAAGGAATGAGTGAACCCAGCTTGAATCTCAGATCTTAGGATGAATTTGCTGAGTCCGGCTGTTGAAGAAAAAACCCTTGAATTATAAATTGAACACATCTGTACAGGAATCACTGAGAGGCAGTGCGCATAAAACTCAGTGTCCACACTTTCACACAGTTGCTTTCCAGATGAGAGCAGCATTTTCCATAGCACAAGATCTGCAAAACATGCACTGAGAGCCTTCCTTCGGGCTATCTGCACTGGTGTGCTGAGACCTGCTGTATGCCATCTGTATCTGCCCCAGAAATAGCTTAGCTTCAAACTAGCATAAGCATGATGACAACTATATAGCATCTACCACTCTTTTAATATTTTATACAACAGAATGAATTGTAGCTTTTCAGTATTAATTCATATTGCAGCAACAACATTATAGTTGGAGAAGGGTAAAATTAACATGTTATTTATGCTGAAATTACATAGAATCACAAACAGTGTTCCTGGAAGGCTGAAAAACTGAATAATTTTGAATAAATTATTGATGATTTTAAAAGCCTTTCTTATTGATTACAGGTTATACTCTTAGATTAAAAGAGTGCAGCTAAGTCCTGTCGGAGTCTTTCAAAGTCAGAGTTCATCAGAATAAACAAGTACCACTGTGCTGTAATCCAGATCAGCCAAAGAGGAGTAAAATGCTAACAACTACAGTGCTTTATCATTTAAAACCCTTCTGTTTATTCTAATTCTGCTTTCTAAAAATTACTCTAGAACTATACAGACCAAAATAGAAGTATCGGAGGTGTGGCCAGTCCTCTTCAGTGCACCCTTGGCTGGATGAGTGCTGGTGTTGGGTGACACCTTGGTCAACCAAAGGAGCTGCTCCAGCGGCGAGGCACTGAGCGACGTGAACAGCAGAATGGCAGACACCCTAATAATACTTAGCCCCCATAATTTTCTCCAGCCCCTTGCAACCTGCTTACCAACTGGTTCTCTAACAATACTGCATTAGCTCTGCATTGTTATAAACATACTGGCAGTATTACCACAGGCTGTTCCCAATTTACTTCTGGATAATTGAAGTATCCTATTACTAAGTATGTTTTGTTTCTCATTCCGTTCCTTCATACAGTGTGCTGTGGTCATGTGCATTTCACCCTAGAGGTCTTTAGCAAATTCCTGTAATTACTTCTCCTCATCTCTTGTTCATTCATTCCAACTGAAATTATCTCTGAACATTAGTTCCATTTGCTAAATCTCTTCTTGCTTTATTAACTTTAATCAAACTAATATATACTGCTAAATGAAAGGTGGTCTAGGATGCCCATACCTGGCTCAGCCCTCTTCCCAGGGGTAAACACCCTCTTGAAACAGCAACACAACTTAATTTTGCAATTATCAGAATATAATTTGGCTGCTGTCATTTCAGTTATTCTATAGTTGTCATTGATGCCACTTAAAAGCTGCATTGCTACTGCAAAATAGATCTGAAAAAAATTCTATGTACAGTCACTTGAATTTCAAAGTAAGTTCACTCTGCAATGGAGATTACATCTCCATTAATGTTTGCTTTTCGTGAAGTTTTGAGTGAAAGAAAATTCAATTGGGCAAAGTGCACTCCCTACTCATGGAGAGGTGTGATTAAAGAAAAGAAAGAGAAAGGGTTTGGCTTTCATTTGTATTTATTTTTAGAATTTGTGAGGTGCACAGATTCTATGGTATTGAGAAAACACAAAAGACTGGTTGAACACTTTATAACTCACATTGCTGTTAAGGAAAAAATTCCCAGAGAAAAAAAACATGAGAACTATGACAGCTTTAAAAATCCTCATTAAAATCAACCTAAATAGAGCTCTAAAACCATTTTAACTTCAATTAGTCTGCTTTTCTATGTCAAATAATGGCCCAAACCTGTTCCTACAGTAGTCAGTAGAAACATTGCCCCTTGTCTGAATAGTAGTGAACAGGAGTTCAAGAGTCAAGCCAGAGATCTCTGAAGAACAGATAAAAGCTGAGCCTCAAGCTCAGGTTTTCAGCAAGTGTTCAAACTAAGATAATAACTATAAAAGTTGATTTATTATATGGCAATATATAAAATACAGAGATAAATTTATCAGGGACATTGTTGCCGTTCATTGTACAGTTGAATTATTACACAGAGAAATGAAGGGAGGAGAATGTCCTCCTTTGTGCCATCATAAGTAGCATGAGCTTACAAGTAGTTAGGTGTATTTTTGTCAATTATAAAAGCATTGCTACAGCACACTGATTGTACATGTATAAGGTATGGATTAGATTCTGCCCCAGCCAGTTAAAATGGAAATCTTATACAGTGAGACGTATGGCAAACAACAGAGGACAGGTCTCCTGGCAGCTAAAAATCTTGCTAGTCACAGTCCTTTCACTTGAATTAGGTACTACGGAATTTCTTCAGGGCACATCATTGCAGAGGAGAGTGGAGGTGGCTTTCCTCCGACACGTACACACCATGGTGCGCACTTGTGCTTCAGTCTGAAAGAAGGCAAGAGAGTAAGTTTGAGTAGGTACTCTAATACTGTGCAAAAACATCACCTTGGAATTGCTGAATAATAATGGCCGTAACAGACATATAAATGAATCCTGGACAGGACAACTCTTGTGGCCAAGTAGCCTTTGATCTTGAAGGGTTATGTCAGACTTTAGGATATTTCCCAGTGTTGAACAAAAATACTTACTTTGTTGCAATAAACTGAATTCCTTCTGAAACACATCTATTGTATGTGTCAAATATTGGGACTAAATTAATTATTTGCTACCTGTAATTTGATTGGGACAAACACAATGAGACGTGAAAAAGAAAAGGTTGTCACCGTCATGATGAAAAGCATGGCATGACACACAATTCATAAATCTTCTGTGTCAATGAAAACCAGCAGAAAGTCCAAAATAGATTCTTAATGTGCGATTTCTGAATCATGCTTTGCCTAGACAGCTACTGGTCAGCTTTTATGTTTTAAGGCTATCCTTGGACCATGGATGAAGCTAGTTCTACTTTTTAATTGGAGAACAAAAATTGTCAGGCTTGTGCAATAGCACCTAATAGCCAACTTCTTTGAAAATGACTGAACTTACAGTTCCTATGGAGTGACCTATTTCAATAGCAGAATATACATTATTAGTGAATTTTCCTGAAGCATTATGGGTAATAGACTGAACTCAGAAAATTCCCTGACTTGTGGGATAACAGCAGGGGATATTTATTGATATGTTTTGAAGTTATTGCAGCTTTTTGCCTTAGCCTAAGTGGAATTTGTAATCCTACAAACAAATGGGGCAAGAGCTATATAACTCCAGTGCAGGGCAGGATCCCAGCTGCCAAATTTGATTCTTTCTCTCTTCACAGGTACGCTGCATGCCATATATAGCTTCTGATTGGCACAAATAACTTCCTTCCCAGTGGCAATGCTGTCACAGGAGTGTGTTCTGGCAACATGCAGTTGAAGACCCATCCCAACGTGGTCTCCACTCTACTCTCACTGAGGACTGGAACAGTTCCTATAGGAGTTGCCTTCCCTCCCCTCCTTTCTGGACAGGAAAGTTTTAGAAGAACTGGGAAGAAACCAAGATTCTTTTGCACAAGAATCTGGGCTTGCCAATTAAAAATTAATAAGGAAAGGCAACAGGGAAAAAAAAAATAGCAAGAGAAAAATAAAGAAAAAAAAATATTTCCAAAACTTCTGAGTCTTTAGCTCTTTTTCTTCAGACTCATCTATAACCCTCCCATTGCGTCCCAAAGAGAGCTTTCCTGACCTGTAAAAGTTAGCTAGCTGGCCTCTTTTGTCCTGAATTTATCTTTATAGGAGTCCCCTTGTAGGTTTTAAAATTAATAACAGCACAATTCTTGTACCTTACCTGAGTGATTTTGGTGTGTTTTCATGCTGTTCATCTTCAAATATCCAGACTGGTAGTTTCCATTCTCCCTTGAGAGAAGATTTAAATCTCTCAGTCACATACTGGGAACCAAGTTATCATTTTTAAGGCTTTGTTGTAAGACCTAGACCCTTGCTGGTCTAATTATATGTTAGGTAAAAACACAGAAGATGTATATCTTTTACATCAGTTGTCTTGTAAAATCAGATATCTAAAATAACCCTATGAAAGCTGATAAACCAAAGCCAAAAAAAAGCCCGAATAGCATATATGAATAGGACAGACCTACATTAATGTGTGTCTTTTGGAAAGGGCTAGCAAATGTTAAGAATAAGGAGACAATTTTTGACATCTCTGAACTTGTTTCCTTTAAATGAATAGTCACACTTACTATAAAGTTTGTAATGAATGAATCATTCCTGAAGTTTTTAAATGTGACAAAAGTATAAATCGCTTGAATCTACATTTCAGGCGTTATATTATATGACATTTATTATCTGAGCCTTTTACCATCTTTATGCCATCAAAACATAAGGCTGAAAATATTAAGATCTGCTAATTAACATCTTAATGTGATTGATGTGCTATTTTGATTACTTCAATTTTATAGCATTTAATTTTCAAATGTACATGGGTCTCTCTTGTCAATAGCTGTATCATTTATACAACAAGTGAAGCCCCCTTTAGCAGCAATTTTTACTAATGGAAAAGAACTTACTCTGACCCAGTAAGAAACATGCATGTTGCTGCAACTGGTTGTTTAAACCATTTTGTTTTCAAGATTATTTTAAAATAGGAAATCCTAATCGATGTGGTAGCCAGTGTCTTCATAGAAGATGAGATTCATCTTCCTAAGAAACAGTCTTCTTTACAACCAGAATATAATTGCCATGGGGAACAGCTAAGAAAAACTGAATTTGCTAAAAGTCAAAATATGAAGTGTTTCTAATGAAGATGATTATAAAGCTATACATAAATATTTTTTTCAAAAAATCTCTCTGTTCTTATATCGGTAAAGAATGAGTGTTTTCATGCACACAATGGTGGAACAGGCATATGTTAAATCATGCAATTCTAGTATTTAGGAGAGGGACAGAGCACACTAACATGGCCATTCAAGTAGTATGGCAGGACAGAGGTGGTGGACTTTTGGCTAGGACACCAGAGATATTGTAAAGACCTACTAAAAATATAGGCTTGAACTTGAGTAATTTAGGTGTGCTGTGAATGGGTGCCTTTGGTGGGGTGGGCCTCTGGAAAGAGGCTTAAAATCAGCAAGCTCGTTTCCATGGACTGTGACTGAGAGTTGATCTTAGCCTTCAGAATATGGGAAATGAGCATGAACATCAGCTGAATGTCCCAGGGGATTTGTGTCTTACTGATCATGAAATCAAATCAATTCTGGCCAGGGACAGAGTTCAGATATCTTATCTGCAGGGTTTTGCTGAAAATGTTTCCAGATAGTTGGCAATGTTAAGACATTATCTATTTTCAGGGTTGTATTTGTTATCAGGATCAGAAGAAAGAAAGTGATAAAGCATGGATAAAGCATCCCTCTGTGGCCCAAACTTCTTGGAAATACAGCTGACTGCTGCAGCAGGAACACTTCTCACACCCATAGTACAGAAATATCCCCAAAGAGATTAGGCCAGGCTGTGGAAGAGGGGACACTCTTTCC
This sequence comes from Haliaeetus albicilla, assembly GCF_947461875.1. Classification (NCBI taxonomy): domain Eukaryota; kingdom Metazoa; phylum Chordata; class Aves; order Accipitriformes; family Accipitridae; genus Haliaeetus; species Haliaeetus albicilla. The sequence goes on from NC_091506.1 coordinate 3,337,387, forward strand.
TAGCTCTATGTACCTGTTTGTCCTGAAAATAAACCCCACACATCCCAAACTGGCAGCTCACTGAATCTACAAACACCACTCCCTTGTTCTTCCATTCACTTCTAGCCTGGCTTAAAAATAATAGGACAAAAAGAGTCATCCCGAGAAGTAGCATGGAATAAATCAAATTGATGGAGCTACTGTTAGTTGAAAACTGCAGGAGTTCCTGGGAGATGGGCTGCAAAGGCTTGAGTGCCATCCAGGGTTATGAAAGACTTTCTTAAGACCTGATTCAACATGGAAGTGAAGGGAAAGGCAGCTATTTGACTTTCCTGGGTATTGATCGAGTTCCCATGAAAGGAAAGTCTCAGGGAGCATATTTTAATGCCTTGCAAAAGACTTGTATTCAAAGACATAAAGAGAGCAAGGTTTGAGTCATCTACATTACAAAAATATCCAAATGAAGATATGCAATGCAGTTTTCCTGACAGACTAAACACTTACAAAAAAAAAGCTTCAGTATGTCAGCAAATGCTATGCTCCAAACCACGTTACTGTGCTTGGAATATCGTTTTCTTTATGAATCCTTACCTACCCTCTTTAAATGGGCATAAACTTTCCGTTGACTTTCCTACAGCCCTGTTCTTACCTGCAGCCCACGACAAGCAGCTGGCACTGGGCTTTACTCAACAGATGGCTGGCACAGGGGCTTACGTGCGCTTGCTCATCTCTGGCACTAGTCAGGGATGAATGATATAAAAAAATTCTTCACAGTTGTTGGATGAAAAAAATACAGCGTGGCCCATCCGAGTGGAATTGTTATTTTCAATGAGTGTGGTTTTGAACTTGGTACATTTTCAAAGGCCAGCTGAATCTCTTGGGGATCTGTGAAAAGAGATCAAGAAATGATCTGGTATCATTGTTATTAGGATTAATAACAGTGATGCCGGTCATTTTGTTAACCAATGAGGATTCCTCTGGCTCTTGCTTCAGTCAGCAGTTGAGCTGAATACATGCTTCAGGGAGATTTTCCATGACACGTGTTTTCTTAGGAACACTCTATCTCCATTAATACAGAGAGATCCGTTTTTAATGCTCCTAACCAACTGTTAGGAGACACAAGAAACAGGAGTGAAATAGCAGACTTGATTTCAGCAAGTGTCTATCTAATTGGTGCCTTAGTAGACTCTGGTATTTGGATGCTAGGCTATTTAAAAAAGCAACATTTAGTGTGTGGTCTATGCACAATTTATATGTTCCCTAAATAATACAAGAAAGCAAGGAATCTATAGGAAGGAGCTCATGGAAGAGCAACCAAAACACGAGACTGTTTATTAAGCCTTAGAAAAATGAAACGGGAGGAAAGAACTGTGGAATTTAACTGGATGTGATCTTGTGCTCTATGATATTCACAGTTTTTTAGTGCATGGCTCCTTGTGTACATCCCTGCAGGATGGCTGAAAAAGTGGGGATGCTGTGGGACTCGTGTCCCTAGTAGGGAAAGTAAATAATAGTCTCTCCAAAGCAGAACTCAAACCAGAGTCAGGGCTGACTGCAAACTATTTCCCTAATTAAAATATCAGGAGAAGTTCAAAAAGTTTTTAGCCATGATGTGCTGTCCTGCAGATGTGTATGTGAAGCACACAAAAACTCTCACCTGGCAGGCCTGAAAAAAAGAGTCTTCCTTGTATCTTCTTATTTTCAGTGTGCACTTCATCGAATGCTGTACATTTAATGATTTTTCTTTTGCCTACTCAGGATACATATCTGTTGATATCTACTCCCAGAGTCCCAAGCTTTGATAAATCCTCCATCACTAGTTAGAACTAGTCCTTTCACAAAGCAATCTTCCTTGCTCATGTACTTCTATTTCTTCTAACAATCTGCTGTTTCATCTTTACCTAAAAATAGTGAGAAAAAAATTTAGAGTTTTAGTGAAAAAATACAAACCTCCATTAATTTCCATATCTATTAGTAAGGAGTTTTTCCTTAAGGCATGGTCCACAAATATCTGTAAACCTCAAATTTTATCTTGGCTTAAAATAGATTTTGTAAGTAAAACTCTACAAACGAGCACACTAAATGTGTTCCCATCTTTACGAATTGCTTTCTTTTTACAGTTAAGCATTTTTAAAACATTGGGCTCAACTCTGCATTTCCATACAACCTATAATAAAGGCGGGGAGGAGCCAAAGTTATCCTTTTACCTGCAAGAAGCATTTGATGAGCAGTAGTCAAACTAAGACCACGTTGCCTATGGTGTAGACCCGGAGTGGGTACCTCATTATGAGAAAGGTTCGGAAAGTGCCTTAAAGCCTGGCTTTTTAGGTTCTGAGTTATGCAGACCACTGGAAGCTGTTGCTGAAGTCAGACGTCTTCCATCTATACCTTCTTGCTGGGCCTCGTGGTGGTCTTCTCCATCCCTGTCCTCGAGGGACCACTTGCTCCCTGTGAGACGACATGTCTTTCCAAGAGACAAAGACAGGAGCGATGAGTCTTTCTCTGCTGGGGGATCCCTTGGGGCTTTTAGCTTGTCACTGGCTTCATTGGTATTGCTCTGAAACCACCCAGGGGTATCTGAGGGTGTTTAGGGACAGCGTTGCTGGGGTTGTGTCTCACACCCGGACCCTGCAGGGTGGCCGTCCCCAGGGCCTGGCAGACACCAGCGCTGGAGGAAATCCACTGCTGCAGCTTTTCCCTGTGCTTGCGGGATTTATTCTGGCAGCACAACGATGCAAAACCTTGGGAACACAGGAGAGCCTCCACCGCCCTTAGAAACCTCGATGGCAAAACACCCTCATCCAAGCCAGGCTGGTTTTCTTTCTGGCGAGGGGTTCACCAACACAGTTCACACCTTGGACTTCAGCGTAGAGCTTCTGCGGCGTGCCTAGGCTGGGTTCAAGTCTCAGGGCTGTTCGGAAGATCTGGGCTTTACCCCCGTCTGCCTTTGGCCCGGCCGCGGACACCAGCTACGCCGGCAGCAGGTCTCAGCCGGGTGACATGGCCAAGCAGGTTATGACCTGTATAGCTGCTAAAAGCAGAAAATTCAGCTTTCTATAATGGGAATATATGAACTGGAAATCCTGAAAAATGACAGAACATGTAATGCCCATATCTAGCTTTTTTCCAGACACAACACATCTAGAAACCAAACACAAGTAATTGAATTAAATAGGAATAATAAATGTAGCAATATAATTGGGACACAAAGAACTACGGATCAGCAGAGCAACACAAACGCAATGGACAGAGGTCAGGGCAGCATCTGCTTTTCTCATCTTGCATATATGGAGAGGCAGGTATAGCAGTTTGTTACCCTGGAGCCGTTCAAGCATATAGTATGCGGATTTCCAATAAACGGAGACCTTCTGCTTGAGCTTATGTTGCTTTCTTCCCGCTGCTGTTCTGGGATTTATCTGGAGTTCACAGACTGGGTAAAGTGTCCACTAATCTTACGGCAGCACACTGAGAATATTTTCAGCAGTGCAGCTGGCGCAGGGGAAGCCGTTCATAACCAGGCACAGGCCGTGCGGAGGAGCCAGCCGTGTGGATTTGGGAGGGTTTTTCTGTAAGCACAGGTGAAAGCAGAAGATTTATTTCCACCTGAAAATTTGGGGGAAGAAATTTGGGGTTCGCTTCGAATGTGGCTCCTAATAGGAATCGAGCATAAACACAAACTCAAGTTTCCAACTTGCTCGTGCTGCTAATACTCCTATACTGTTAGGAAAAGGATTTTTGTGTGAATCAAATTCCTACATCCTTGATAGCTATGAGAAACCACGCGCGTTGAAAAAGAAAACCCTCTGCATATGGAATAAAAATATAAGAGAAAGGCGCCAAACGGATGAGAAAATACTTTCTCAGAAAAACCTGGGGAAGGCAGGTTTAAATAAGAGTTGTGCCGAGCGTTACGGTGCTTCATTTAGTGCTGCTAAGGACATACGGTTTGTTTTGTAGGTTGCACTTCAGTAAAACAGAGGAAAGCAGGCTCCTGATTAGGCATCCTGTGTGCTGTGCTGCCGATCAATTTACCTCTATGCTTTCCTCTGCTTCCAGTCAGTATCAATCTATTGTCTTGGGTGCTTATGGCTAGATACAAGCTTTTTAGGTCAAAGATGCGGGTTCCTGTAGCTGTTTTGTGCTTGCACAGCTGCCGGCGTGGCTGGCCCTTCGTCGGCCACTGCCCCTGGCAGGTGATACCGAAATAAAAGCAGTGAGTAGTAAAGGAACCTCCAGAAGTGAGGCCCGGGGGAAGGCATTGATTCCTAAGAATGACGCAAAACAGGTAGTTTTGCCCCAGACCTGGATGCTCCTCAGGAGCGCAGGAGGGGGGACAAAGCCTCCGACAGCAGTTTGCAGCATGGGACCCGCCGAGACGCCCCTACAGTACCCCCAGATAGTACCTCAGAGGAGCGGTCAGTACGTTTAAAACATCAGCACGAATCCCCGACACAAACAAATTGAGAACAAAATCTCAAAATCTTGGCCGCTGGAGGCTTACGTACATCTGCAGGGAGGATGCTCTTGCCTGCGGGGGCTCGGGACTCCCCCCGAGAGCCACAAAAACCCCAAAGGACCAAATCCCACAGCCCTGGCCCATCTGTGCAGAGAGGAACCCAGGGCAGGTTTCAGGGGAACGGGCAGAAGGGAGTTTGTTTTGTCAGCAAAACAAATGCAGCTTCTGACTATAAACGTAAGGACGACGTGTGTGCAGTCACCCAGGGTTCCTGCCTTGGCTAAATCCATTGCCAAGAACAGCAGAAATCAGATGTGCTGAAATAATTCCCCCTTCTGCATTTCAACATCCTATAGTTCAGCATTCATTGTAGGCCAGTGTATATTTAGCTACAGTAAATTAGACATAATGTAATTAATGCAGAATATTCTTTATTTTCCTATTGTAAACAGTAATAATGGTAAATTATCGTAAATAATTATGGACTGCTTACAGAATTTCCATAGACAAGACAATGCGCTTTTATTTGATAAGATTTTATAACCATACAGACTTTATAGCTGTAAAGGTAAATTACTGTTCCCGTGGTTTCAACGTAATGGGCTGTGCAGATAAAGTATTTTTGTGGAAATATGAATGCTTCCAGATGTTTCACATATTTTCCTCATTGATTTAAACTTAATCTTCACGTGATTGTGCATAGGGAGTTCATGCAAGGTATGCATAAAAGACACAAATGCACAGAGGTAGGGATTTGGAACTAGAAAATGTAGAATTTTATACCAGTTTTAAATGCAAATGATGATTTGATTGACTATATCCAGCCAGAAACGCTGTTAGGTGTGAAACTTTGTGTTATTTCTGATATCATGCCAAGAGAATTCAAATCTATAAAGCTAATAAGCTAATTGGAATTGTGCCAGTTTCGATATGTGCACTCTAAATTAAGCCTGAGGGTACTTGATGTCCAATTTTAAGATTTGCCTTGAATCGAAAATTTACTAAATAATTATTAAGATTTTTTTGGGAAACAATCCAAAATTTAATACAAACCCATGTATCAAATAATAGAGACACAGAGAGTCCCTCAAAGCACAAATATATGTATATGGTATGTGTGTGTGCGTTTGTGTTAATCAACAAATAACCTTCTATGACACAAAGTTTCTTTAGTCCACGGATATTTGAGTTTAGGAGTAGAAGAAAGCAATTAAAGGATTGTATTTCCTCCTTTTTTTTATTGCTAGAAATGCCAGAGCATAATGCTTTGGAGGAAGGTATTTTATGGAAATAACACACAAGCTGATGGCTGAATCCAGCCTGCAGGATCACGGCGTGGAAATGCTTTTCAGACCAGACAACTGCACCTTGGCAGCTGCAAGGGGCCAACCGCAACAAAAGAAAGCTATTTCCTGATATAATTTCAGTCTGCTTACGACAAGGCTATTCACAGTTTTTAAGACTGATACCGTACGCAGTGTTTTATTCTGGGTGCTTTATTGTTCAATCAAACATATTGTGAAGAATAGGGGTTTTTTTCTTAATTTACTTGGATCAAGGAAAAACATATTATTCTTTTGAGTTGTCCTTGCTCATGCATGTGGGTTAGTAGCTTGGTACAAGAACCCATTTAGTTACAGGCTTACCTTCAAGCACACACTTAAATCCCACTGAAATCAGAGAGCTTTAGAAGTGCGATTAAAGCTAAGTATATGTTCAATGGTTTGCTGCAAAAGGGCTGTGTGCTTGGGAAGGTATTTAACGTTACATATAATTTGAATCGGACAAACAAACTTTAGGCTGGTATTTGAAGACAATTTTGTTAAATGAACATTTCCCATCCATGTTAAATGAATTATCTGCAAAACTCTCATAAAAATCTGTAGCAAGAATAACACATATTGTTTTCAGTGAAAATTGTTAGCCAATCACTTATGATTTTAGACAGTAAAACAATTTGATCTTAATTTTCATAAAAAGTCAAAGGAATGCCATTCTGTTAAATTGGTGCTTTACCAGATGAAAGAAAATATTGCAATGTGATTTGAAAGTTTATTATAAACTTTGCAAATAATTTGAAATGAGATGTAAATTAGCCTGTAATAGAAAAGCAGCCTTTACTGATTTTACTTGAAATATTCTGGTCTCAACTAAAGCTAAGGGGCTGTTGTGGAGCATTACGCTCCTGAAACCCAGCTCCTGTTGAGGCCCAACATTGACTCCCTGAAGGCGTTTTGTTGGGCTCTGGTCCCACTTCCACCAGCATCCTCGCAACGAGGCCGCTAATTTCAGCAGTTTTCAGATGTAACAACAGAACCTGGCCAACTAATTTAAGAGAAGCTGGAAAAAGGGGGTTTACTTCCAAATCAGTTTTTAGAAAGGTTTGAGATGATTCTTGCAATTATTTTCATGAGAATGTTTTAATAACTCCATGTGAATGTTTCTGATGAGCAGAGGACAACAGTGTGATAATTCTGCCTTAGAATAGTTTGAGCTACTGTTGAAACGACGTGGTTTGAGGGGTTCATTGGGAACAAATAGCAGTGCAAGAGGAACACGTAGATGTGCAGAGGTTTGACTTGCTGATCTTCTAGACATCTTTTAGCCACAAGCCAAGAGGATATTGGCAAACATTGTTAAGTACAAAATAAAGTAATAATCTTTATAAGAACGTCCATACACTTCTAAACCTGTAGGGTCTTAAAAACCACAAAGTGATTGTGAATATAGGGCTCCCAGGTTAATAGCTGGAAATCAAATGCATTAGGAAGTCCAGCCGGAAGACGCTGATAAGAAATATTCTTTGTTCCTTTGGAAACAGCAATACTTAAGATAAAAGTAGAGTACATTTTAGAGTGGAGATGAATCTAACTTCCAAATAAAACATGAAGTGAATATTGAAAAGAACAGCAGGGAAAGCACTTTTGATTTTCTTCCTGAGTTCAATATCTGAACTTTAAAAATAATTTACTTTTTGTTTGTGTTGATAGCTCTGTAGTAAAATAAAACCTCAGGTTTTCCAGGGTTTTTATAGCCTGCATCGTTCTTTTGTATCTTATTTGCTGTTGTGTTTTGGTTGTGGTTTTTTTTCCTTAAAGCAATGCTCTCTGTTTCTACATTGTTGACATAAGCCAAAAAATATCTGACATAAAAACTGCACAATAGTTACAGGAAAAAGAAAGCTGTAAGCTGATGCCTAATTGTTGAAAAATTAAACGTCTATTATACACTACTGCAAATGGGCTGACTTCAGTAGTAGTATTTGGGATTCACGTTCACCCAGCAGCACTTCTGGATATTGGGTATTGCTGCCTGCTGATGCTCAGCGAGTCTTAGTAATGAGATGGGTTTTTGTAAGGGAAGGAATTACACGCTGTAGCCATCCGTGATAGCAGGCGATGACGTTCAGAGGTTTGGGGTGGCCGCTGCTGTCCTAATCCCCTACGTAGACACTGCTGGAGAACTGGGACAAACCCGGGGCCCCTCGTTACTCAAGCCTGCAGAGAACTTTAATTTCAGATGGAACAGCAGACGCTATGCCATATTATTCAGCAAGCAGCCGAGTCGTCCCTCCAGCGTGTGGGACCTTACCGCGGTGAGAGGCGTGTGTTAGGGTGGTCTTACGGGACACGGAGGTGAGCTGTCGCGGAGCACCCGTTGGGCTCCTCTGCGGGTGCTGGTGTTGGCGTAGGAGGAATGGGGCAGGACAGCAGTGACGGCCCAGGTGGTCCACAGAGGGACGCCGGCTGGGGACAAACCAAGACCTGGACCCTGCTCTTTCCCATGTGGGTTTAACGCCACGGTGCTGCGGTCTGTGATCCTCTCGCATCAGCCCGATGGCCCCGTTCTGGCTGTAGCAGCTCTCTCTTTAAGCAAATAAAGCCCATAGCAACAACGACAAGGGAATCTTTTCTTCTGTCTTTCTGCTTCATGAGCAAAATATGATTTGTGGGAAGTGCAGCAAGATGTACATCTAGCACACCCAAAATGTTGCAGAGGAACTTGAAGCAAATTCCAGAGTTCTTGATCTTTGTCAGAATACCAGGTACTTGTGGTGCTGGTCACCGGATTATTTCTTCCGTTCGTTGGCCTAATTCCCAATGATTTCTTTTCCCAGCTATATTCAATCAATCATGTAACCTCTTCCTTTACATGCGCAGCCACTTTGTTTCACTTCACAAGAATTGTAGGCATTGCAATATGCTCAGAATATTAAATGGGGGAGCTAACCGATCTGTTTCTATGCGTTCATCACATCGGGATATTAGTAACGTTCCTGAGGTATTTAAAAGAGGCATTGAAACCTCATTTACTCACAAACCACATCAGGTTTTCAGTGCTCACTCTGCTGAATGCTGCACATCCCATTTTTCAGTGAAGGATAAGTAAATGGGTCTTTTCAACGGAAAAGTGAAGAACATGACATCTCTAATCTGGGTAAAATACATCTTCATGGGCTTTTGATAGAACTCTTACCAAAATGTCCTTCAGAAGTTAAGCTGTAACTAGCACAAATGTAGGGCCAAATAAGCGACTCCACCTTCCTGTTAAAAGTCCTACATATTCAGGATTTTGGAGAAACAAGAACAGCAAAAGATGGAAAGAAGAGCACTATGTAGAAATCACAGTTTCCTTTGTCATTTCCAACCCTCTCCCTCTCAGGTTTTAAAAAGAATTCCCTAAAATTCAGCAGGGAACCTCAGCCATATGAATCTATAATAGTGAGTGGTTTAGCTCCCCAGGATACTCCATAGTATTTCTATTTCTCATAATGGAAAGTCTTTTTTATGGCTTGAATTTATTATTTTATAAATAACATTTTGCTGATGTTAATACTGGTAATATCAACAGTACCTCTCACTTGTCCCATGAACACATTGTGTGTTAAGACCTACGGACCCCAAAGATTCCTTTGCCCACTCTGTTCCTGTAGGGTGAATATCAGCCCCAGCTGGACTTCACCAAAGCCTTCAGGTTGAAGATAAGGAAAACTGATATATTAACACTATTGAAACAAGAGTCTTTAGCTTGAGATCACCTTGTCTTGTGGGTGGTCTTTTGAAGGGATCCTTATTTGTGTCTGAACCAAGTTCTCCAGCCATAAATATCAGGGATTTTGTAGAGTTCATCTTCTGATGCCAATAGAAAGACATTTCTGGAACCTGATGGTGGGATGAAACAGAATTTCATCTTCTACCTTTTAGCTCTGCAGTGAATATTTCTCTTACAAACGGAAAGTGTTAATGTTCCTGTTCACAGCCAGACCTAGGTGTTACAGGGTAGGGGATAACTTCACCCAAAAGAAAATTTCCTTTTTAGTGTCAGTTTTTGTATCATGGATAACCTTATGTGATAGACATGAAATGTGAGTCATCCAAGTCCTATGAAAGCCAAGAAAATATTTAAAAACAGCGTCTTGTGTATTTTGCTCTTTAAATCATCTGGCCTTTAATGGGAAAAGCTGTCAATATCTTCAATTAAAATAGAATTTTATAGTATCAGTGAAATAATTTAGAAGATGTGACTCTGACTTCTTGTCAGTGATTTATTGCGTGTCTTACCATGGTGGCACTGTGACGTTATCTGCTGCAGAAATAGGACTGAAGTGAAAAGTGACTGTTTCCTCATAATGTAGATACTTTCTCTCTTTTTTTTTTTGTTTAGCTGATTAATAATCGTTATCTCCCAAGGACGAACAAAATTATCTCTGATGAGTGGTGTAAAACTAAGGATAGGACGGAGAGAAATTGAGTGTTGCTTGTTCAAGTAAGGGGTATTTTTATAGCTCTCTCAACTTTATGGAAGGAGGAAAACACACCTCTTTCAAGCTTGGCTGGATTTGAAATTATCTATTGTCATGCTTCCTCTAGCTCAGCATCCTCATGGGCTGTTCTTAGTAACATCTTCATTTTAGGATTATATAGTCTATTTAATGCATATGCAGCAGACTTCTAATTGCCTTTGTTGCAGCAATCCTCGGTCATCAAAATTCTCTCTGAAAGGCTGGCACACACTCATGGAAAAATGCTTTTTCCACAGTAGGTTCACAAGTGGGGCAAACGTGAGGACCTGGCAGAGAGCGCGGGAGGAGGGGGAGAAAGCTGGAACATCTCCGGTGAAGCTGGTGGATGGGAGAGCACAGCCTAATTCCTACGCTATGCATAAAAATTATCAGAAGCAAGAAAACGGGACGCGTCTGCCAAAGCTGAAGTAGTGGTGCATTCACAGGCAGAAGTAGGTCAGATATGAGGGGATGGTTAGTTCAAGGACTTTTGACTTACAAATGCTTTTGGAGTAAAGTTACCAAGTTGAGGAAGTTTCTTGGCTAAGATGATGTTCCTTTTTTCCCCTGATGCATCATTTCTGGTGAGATCAAAGTGGAAGTATAGAAGCTTTGAAAGCTCTCGTGTATGTAACAGAGGCAATTCCATCATTTGGTTTACAATTGTTGGCCATCAAATTAAAGTGGAATTAGATAAGCTCCAACTAGTATGAAATGGTTCTCCTTTCAATCTCTTTTCCTGTTTCCTTCATTCAAAGCTTGGCTGAACCGGACATGTGTATCTATCTATCTATATCTCTCTCTATGTATATCTCAATCATATGGCTTTTAGAGCTTACTTTATCTATTTTTCATATTCATTTCTCAGTAATAGTTTTTAGTCCATTAGGGTATCTATTTCTTCTTAGCTAGCAAAAGCAAACCTTACTCCCATTTACATCATACACACACTAACAGCATCATTCAGCTCACGCCATTACTTCAGCTTGGCCTAGCAAGTGCTGGAGAGGGGTGGTATAACAGTACTTACAGTTTTATTTAACTATAATATAAACAGTTGTGAAAAACAAGACTAACGTTCAAACACAGGAAAAGCGTCTCAACCTTGTTTTCTTTCTTTAATTGGCAAAAAAGAGTCACTACCATCTTTCTCTATGAAGACAGTAAGATTATGTCTTATTAAAAGATATGTGGCCATCATCCTCCCCATAACCTAACTTACTTCTGTCTGGTGACTAAGATCCATTTACTCCTTATGTGAAATTTTTGCAAAGGAAAAAGTCTTATCAAGATCAAGAAGATGTCCTGTCAGATTGGGCTATTGAGCAAAGCATGAAACCTGAACATTGGAAAAGCCTGGACAGGACACTGTATGTAAGACTCACTTCTAGCTATATGACCGCTGCCCACTGGCCAGAAAGCAATAGGTAATTGGTAAGAGAACAACAACCACGGGGACGGTCACCCGCCGCCTCTCCAGGGCCTCCGGCTTTTGTATCACAAGCTTTTATGTGAATTATGGGACCTAGGGAACAGTTACTTATTACCTGTGCTCCTCCCTGAAGAAGAATAATATCAAGCATACACTTCAAGTGGCAGAAGGTCACAGCCGTAATGCTGAGCAGCCGTTTTTCAACGATAGCCTGAAATGTGTCTCTCCTGTTACCCTTTCTCCCCAGAGGTGCTGTTTCTAGCTTTGCCAAACCATATAAATCAATGACTACCACATTACCGTATCAGCATTTTTCAGCTTTCTTACATAGGAAGAGGCACCATCTCTAAAAATAACCTCCAGTGAGAAAGAATTCCTTTTTCTCATCAATACCAACTCCACTAAAGCCTAACTTTTTTTCCACCATCTTTTAAGACAGAGATTTAAAAAACATTTTGCCACTGAGTTTTAGAAAACCTTCCAGAATCAGATTTATGATCAGTTGAGGTTGCTGCAGTGAGGGACGTATATGCAATTGTTATCATATATATTTTGCTAATATTGTGCATATTTTTAGCTTGTGACCTATATTTAACAAATATATGCAATGTGACACATGCCATCAGAAATTAGACATGTCGTTATGAAAATATAAAGAACGTGACACGCACCATTAACACGTGTCAAAAATCATTAGAATCCTTCTCCATTAAAGCTACCCAAGCACTTCTAAAATGAGGAAGCCCAGTCTCTTTATAAACACATAGTCTAGCTGGTACACCTTTTATTTTGTCTTAGAAAGGCTCCTGGCTAAATTCTGTGTCATTATTCTATATTCTTTGTTTGCTGACATTACATCCAGTCTTTCCTGTAATATATGGTCAGAAAAGTGGCAGCATGGAAGCATGTTTCTGGTAGCACTTGGCACATGCTGATGGGATTTATGTAGATTAAAATGCAAAACAAGTTGATAATCTAATGCAAAGTATCTTTCAGCCCTAAATCAGAAGCAGAAAATGCAGCAGTCCTGTTTCCCCTCTCACTAAGTCTTTCAAGATGTCTTGAACTTTACTCTTCTTCCCCATAAAAGCAGGCAATCCATTTCTCGCTTTCTCCATTCTCAGTCAAAGTAATTAATTAAAATTAAACTCCTAGAAGTGTTAAAGGGGTTGCATCAACAACATGTGTTAATATCTCCAGTGTTATCAGAGTCATCTCTGCTTTAAAGAGGCTCTTTGTTACTAGGAAAAAGTGGATGAAAACCACTTTCAAGCCAAAATAGCTTGTTTGGAAGGGCTGTGTTAACAACTGGGTATTAAAGAAACCCACCTTTATGATCACTCAGACAAGAGTTTATCAAGGAATAATAGTGTGTGTGTATATATATATATAGTTATTAAGGGAATAATAATGATTTGAGCGTCAGGTCAGGCACGTGCAGAGGGGACCTCTGAGCTTCTGCACAGCCAGGCAGGGGAGATGTGCTGAGATACACACATGCAGCAGAGAGGCAGAGCTACTGCGGAATTTGGCACTTGTGCCTGCTGAGGATGCGTTTTGATACCCAGGATAATCCTTGTTCTGCCCTGTCCTCTCCCATTTTTCACCTTTCAAAAATCCTTCTTTGGACCTGGGAGACGAAGAACGTTATTTTTGCTCTTTCCAAATTTTGGGGAGGGAAACGCGAGGTTGCAAAGCTCCTTCAGGTCGTTGCCTGTAGGGACGCTGCCAAAATCAGTCCCCCCCTCAGTCAGGACTGTGGGAGGAGGGGAGTTCCCGGCTCTCCCCTGGGATGGTTTGGCACAAGGGAGCAGAGGAAGACATAAAGCCGGGCTGCGGATGTGGTCCTTTTTGCAAAAAGTGGCAGAACGAATAAGCATCTGTCCTGTCGAACTCCTAGTGAGTGGGTAGATAAATTTTAAAAGCTTTGTCAACGTCAATTTGCTTCCAGCCTTCCCTGACGTACAGTCCGAGATGTCTTAGGAGCCGTCCTCAAGAAGTTCCGATCCTGAGATCTCATGCTCTATTTGTCCCTGGTGACTGCCGGCCTTTGATTCATTAGCGCAGACAAACTGATTTCTTTCTGCCCCTTTCCTCAGCACCCCGAGCTGAGGATTTGGCTTTTCTGTGTGCACGAAAACATGTCCTAGGAAGTCCTAAAATGAAAAATGTTTACATCGCAGCTTGCTTGCTAGAAAAGTCTTATTCTCTCCTGACACATTGATCTTTTTCACACTGCTTTTGTTCTCTCGTTAGCATACACAGCTGCCTGCATTATGCCATGCCGAATGTAACACATGCAGGATGTGCTTGTCAGTGTGTCAGGCTTGAAAACCTATGATTAAAAATTATGTTGCTCATTAGTCATTGCAAATCAAACTGAGAACAATGCTCTCTGGCCAATTTGTAAACAAACATCCTGTTCAACCTGTTCCACGATTTCTCTTTAAGGAAGAGAATAGGAGACCAGCTCATAAATAAATAACTCCTTAATTCTGCTGGAGACACATACTCAGGGCAGCTTACTGGATGAATAAATATTCCATAATTTCATTTTCTACAAAATTGCCTCCTATGAATTTTGGCTTCAGATATCCCTAATGCCAATAATGATTCATAAATATTTTATGAAAGCGAGCACAGTGTATACGTGTGTGCGTGTGATGTATGCCTGTTCTCATGTGGACGAAGAATTATCATTAAAAGTAACAAATTAGTATCCTGAGAATACTGTCAAGAACATCACATTGGTGAAAAAAAACCTCAGTTGGAAGACAGATGCATGTTCCTCTTCTGGTTCTGAATGCCCAAAGCCTACGTGAAAAAGTGTCAATATTACAAAAAAGGAATTTCCAGTATAATTTCTGCATATTTTCTCCTCCACAAACACTACTTCTTTTCTCTTGGGCACCTGGAGGTCTAGGAAGAGCTTTGAAATCCATCACATAATTCCCTCACGTATGTAAATTAACATTCATGGCCACAGACAAGGCTGAATTCAGACACCAGTCCGTGCCGGAGAAAAGCCCATTTTCTTAGACTTCCAGCAGAGTTGAAGAGAGCCGATGATGGCACAGTACCATGGACCTTCCCGCCCTGTGCTTGCAGGAAAGTAGCTGCTTCTGGGTAGAAAGAGAACACAGAGTATATATGATATTGTATATATGAAGGTATTAAATTAATTGAGCAAACGCCATTGAGGCAAGGCTGCAGTCCCCGTCCTGCCTGTTATCAGCATCTGTCGTAGGTGAATCGCTTTGAGCGCTTCTGAATCTCACCACAGCATCACTTAACTTGCAATGCAGCCGTTTCCCTCCAGTCAGAAAAATGACTCCAGATTTGGTTCAGAGCACAGGAATTAGTAAGCGGCCGATCTCCCTAATGTCCCATCCTCTCTGCGAAGGAGGCCAGAACAAACTCCGGAAAAATGTGCTGCCAGGGTCTCCAGCAGATGGTTACAAGATAACACGCTCACATAGAAATATTCCTCCTTACTGTTGTTAATTAGAGGTTGTTTAATACCCGGAGGCATGAAGGTTTATACTCTTAAAATGGTCCTGTTTGTTTTAGTTGTTACTGGACCCATTGAGAACACTGTTATAATCTTGGCTTAATGTTCTTGATTGATTTAGTGACATTTACGTATCTACAAGGGGATTGCAACATGTGAGTGAGTGGAAGCTGACATGTAGCTCTAGCCTGAGGACTAAGAAAATATTTATTTTGTTTTTTGTTTGCTGATATGTTTAGAAGAAGTAAGTGCTATGTGATCTATATCTTGATTATATTTTAGTCCACCAGGTTAGCACCTATTTTGGTTTGCCTCTTAATTTTCCGAAACGGTGTTCTTTACCGAGTAGACCACAATAAATCATCCGCATCTGCTATACTCTATTATCTTGCTCTCTTTTAGCTCCCAGATCACTGAGCCAACAGAAAAGGAAAGACCCTTCAGAGACGGGCTGGTCTGCGACGGCAAAGCCCTGGCTGTGCCCGGGCACTGGGGGCACTGGGAGCTCTGGGCTGCTCCCTACTCCCCAGTGCACTCTCCTTCATTTTCTCCGACAAAGGACGTGTGCTTCTGCAAAAGTTCATTGCCAACAGTACATGACGCTGCATATTATACTCCCCAAGACTGGGTAAGTCCCACTGCCTGCATGCCCTGATTCCTTAAAATTGAGCAGAAAAGAAAACATTTCTGTCAAATCTTGTTAAGCAGTGCACTGTGGTGTAGCACAGAAAAACATCTCTTTCTGGTTTCAATTCAAATGTGTATGAATTCGGCATACTAGCAGAAAATTATTTACTTTTATAGCATTAGATCACTTAATACTCCCTTTGTATTCCTATCTGGAGGTCCCAGTTGAGCAGAGCAGCTCTGCTCCGAGCAACGTTAGGGAACTCACATATGACAACCTGTACAGGCAACAGGTCTGATAAGCAGAGACTTTCCGGTTTGAAAGGACAAAGGTCATATTCCTCCAGATAAGCCAATTGACAGTGCCACTTGCATTTTATGCTCAGGAGGTTTCCACCTCCAAATAAAAGCTCAGGTACCAGATGAGACTGCATCAAAGAGCGTTAATCAGAATTTCCGTACAGTCTCTTTTTAAAATACTGAAATAAGCAATCTCAGTCAAGCTAGTTTTCCTATTCAGGACTTCTCCTGCTGTTTCTAAACTTACTTGTCAGACAAACAAATATTCATCCTGTTTCCATCAAATTCAGTTCTTTAAATTCTCTGCAAATCTGAAGCAACTAAAATAACAAAACTGAGAACTTACCTGGCTGCTTGGAAAGGTTTCTTGGATTGATTTGTAATGTTTTTGCCATTTTCATTATTTCCATAATAAAAATGGTTAATATAAGCTGCAAAAAAATGTTATGGAAATATATTAAATACATACAGGTCATAACAGAGTTACAGAAAATTAAGGCTGCACTGCCAAGTGTGAGATTAGCTATATCAAAGCCATTTCTGAACAGCATATCTTGCCCTTGAAGACCTCCCATGGGGAAGAGCCTGGAGCCTACACAGACTGTCCATCCCATTGCTTTACTACCCATTTCTTGAAAGCAGCTTCTTCCTGGTATCTAACCAGAATTTCAGGATGCAACATGACTTCCTTTTGTTACGCTCTTCAAGGACATGAAGTACACGGCATTTATCTTTTCTGCAGGCGAGTATGTACTGGAAGAATTTTATCATATCCTTCCCTAAGTTTTTGGATTGGTTTTTGCTTTTTTTTTGGGGGGGGGGTGGGGTGTTTAACATTCCCTATTTAATGAAATTTGCTGGTTGTTTTTTCCACTTGCTAGGTCATTCCTGTTGCCCTCTTTACCTGGGTCTCTAAAACTACACCTTCAAATTTTGTTAGGGCCAAACCAACGCTCAATGAGTTTTCTATTCAATTGTCCAGGTCATTAATAAAAATATTGGATACTGCTTCTATAGAATCCTATTTGATGTATTTTTCGCTTTTGATAAGGAATCATGAATTCTGTAATTCTTTCAGTATGTTTGTCTAATGAGTATGTAGCCAATTCTTGTTTCATTAGATCTTTCTTTCCACAACCTTAATAATTATCAAATTGCTAAATTATAGGAAATGTCAAGAAATGGGAAAATAATAGCAAGTAGAAGTTTGCAACATTTTCTATAGCCCTGATTCCTCAAAGACCTATTGCTTTGCTGAATTACATTCTCAAAATGATTGCTTGTGTGCTTTAAGTCAAGTCCATACTGAAATAATTTTAGGAATTAACCCATCATTAAGACTGGAGCATTTTGAGAATACTGCCTAAACTCCAAGGCAAAATATTCCGTTACAATAGCATAAATAGTAATGACTGTAAACTAGTGTTTTCAATAATGTTAACGGTGATGCTAATTACACCAGCAAATCTTTCTTCATCAGCCATATTCTCCTCCCGGTCTTGAAGTAAGGAAGATTATATTTTGGGGTACATGGATAAAACTCTATTGCTTCAGTAAATAACAGTGGATGAGATATGAGCTATGTATGCTAATAAGCTCCTCGTTAAAACAAATGTATTGATGGTAGTATTGTCTATTGAGACAACATGATATATAGACAGCTGGATCATACATAATTTAAATTGTTCTCACTTTACAAACTTGACAACTGAACAAATATAATTGATTAATGTATTGCAATATTCATTCCATTAGTTAGAATATATATCCAAAATTGAAGATGTCAATCAACTAAAATGAATGCATGTTTTCATAGAGCACTGTGATTCCTTTTATTAAACCAAGAAAAAAATCAATCACTATTTCTGGATTCAGATTAAACAAGAGTGTGACTCCTGCAAGTTATGTGGCAATAAATATACATGTTTATTTTAGTCACGCTAGAAAATTACTCTGGATACCTTTGATCTATTTAATATGTAAGAAAATAAGCTATTAATGATAACAGTGTCTATAAACACTTTAAACAAATAGTTTCACTGACGTATAGGTACAGGAGATACTCACGCCAATTTTACACTGCATTGGTTCCAGCGAAAGTTACTCTTGATTTAGACCAGTGCAAAAGAGACTGGAGAGCCCCGTATTTTAACTGCTGTCTTTCACACGCTGATCTGCGGCTCCCGAACTGCTGGATGAATAATTCTGTGGCAAATATTGCAGGTTCTGTCTGCATTTTTGTAGTAATTTACTTCTGAACCTTGGGAATAAAAACAGAAATCTGTCATAAACAAAGCACTCATTTCTTTCGTCTGGAGCTCTGTCTGCGCTCGCCGAGTGGGTCTGCTCTGCTCGGAGTGTAAAACATGCTGTAAGGCATTTTCTTTTTCAAAAGGAATGTACAAACAGTGTTTTAATAAGTTTAAACTTCCCGACGCCGGCTCTCAGCTGAGGCGCGGTACCACAGCCGCACGCACGGCTTGGACCCGAGCAGACGTAACCCGCTGTGGGCATCGGTTCAAGTCGCGGTGGCACCGACGGCAAACCCTTCTTGACAAGAGACGAGGGGAAGGAAAACGGGAAGGAGGGGAACTTCGCCAAGAAACCGAGAGCCACGGTTCGTAAGGGTCTCGCGCTGATTTGTCCCATCTCGCCCGGCCATTCGGGACCTTCTTCCTTTTTCCATTAAGCTTCCCTACAACAGCTGTGGCCTGTGCAGTACCCAAGGAAAGGACGAGCCTGTGCAGCTTTTCCCACAACAACAATTTATATTAGTGTGACATTTTGAATATTTATTTACACGGAGTATTTTAGGTTTGACCCGTCTCTGATATCTGTTGCTGCCTTAGACACACAGACACAGTGTGTTGCTGTGGTCCCTCCTCACACATGGAGAGATAAAGGTGTGAAAGTCCAGATGTGTGTAGGCTATAACATTATAACTAAATTTATATTATTATATTGAAATTAGATACAATATTATACTGTTAGCATAATATAGAAATATTATTATATTACTTTTCTATAGAAATTGGTATTATTATATAGAAGATATATTATGATATTCCAATCTATACCCTCCATTTATTGAAATAAATGGAATCAAAATTCTTATTACATGTCAACAAACCTCTTCCAGCTGGAGTCAAAGCACAGGTGCTCAGTGTAGTCCTCCTGAGAAGGAGAAGATTATCCCAGTCCCAGAGAGTTTACCATGGTCACCTCTGCTGCCCATCCAAATGGGATCTCGGTGACGTGGCATTGCCGCAGTGCAGGAGGATTTGGGAAGGGATGCAGACAGTGATGCTCTGCCTCCGAAGAAGGCAGCAAATAAACCCACTCAGCCGAGCATGATAAAATACACACACAAAAGGCTGCATAATATATACCTAACCACACTGCGACTTTTAAAAATTAACACTGTTTACAATTTATTTCCTAAGCATTAACCTGTAGCAACAGGCCCTGATGTGATCTGTAGTAAATGTGCTCAGTACCACAGAGAATTTTTGCATGCCAGATTTTCTAATACTATTACCTGGTTCTCCGGACAACCACACTAGGGATTTCTGCCAGGTTATCCTACCTTCACTGTGATACAGCAGACCTGCATATCTCTTTGGAATATGACTAAATATAAAATTGCACAGTGATTGATGGACAAAGAATTATCTAAATTCTTTCATTTGACTTTCTCACGCTGTTACCTGTTGTACAGTGATATGGTGCATGCACCTCTGCACGTAGTAAGATCTCGATCTCCTTCATCATGGCTCTGTGGTCTAATGCAACAAGCTCCACACAACTTCTTGCAAAGTATTTTGCAGTGGCTGAAGCAGCAAGACCAGTGTCGCAGCTGCCAGTTGGATTAATGAAGATTTTCCTTCTTGCAGGACTAACTCACTGCAGAGAGCTGAGCAGGGGGGCAAAACCCACCACCTGCAGTTCCCGCCCTGGTTTGCCCACAGCTAGCCCTTCATGGTGGGTTCAGCTCACGGGCTCGGCTCTGTTCCAAACCCATCCTTCCATTTTCTCCTCTCCTTTTACAGCTCTGGGCACACTCAGTGCAGCACAGAGCGGGGAGCACTTTGCGGGGTCAGTGGAGATTTTGGGGGCCAGGGATCCAGGCTGCGAGTGCCAGCTGCAGGGCCCTGGCTTCACCATCCTTTAGGGTGAAGTAATTTGAATAGTTGTAAAACTGGCAGCATCTTTTTCACATTAAAAAAAAAAAGTGTTAGGCAAGATAAGCAGTCTAGTCTTCTTTTCTGCCTGCAAAAACCTTATTCCTGCAGAGATATGTGGTATTTAACTATTGCTATAGACTGATACCTTACACAATTACGGAATCTTTATATTTATGTGAAGACCAGCAGCTGTGTTAGGAGAGAAAGACAAAAAGCCTCTTTATTACATCAAATTAACAGAGGCATCGCTATGTTTCAATATGGGAACGCTTTATATACACACAGTTCAGCTCTTTCAGGAACAGGCTGTGCTATGGTCAAGTCCTGGGCAGGGAAGATGAGAAAGAAAGGAGATGCTATACAATCCTGCCCACTGCCTGAGAACATTTCTTCCTGGTCCATTTTTCAAAGCTGAAAGCCTGTCCCTTTTATGTTCTTTCAGGTATTAGCCATCTTAAAAAGAGAGAGGAGTGAGGAGCCAACAGCTCACACGACACAGCAGGCAGTATTTTCCCTCCCAGTTGCAGAGGGCTCTGACAAACGTCCATTCATCACCCCTCAGTAATTTGGTAGATGCTAGATTAGGGCTTCCTTTGCATGCGATCACACAAATTCCTTAGACAAGAGCTGGGCAGCACTGGGGTGACCAGGGCGCGGGCTCCGGGCTCGCTCATGTCACAGTGATTTGTGGAGGACACGGGAGGGGGACTCGGGGCAGCGGAAGAGATAAGCAGCGGTGGCATTTATCAGATGTTCGAGAGGGGACACAGCTCCTGAGCCGCTCTTGGTAAAAGCACGGGAGAGCTGTTGGGCCAGACACAGAAAACTGATTATGTTCCAAAAAGCAGAGAGGAATTCTTTAAGTGGAGAAAACCCAGGCCACCGAGCGGGATGAATCCCCCCCTGCCGGTCCACCCCATGCCAAACAGGTGATTTCTTGCAAGCCCTGCTTTGCCATCCGGCAGGTTTCATGGCTTCTAGGTTGAACCAGTCCCACAGGGTTCATCCCGTGCCCTGGAAAAGCCACCTTCCTCCCATCACCTCTTCAGGAGCCTGCTCCCTCCTGCCAACACAGCCAGATAATCCCTTTTCCCAGGGATTTTTCCCTCCATCCCACCCATTGCTCCCAGGCCGCCTTCCTTCCCCAGTTTTCCCAGCAGACGTAGCTCCCATCCCCTGCCACAAAATGGCATCCAGGAGAGCACCAGCAAGCAGCTCTCCCCTGCCTCCGCCCAGATGTATTTTTTTATGTAAACCATAAAATCTGCAGTACATATATGGTAAACTGTGAACAAAGCAAACAGCTTAGCCATCCGTCACAGCACCATATGGCTGGGTGTAAAAAATAAGTCCTAAAGATTATATTATAATGAACAGAAATTAGTGTCTTCACTATTATAAATAATTAAACCTTTGTATATGTATAGCTATATATAAGTATGTGTGTGTCCTTCATTTTTTTTGTTTATGTATATATACACGTATACAAATTCGGATCTAAATCAAATGATTTGATACAAGTTTACAAAGAGGAAGGATACAGAGCACCCACAGGAATACGTTTCAGAGGGTCACAAATCAAGCAGAAAAAAACCCTGCTTTTTTGATTAGTTTAATGAGCCTATATTTAAAAGAAAAAGCACTACATCAAGTCACAAGTGTCAGAGTCTGCCTGAATCCACCTGGCAAAAATAGAATTTCTTAGAAAGAGAGAAGAGGGCTGCCGTTCAGCACCGCAAACACTTTGCTCTCTCCGGCTGTTGCTGTAGCTGGAAAACCAGACCTCCCCAAACGGGCATTACCGCAGCAGCCGCTTGCTTCTCCCCAGGCAGGCTCTTCACAGTGAATGGAACTGATTTCTTTTCTTTAAACTACCTCTTTCTTAAGATTTCAGGAATTGAAGTGGTCTATAATTGTGCTGATGGCGAACCCACTCATCCTGCACTTACCCGTACCTGCTCTGTTGTGTTCCCAAACGGTTTCCAGATCTACTCCACTTCGACTCTGCAACACCGTGAGAACTTTACGGCAGGATGTCCATTAAATGCTAGGCAGGAAAGAAAACAAGTGGAGAATTTTACCAATTTTGATAATCTTAAATGATATTTTTAAGGATAAACCTGGTATTGCTGTGGCATAAATAGGGAAGAACAGACTTGTCAGACTTCAACAAAAGCAACCAGTTCCCCACTCTGCCACAGAAATATCTGGGAGAAAGACGCAGGATGAATGCCAGGAAAAAGAAAAAGACATTTTAACAGGAAAGTCCATTAAGCAATACAATTATTTCCATTCTAAAGCTGCGGGATCTCTATCACTGGAAATTCCTAAGAACAGGTATGATGTGATTAATCCTATTTCTGGGTCAAATGAAATAAATGGCTTCTTGAGGTCTCTCTACCTACATTTGCTACAGTTCTGGCGACCTTGATTCAGTACCTCAACCATAAAGCTGTGAGGCTTCCTCCTCTTGGAGGAACTATTTTTCCTTCTTATATCAGAGCACCACTTCATCCCCAATAGGAATGATAAGGTTGTTGACATCTCAGGACATAAAGAATTGCTGTGGGATAGGAAAAAGCCTTTTTCTTATCCATCTATATCTAGATTGCTGGGTTTTCATCTCTAAAAAGTCAGTTTTGACCAAAATGGCTTAAGTGATAAAAACAGCTAATACATTCTTTTCTTTACATCTCCATTTTTCTATATTTCTGAAAAAAATAGGAAAGCTCTCAAAAGAATTGCTTGAGTAAGATCAGGAAAAGTTCTGGCCACACACAGCTTCTACTGCACTCACAAATGTTACTTTGCTAATTAGGAGAGAAGAAGCTTAAGTCTTGTACTGAGTTCAAACAGTAGACCTGCATTTTGGGGGAAAAATAAAACAAAACAAAACAAAACCAACAAAACAACAAAACCAAAACCAGGAAAGATGAGCTCATTGCAGTTCAGCATGGCTTTTTTTTTTCCCATCTGTAAAGAGGTAACAGTTTTCCTCTTGGCACATTTTCCATGACATCTCTAGCATGTAAACCTGTTTCAGGGAGCTGCCGGCAATGGGCTAATACAGTGTAATAGAGTTGTTATCCTTTATTCTGCAGCAGGTTTACAAGTGAGTAAAAATGGTTTATGAATGATACTGAAAACTGGACGTCTTTCTGCCTTTTACACAACGTGAAAACAGAGGGACAATCCAGGAGCACAGAAAGGGTTGCATGCATTATTATGCATTTTCAGGCTAATTTGCCCCTGGAATGTGCAGATACAGGAAAGCAATGAATCCAGGAGCATCATAGGAATCAAAAGTCCTGAAATGTGGTGTGAATAAAATAAGCAGAAATATTAATTGAAAATATTTTTATATCAGCATCTTTTAAGACAGGTATCAAGAAATCACCCTTTTTTCCTGCTGAAAAGTAAGAAATGAGCAGTCAGCTTTATCCCATAACATCAACGTTTAGTGTGGGATTTTTTCAGCTTTATCTCTGGACTAAACAGATCACTAGCTCTGAAATATCTGTGCTCCCTTTCTGAGCTAAACACTCAGAAATGTAGCTTTTTATTCTAGTCTTTATCACAGGGATGCATTTCTTCCCATCAAACTCATGCTGAAACCTCAGTGGGAGTCCTTATTGTCATCAATGTTATATAGACTAATAGTATATTTCATAACTACTCATAAGAAGAAATGTATTTGCCCTGGAAAAAAGGAGAATATTTGGAAACATCTGGGAAACTTCTAAAACTCAGCTACCATGAAGACAGAATTGGTTACAAACAAGTAAACTGTGCATTTAACATTTACTCACAGGTAAAGTGTGCCTCTGTAAATGGCCATTTTCTACAGCACATGGAGGCAGGAACTCGCTTCTAACCCTCGATTTTGCAAAATGAAGGCAACCCAAAAGATCGGGAGCCTGGAGAGTAATTAGCACATCAGTGTGATGGGGTTTGTTTGCACTCTTATAATTGTTTTATGAAGCTTGTATGGTAATTTGGAAAGCAGTTTTTAAATGGATGGTTTTAAGAAAATTGCTAACATATTACAGGCTGGGAAAGACTAATTTGTTTCAATTACTGTAACCCAACATTGTAGAACTTCGGCAACAGGCGAGGGCCCTGTTTTTTCATTGACCTCCACTTCATCTAATCAGGACCTGGCATAAAGCAATCTGATGTGAGGGTGGTTTATGCTCTGGTGCTAATGGCTGGTAAATCAGACCAGACCTGCGTTTGCGTTATTAGTGCTACTTTTGCCCCTATTACCGATGTTGCGTGTTCAGACCCCCTTTTGCCACGGGAAGCTTTAGGAGGGCTCTCCGAGGCAGGGCTGTCAATAAATGTGAAGTGGGCTCTTACTGTTTCGCAGCATTTCTGCGCTTAGAAGGTACTCGCGCTAAAAAATGCAAAAGCCCCGGCAACTATATCCTCATTATTCAAGTGCTCCTGTGCATGGGGTGTCACGGGCTTTCTCTGGAAGTTGTCTGCCATCCTCATTCCCACAATCTGTTGATGCTTCTTCAGCAGTTCTCCACCAGCGGCACCTTCCCGTGCTGTCTGCAGGTTTCCTTTGCTTTAATTTCCTCCTCCGATATCTTCTTTGGCTAGAAACTTGCTCTGTCTAATCTGCTGCTTCTCAAATTGAAGCCTAAAGTTCTTTATTTTAGAAGAAAATATGACCATTGTAAGGAAACTCAGTGACAACAGCTGGCCAATCAAATATACATAAGGAAGAATCCGCTGCCTGGTCTTTTATAGCTCCCTTTTTCCTGTAGTCATCATCCAACTCTCTTTTTCCCTGGTACAACATTATAGCGTATTACACAACTTGTCTGTCAAAGGCCTTGCCTGAAACACACACTCAGCATTAAACTGCTCCTGACTTCCAGATTGCCTTTGCTCAGGATCAGGCATTAGCTTAGATCTTTGTTAATCAATAGGTTTCAGGTGTAGAACACAAAATAAAAACATTAACCGGAGAAATCATAACAAGATTGAGGCAAAACTGAGTTTTGCTGCAAGCCAAGGAACAGCACTCGGCTGTCTTGTCCTCAGAGTGAGGCAGGGACTGTATTTTTAGAGACTCTGCTGTTTTTCACAAATTCGATTCTGATTATTTCTCCTAAGAAAAAGCTCTACTGGGCAGGTGGGGGTTAAAGCAAAATTCGGCTTACTGCTAGGCCCTTTATCCCACCTCTGTGGATGTGATTTGTGGTGTAAGTACATGGTCTAGGACAAAAGCGGATACTCCACATCTTTATCCAAAAGACAATCGAGACAATGTTGAAATACTGCAAACATTCCTTAAGTCCACACACAACACTGCAATATGCATAAAAATGACTATAATGTACTATGACATAATAAAAATAATCTTGCAGAATATTTCTGTGCTAACAAAGATGAAAGAGAGACTCAAAGACATCACTCATTTCAGGTTGACTGAATTTTGCACCACTTGAATCAATTTGCATTATCCCAAATTTAATGTACTGCATTGCATTAATTTAGAAAACTGAACGCATGGGTATGATCAGCAATATAGTAACTAATTCTTTATATGGTAACCAAGTTACCTGAAAACCAGAATTATTTCATATTTCCAAGTAAAAATAATCTGCACATTTATGGCTCTTAATGACTAGATCAAGTGGAAAAACTGAATGCATATCCATCAGGGATTGTATGCATAGTTAATTAAGTATGAAATAATAGATGCCTGATTTCTACAGGATAGGGTAAACATCCAATTAAAATAAGATGCAGTGTACACTTTTCCTTCTCATTAGTCAAAGCATAAAGCATTTTAACATTTCCTAAATAATTTACTTGTATTAAAATAAAGTGAAATGCTTAAAACATTAATAGGGTACTTTACAATGCTGTAGTCAATAAGTTTCTATATGAAGGTAATGTAAATAATTCATGGCTCTATTCAGCAGAAACAGCCTGCAGTTCTCAGCAGAGCAGGGTCCCACCAAGGCGAGGGACAGGCACCTGGCCAAGTGACACTAAAATCACAATTAAACCCTCAGAGGCAGTGGCAAAACCCACTGGCGACATAAAACTCAGTGACCTGAGCCTGTGGGTGTCGAAACTACCTGGTGGAGCTCCCGCTGTTCCGGGCTCCTTCTGAAGAAGACTGTGCCCAGGACTGGCTTCTCGTTGGTGTGGGTCACACCATGCCATGCCCTCAGCTGGTGGTCAGCTCAGGGTAACGTAAAAAAATGGGACTGGTGCTTTTTGAACATGGAGGAAGAAAGTGTCTTTTAACCCAAAGAGAGTCTCAAATGACAGAGTGGCACAGATTGGAGGTGGGGGCCGCTGAGCCGTCTTCGTAACACCAACCAAGGGCTCTCCATAGCACGTCTGCCGGTAGCAGTCCAATTAACCGCCCAAATACTTTGTTCCCAAACCCATGGGTTTATAATGCATTTGGTCGACTTCCATGAGCAGGTGAGGTGTTGACATAGCCCATGTGTGCTGGACCGTAACCCTTCCCTGGACTGAAGGCAAGGGCAGAGTTCTCATTTTTCGAAAGCCAGATGGGCACAAGAGGTTTTAGAGCTGTGAATTTGAATAATCTGGGTTACTGACATGCAAAACACAGCAGGCATTTCAGCTTCAATTTTCTGCTAAGAGTCAAGGTATAGATGTTAAAGCTGGGCTCTCTGATGAGAAAACACATGTACTGACTATCCAAGCAGATTGCTGGATCCAGTGAATTAGGACTGCAGTACATTACCAGTGAGTACATAATAGGTTTGTGCAGTGAAACTGAATTAACATATTCTTCCCATGGATCATTTTGCAATGTAGAGGAAATTTCCCTAAAATGTCTCATTATGTAGCTATGGCTATAATAAATAAGAATTAATTTCATAATAAGAAATTATTAAATACTGTCTTTTACCAAGCGATATAGGTAACATCCTACTAAAACTTAGATTTACAGCTCAGATAATATATAGAAACATGGCATTTGGCTGGGACAGCTTTTAAGATTTTTCAAATGCTAGAATCACTTTTCATTAAAACTGTGACAGAAACTGAGAAACTGGCACAGTGCCTTTTCTTATACGTACATTAAATCATGCATTTCGTGGCAGGATTTTTACATTTTTTCTGTTTATAGAAGTCATGTACAATATCTTCCTTGAGTCACACCAAGATCCATCTGTATAAAGATACATTTGCCTTGTAAAGAGGTGAGCGTTAAAAACGTGCTGCCCCCCAAACCCTTGGTTGTGGCATGTTCCTGCAGGTAGGACTCCCCAGGGCTGGCCGCTTTGCCTAATTGAGAAATGAAATTACTGAAAGGTGATTGTGGACAAGGCTGCACCAACCTTAGCAGTGCTGGTGAGCAGGTGTGAAAATGTCTTTCTGGATAAATGGGTGCAAGAAAGCGCTTAGCACTGAGGAGAAGCCCTTTTTTTTGTAGGTCCCCTGTGCTATTAAACATTCAATGCTGTATAAAATGGCAGGGGCTCTTTTCTCTTCTCTCAGAACTTGCTGTGCTGCAGCACCTTTTCTTTACTAGATATATTTTTGTGAGAAACTGTTCTTATAAAATGCATTTTAAGGACCTTTTGTGGCATCCTTTTGTAAGTTGGGTACCGTAAGCCTGGGAAAGAAATTAAAACCAGCCTTAGTCCTGAAAAGACCTTTGCCGCAGGGAACGACTCATTATTTGAAAACAGAAAAGATGATTTGCGCAAAACAAAGCAATTCGAGCTGACAAATTCTGCCTATGGTCTCCAGGGCCTCCATAAGGTGAGGGAAGAGGAACGCAAACCTTTCCTTGGGCTGCCTGTGCAAAACTTGCTCTCCTTGGGCCACCACACAGGCAGGGTCACTTTGCGTCCCCACCTTCGGTTTATGAGCATCACTGAAAGCTCCTGGAAGCGAACATGCTTTTTTTCTTGTGATCCTCATAGAAAAGAAATGCAGACACCATCTTCTTCCACTTCCCAAACTATTCTGTCGCTATGTAAAAGGAAAGGACCCACTCTCGCTGCCTGCAACTCGCTTCTTTCTACAGGAGTCTCATTTCTATGACAAGGTTGGTGGAAGCCTAAATTAAATTTGGGACCTAATTTTAAACGGAATCTCAACCTCCTGAGTAAACAATAGATGGAGCCTGCCTATTAAATCATCATGTTTTAATTAAATTCTTTGCAGCTTGTGAGTTCTTTGAACTGAGCTAGGTAATAAATGCATTGTAATTTTAATAGGGTTATATTTTGTGCTAAACTCACATAGAGCAGTGACACAAGATATATACTGTGTTACCACAAAATACTGCATGGTATTTTGCTGATAACTGCACGCTTGGTATATGACAGGGTAGCTTCATGGAAGAAACAAAAGCAATGTAAAGTGGGTTATTTTCAATTACAGACTTAAAGATTCAGAAGCACCTGAGTATTTGTGGCACTTGCAAAAAAAAAAAAACCAAACCAAACCAAACCAAAACCATATGTTCTTCATATTAATGAATCAGGCTCCACTGAAACCAGAGGGAAATCCACCTATTGCTTCAAAAGGCTTTTGGATCAGGCCTTTAGTGTGCTATTGAAATAATAAAGTAAAATAAATAAGAAATTCACAAAAATGAAAGAGACAAGTATGGCTTCTCTCAATAGCACATGAAATAGTATTAGGTCTGGATGAAAGAGGCCCAAATCAAAATACCGACAATTCTATTTTACTTAAACAACAGAGTGAGGCTTAGGAAGTCGATTAAGAAAAAAGAAAAAGTTGTAACTTTAAAATGACCTCCAGCACCATCACTGAATATCTCTGCTTCTTTATCACAGCCTTTGTGAAGCTATCTTCCCACAATGCTACTGGCATCATAAAGTTTCCCAGTAGGAAATATGACACACTCTTAAAACATATGTCAGAGATTTCCAGAATTGCAAACATGGTATTTTAGATGGTGAGATTCCTTTCCTCATAAAAGCATCTTTAAATTGTCTGACAGAGAAAATTCATATCAGGAATAAAATCCTGGCCCCAACGGAGTCAATGAGTTTTATGCCTGATGCGAGTGGAACCAAGATTTCATCTCCGCTTTTTACAGTTATTCCTGTATGTAAGTACACGCTGATCGTGTCAGCATCTGCCTCGTCACCGAGGGAGGATGAATCAAAGGGGCCACACTCTTCCTCCGAGCTGGAGCCCACCGCGCTTCCCCTCTGCCCACGCCAAGGCTGAGCTTGGCTCACTGGCCTGCTGATGGGTGCAGCTTTGGAAACCTAAAAATAAGTAAATAAGGCACGAACCCCGTACACCGACACGTGTGACTGATGCTTAGAAACCATAATATATAATACCATAGTTGATAGGTTTCTGCTTGTAGAGACCTGATTATTCCACCTGGATAGTGGCTTAAACAAAAGAACAACCAGACAAAAGAAATATATGTGCAAAGTCCAAGAAGCAGGCTATTATTTTCAATAGAGGTGTTGTGGTTTTTTTTTTTCCCTGGCATTAGCTGCAGTAAAATGAATCATGCAGAGCAACATTTTTCACAAACCCCAAACATCCTGCATTCACATAAAACTGATGTACACCAGGAATGTTCACTGGGCTGTAGAATGGGAACAAAGAGGGCTGCAGACATACAATTTGTCATCCTGATTTTATATAATAACAGGATATAAGCATATAAATGGATAGGTTTGGCAGGTGAAAAGGAAAATTATAGGGAGGGAGGAATACTGTAGCTAACTCAACAGTAGCCATATCACCAATAGATCCTTTTGCCATTTGACAGCTGTCTTGCAAAAGGGCTGAAAAATCACATTTACTCAGATCAGCCTGAACTCTCTCCCGGTTATTTAGGACTCTGCATATTCCATGAAAAAACAACATTTTCAGCTTCTAACTTCAACTGAATTACCATGAAACGCACATATCTGAATATGCGCTTTCTGAACCTTCAGCAATAGGTCTGAGCGATAAGGTGCTCGGGTTAGCCCATTATCTTGCACATACGAGTCTGCGTCGCCGTGTAAGAAAAGTACCTTTTCCCACACAGAAACAGGAACGAGCACAGTTTAATTTTTCCAGCCCGCTACCAGTATTTCTTTTAGAGATCGGTGGGTGGTCAGTATGCAAAGGAAGCCAGCGAGCTTGAGAAAAATCTCTTCTTTCTGTAGGGGAAATAGGCAGGGAAGCCCACGAGGGCTGCTCTCTCCACCAGGTATAACAGAGCCCAAGTCCATGCCTCTGCGGACAGGTGCTGGGGACAGCAACGCTAAGGAAAGGCTCGGTAAATATCTGACAGATTGCTGCTGCCGCTTCTTTTCTGGAGGGCTTGTTTTGTACTGTACTGAGAAACTTGTAATACTGGACTGAGCTGAAGTGGTGACATTAAACTAGGTCCTTGTGCTTCAGGCTAGGGCTAGTGTTTCGTCCAAAATCGGATCATGAATAGTGCTAACTTCGTTGCTGACAGACCTTTCATTCATTGTGAGCAGGTGCTTGGGGCAGTTTTCTGATGTTGACCTGATCATTGGCATTTGGGGTAAGGAACTCGGAGGAGAGAGCATTATTTAGTTTCACTCCATTGAGATGACATTTCTGTGAGCTATCTTCTCCTGGTGAGATAGGATTTGGGGGAATGAAGGATATTATGTAGTGCGATAGTACGTCATTCTTCGAAACCATTTTTCTTTTCCTCTGTATTTTCCAGAGTTTTGTTCAACAGTCCCTGTGTCGGGGGAATTTTTTTTAAAGGGTGTTGACCAAACTACTGATTTTGCGATCTTGAGCGTTTGTACATATGGGTTATGGATTTTAGACATTCACCTATCTGACAAGCAGATGCAGTCAGGTAGATTTGATGTTTATTTGAATTGAACTGGCTTTAAATGGAAGAACAAAACTAGCGGCTTAAAAACCTTTCTTCTGTGTATGATTTATCCATTAGGCCAGCTGAAAGCAGAGATAACAAGGCAGCCAAATACATACATATATACATATAGACATAAGGTCAGAGAACGAAAGAATGCGAGGTAGCTATTACAGAGGGAATAACTCATGTTTATAAAGCACCGAGGACAAGAATAATGGATGAACTCAACAAAAGCCATTAAAGCATCAACAGTAACCTCAGCAGTAGTTTAGCCGGCTTATACTAATGAACTCGGAGTGGTTCACCTTGTAATAAATGGATCATGAGTATATAAAAAAATGCATACATTAATATCTTTGCAGGTTAAAAAAAATTGGTAAATGATTCCTCCATGTCTCTGTACTCCGAAGTGGTGGGACAGAGTAGGTAGACGAGAAAGCGTACGCTATACCCTTATTGATCTACACGTAACTACCAAAGGAACCTTCTTGAATTTTTGTGGTGGGGTAATTTTACAGAGTAAATTAGATATATTTGTTTGATCCAGGTCACGTCCAAGTCTGGGTAGGGATGCTACTCTGTCTCGATGCAGATTTAAGTGTATTTTTGTAAGTTTGTGTGCAGCTTATTCCAGGTCTTCCTCTGTCCTCCTGGACATACTTCTCATAACTGCTGCCAGCAGCAGGTCAGTGCACTTTCACCTCTGTCCACATCCAGCAAATCCCACATCTAATGCAAGAGTAAGAAAAAGTAAAGTCTGCCAGGGGAAAACGTGTAACTGAAGAAACGTTTCTCGCATGTGAAATATAATGCACAGATCAGCCGTGAGTGACATGAATCACAGCATGGTGGAGCAGGAGGTTTCACAAACAGGCACCACAAGGGCCAGTTTTCTCCTTGTCCCTCTTTCAGACAACAGTTAGCATCGAAAAACCTTATTAAAAGGGGACATTTTCCATGCTGCAACCTGTTGCAATTCTGGAAGCATATAAAGTTCCCGAAATGTTCGTTGTGGCCAGTGAAAACTTTCATGCAACACACTTGTTTAAGGAATATTGGAAACCGGAGCCCTTGGTTATCCCTCACAATCGCATGACAATGAATTACATGAAATTGATATTTCCCAGCCTACTAGTTCACAGGGAAAAATAAAGTTCAAAACATTTGTAAAGTGTAGGGAAATATGCAAGGCTACAAAGAAGCCTTTTGTATCTCTTTGCAAATCCCCCCCAAATTGTGAAATTACCTCTTAATTCTTACAAAAAGACTACTTCGCCCATCTGCCTCAGACACAGAAAGAAAAGAAACCAGTTTTGTGAAAGAGGTGTGACCAGTGGGAAGTTGTATGAAGGCTTTTGTGAGGTGTTTCCCCCCGCCCAGGTATTGGGTGAGTCACAGAGGCAGTGGAGAATCCAGCAGTAGCAACCTCCAAGGGTGGAACATGAGAATCTTCGGCTTCAGACTGTGCAAAGCAGATTCCCCCATAATTTAATGCAGCTGCCAGCGAGGCTGGTGCTAGCGTACAGATCTAAGGAGTACCCCTGAGCTTTCAGTAGATTTCTGTAATATCTATGCTTTCAGTCAGACTTTTTATTTTCTGTGCAAAACTGCCAAAATATGGGCGAGATTCTAAAACACAGAATAAGAAATCTCCCAGGGAGTTATCTGAAATAAATATTACGGAAGAGTTCATTTTAACGGAGTTAATCCACCCAGAAATGGATAGCAGCAAGATATTTAATCATGGCATATCCAGTTTAATCACATTTAGAATCCTCTGGAAATTAAGCTTATACAACTTCCTTAATTTAGAGGACAGTATAATGCTTAAGTATTTAATCTCCTTAGGATTGATATTGGACTCCAGCCTTTTGCAAAGTTTCATGAATAGATATAACACTCTTCATGTTAGAAAACTTCAGAAGGCACTCAAATTAATAAATCATCCATTTCTGGTCCAAACAAGGTAACTTTTTTTTTTTTACTTTTTACCCTCAAATTTATAACAATTTGGTTTTAGCCTTGAATATTAACAATTCTGGCATTAAGACCACTGTTATTTTGTTGGGTCTTTTAGGGAATACATACTCCAGCACGATAGCTCTCTTCATGAACGTATGGCTAAAGGAATGGATGTAGACCCACCCGATGCCCTTTGCGGAACCTTTACATTTTATAATTTTTTAGTCTGTGCCTAGAATTCAGCTGCATTTTAAGCTACAGGTTTATCTTAGCAAGATATAGGATGGATATGACAGGCCACAAGTTATAAATCATCCATTGCTTTGATTTTGTTTAGCCTGCCCTGGATTTCCATCCTGCTGTTCATTTTATCATATAGAGCTTACAAAATTTTATGTAAAATGCCTCAATTCTGGTAATTTATTTCAGAGCAGCTTCAGAACAATATTTAGCCCTGTTCTGTCCTTGTTTCCAGGGAAGACTCTTAAGTCAGCGTGATTGTTGTTGATGGTGCAAGTGATGGAGGACTATGGTAGTCATAAATATAGTATGCTTTTTCATCCTTCCCATTTTCCTAATGAGAAATCTCACCAGCCGATGGACTAAGTATGCTTTGTACAATGGGGACCCTGTGGACGGCACTCATCCTCAGCCTTCCCCTCCTTGCCAGGAAGGGTAATTCCTGTAACAGCACTGGTCAGTGTTGATTTGCAAAAATAGCTTCCTGAAAACAGCAGGGCTGCATAAGGCAGTTACTACTCATCAGTATGAGTAATACATTTGAATTTGGATCCTCATTAAAAATAGCCAGTGCAAAGAGAAGAAAAAAAATGGAAGCACTGAGAATAACACACACAGAAGCAAATTACTAGTAGTAAAAATATTCACTAGTAACTACTTATTTCCCATATCAATCTTTTAAGAAAAAAATCACTCCAAGTGTCTCATATACAAGGCTCTAACACCATTCTAGCATTGAACTATGTCTCATAAAACAAGATGACGCCTTGTCTCAAAATGTACTTTAATAATATAGTATTTGGGGTTTTATGCCTAACAATAATTTGATTTTTCTGAATTTATTGATGAAGAAAGGGCTGTAAATTCAGTATGAGTTCTTTCACTAAAGAATACAAAATATTTCCTACAAAAAGTGTAGGGAATAAAATTGAAATAATAAATTCCAAACTCATCCAGGCAGGCAAGTTCAATGCTGAAATAAATTCATTGGCAGATTTACAATTAAGTTCCATATGGAATGGAAATAATAATAATTATAAACTCCTAGAAACGCTATCACAGCTTCTATCGTAGATTCAGCAGGGAGAAGTAACTCATATTTAGTTTCAATAAAGGCATAATTCCCAATACCTTCAAATACCTTATAAGAGTGGCTTAATTTAGCATATTCTTTGAGAAACGGAGATCTGTTTAAAATCAAATACTCCTGTAGGCAAAAAGGAAGCATAAACTATTTCATTTCACAGGAGGGGAAGCTCCTGCAAGCTTCACCTATGAGAGCAGAGCTGTCCCGTGGCACGATGCTGGGACCACTCTCCCAGAAGACTATTTTTGCCCCATATCAGGCATAACAGACCCAGGAGGGGAGGTCTGATGATGGCCACACGAATTAACCCATTATTGCCCTCCCAGCAAGGCTGTGGGTCAGCTGCACCGCAGCAGTTACTGTTCTATAAGGGGGGGTCTCCTCTGGGGATTTTCCTGCACTTTGAGCCCTCAGAACATGTTTTGAAATGTAAATAATCTGCAAAGGTTATATTTTTTTCTTAATTTTTAGGATGTGAAGCCCCTTCCTATCATAAACTTCACCTGGATGTTCCCTAACCTGCAGGGTTTGCCGCTGGCTGAAGCGGCTTCTCAGTGCACCGCCATGAACAACCGATGGAAATGATGAAATTAGGCCGTTCCCCTTGGGTCTAATCATTTGGTTCAGATTTAGGTTCCTTCTCTACCACAGCATTTTATTGGGATGGTTATGAGTTACTAACCAAGCTGCATGAATCTATGCCCATATGCTCAGGTTCACAGGAGGTACGAGGTGCCAAAATGCGTCCCACAAGGCACCGAAAGGCAAACCCACCTGTTGGTTGCACTGGGAGTTGGAGGTATTTCTGACCTCTTCTACAGCCCAGTAAAAACCAGTGCAGCTGCATTAATTCACAGAATTTTACATGGCTGGGCTGACAGCTTCATCACTCTTCATTTGCCTTCAATAAGAACCCAGTACTTCAACTCACACCCATGCAATGACCCATCCGGAGACCCAGCACTCTCACAGCAGATTAAAAATTTCAAAATTCTGGGATAAGAAAACACTCCCTACAACCATTCTTCAGAGATTTTTGTTGTTGCAATTTGTTTATAGCCAAGATGTTCTTAGCGAGTTGGCTGGATATGGGCCTAAGGGAATGTTTTTCCTAATGTTTTTTTTTTTGCTGTATTTTTACTTGGCCTGGAGAATTTGAACAGAGACTTAAAAACCTGCTTTGAAAATACAAGTTCTACAATGAAAACTGAGTGTTGTATGCATGAATATGCTTTTACAAATGAAGAGATAAATTGCTCGTAAAGATATTAAATGCAGTTTCAACTCAGAGTCAGAAAGATGCTAAGAGGTAAAGTGTTTGCTTTTTCTGTGTCAATGAAGTTTTCACCATAGAGTAAGGAGGATACGAATTTCACCTTGTGTCTCTGAATGTCAGATTAGCCTTAAAAGATTTCTTTTTAAACATGCATTTTAATGAAGATCTTATCAACCATATAGATTGATCATAAAGTAATTCCTTTTTTTTTTCAGAATTTGGGGTGAAACACTTTCATCCAACACTATAGTTTCATGAAAGCTAAAAATTATGTAGAAACATTAATTCCAACAATTGTGTTACTTGGAAAAAGTCTCTTTAAACGAAGGCTTTCTGGTTTCATCTGACTGGAAAAACATGAACTGGGAACCAGGTCATTTTGATTCAAAGGGGATGTTTAAATCAATGTTACCTTGCAAAAACATTAAAGAGACTATCTTTTCTTTCAAAAGTATATTTAAAAAGTATTGCTTCTCCAAAGAAGTGGTCATCCTCTAGCCAACTATTTTGATTAAACTGAACTAATCTTTTCCAAATGAAAATGAAGACTGTAATTAAACTTAATGTAGAATCACTTTGAATAGCTGATAGCTTAGCCTAAAAAAGTATTGAAGCCATGGAAAAAAAATCTGTTAAAAAGTCAGTTTTTAATGATTTCAGTAAATATATATTTTAATCTCTTTCCAGTAAAATGCTGGAGCTCAAAAGTTACAATAGATCTGTACCAGGACTTCATTAACCAGCTACTCATGTCTCCTGTTGATGGAGATAAATAGCTTCACTGAGCTGACATTGTAAAAAGTCTATGAATTCACTTGTCTATTGAAAACAACCTGCATTCTCTTTCCAGTTATTCTGAGTTCATGGAGATACTCCTCATTTGCAGTAGTACTATTGGTAGTCTATTCATTCTCTTTAGTATAGAAATTGGAGGTGTTGCATACACAATCTGGAGTAAATTTGGGAAAAACCCACTTAAGTATGTTATTCCCTGAATATTTGATCTCATTCAAACCATTCTTTAGCCAAGTGCTACTCTATTCTGGACCAGCTGAACCCAATGGGACCTTTTGATTTCAAAGGGCCAAAATTTCCACTTGATGTCTGTAAAGCCACATGGATGAAGCTGTTGTATGCTTTTGAACCTGCAATGGAAAAGACTTGGTTGGGAAGGTGACCTTATAGTACCTGCCCATGATGAAGCAATCAACTTGATGAAAAGGATTCCCTTTGGGTGTGGGACTCCCCACTGAACTCAAATTGTAACTTGCTGTGTAAAATACTATTTAAACAAACTGAGGAATCAAAATTTGGCCTAATGGCATGGGAGAGAACTGCAAATATTTTTTCTTTTATGTTTAATGACCATTTAAACACACAAAAAATTTGAACAAATAACAATATTTATCAGTGATAACAAAGCTTTCTAAGCTAGTTGCAGAGCTATGCTATTTTTATATTTACCCTTAATATGGTATGCATACTGTTGTAAAACCTGTATTTGTTACTCAGGTGTGACAAGTTTTAAGGGTTTCACAACAAAACGAAGACTCTAATGCTGAAAAGACAATTGCAACATGCAGCAGTAGTAAGTATTGACAGGGAATTTTCTTAAGAACAACTTTTGACTGTATTTGAAATCCTACACCCTAAGTTGGACAGCAAAGACTTGAACACAAACAACTGCTACAGAACAAAACAAGATAACTTTTTTGCAAAGAAAGAATGTCTAATTTTGATCTCACTAGCCCATTATTCCCCTGTTCTAATAAGGAAATTAATTGACTCTAGATGAGTCTTTTAGCACCTCCATGGGAGCAAAACTTTTTTATTCACATGGGTGCAAATTCATAGGAATTCCTAAATGGCAGTTCCTTACCTATGTTGAAAACAGATTAGTGGTCTACAAACATAGAATTGTACTGAAAGCTGAATAAGTCTTTTCTATGTAAAGCTGAATCTTCTCTACATGAGATAGAGCATGCATAGCTATGGAGATATCTGTGTGCAGATACAACAGTGTATCACTGTCCCTAGGAAACCGCCGGTAAAATTGTTCCAATATTGCTGACACTTATATAAAATACACTTAAATACTGATGGTTTTCATGCTACTAAATCCTGCACAGAGACTCAAACCCAGTCTTTCTAGAAAGAGGTTTTGTTCACCAAAGCTTGTCCCCAAGTTTGGCAGGTCTTCCTTTTCCTCACTTGCAATTAAATAGTCTCTGTACTCCATCATTAGATTATAGAAGAATAAGTCTTCTTTCAATTAAGATTTCAGTGGGTGTATTAACATTCCCTGTCTTAGCAGCAGTGTTACAACTTCCAAAAAGTTTCTCTTGCACAGGAACACAACTGGAAAGACCTATGTGCCATGATGCTCCTGGCTAACTGCTTCCTTCCAGAAAAAGCTGCTGATGTCTGCACAGGTGAGGTAATGACAGCAGTTGGTTAAAGGTATGGGCAGAACATAAAGCACAAGATTTCCAGCATTACATTAAGTAATTATTGCCTTTGGAACATGGATGTCTGTGGGCCTGCCATGCAGAACAGTTTTATATTTGGCCAAATCAGCTATCTGATGTTCTTTCAGAGAAAAGGGAAATCCTTGAGAGCAAAAGTTTTTCACTTGTCTTTTAGAAGCTCCCCTTTTCTCTGGCAGATGTATTAGTGGTGGAAAGAGGTTAAACTATCATGAAATTTGTGGATGTGGAATTTTAGGTGTCATTTTGAACTGTCCCATGACTACATACATTTTATTGCAATTGCATAGATCCAGGGCTACATAGACTGCAGACTATGGCTGGAGTAATCCTTTTTAGGGGAAAGCCTGACACTTGGTTTTTTCCTCAATTCTAATAAAAACTATGAAGTATATTCACAAGGAGAAATTTAAATCAAAGTGAAATACAGAAAAACAAAAGCTACAAATAACTTGGTTGCTCTGACAGTCTATCAAAATTGCTCTGCTTTGCCATAATATGATCGTTTTTCATTGCAGATCCTGTATAATCCCTTATCAGTGTTATCACTTCTCTTATTTTGCCCAGTCCTCTGGCAAATTCTACATTCTAGTATTTTAAATCCTCAGGTTTTTTTCTGAGTCAGCCATGTGTCTGTTATTCTAATAATATTGTACTTGTCCTTGAAAACATATAACTGCAATCCAGCACTCTTACTGTGCTCCTAGCATTTGTTTAAAGAAAATGGAGAGCGCGCGTGAGAGAACACACACGCCAAGGACAGATTTTCTCTCCCAGTCATCTTTTGCTATATATCTTTTGGTACTTTTATTGTTAAACACTTGATGCATTACCTTGGGAAGCGACAAGTTACCTTGGACACTCAGTACTCTTGCTATCAACACAAAACAAAAAAAGGAGATTGGCCTGATAATTTTCGCTATTAGTAGCAGGTCTTTCTCTTCCTACACATGAAACATGGGAAGTTCAAGGACAAGGCAAACAACTGCAGAAATCCTGAGTCATTCGAGTACAAAATTGTAAAACAAAATGGGTCTCGAGTACAAAATTGTAAAACACGAGACAAAATGGGTCATTCGAGGCCAACTCTGATACTTCTACTGATGTTTAATAAAGTAATATCATCTGTCAACTTCAGTGGATGCAAATTCTTATATTCAGTGTAAGAAATAACCATAATCCTCTACAATTAGGACTTTAAAAGGAAAGGGACCCTTCAGGAGAGATTTCACTTTACTACAAAGCCCTGGTGCTCTTTGCTCTACTCAGCAGTAATGTTACAGCCAGACCTTACCTGACATACTGGGCACTGATTGGGGATTCTGGTAAAGACAGAAGGAATTATTTTCACTTAATGCTTGAAAAAAGCTATTGTACATGCTTTGGATGATGGATGATATTGAACTGTTTCAGGTTAAGCACTTAAACATTGGATCACATCTTATACATACTACTTAAATCTCATTAGTATAGTAAAGCTTCACTTGGAAAATGGTACTATTTTCTTTTTCCAACAATTTCAGGTCATAGCTTGAAACAAAAAGTTGGGTTTTTTTAAAGAAGTCTTTTCAGTTCTTGTTTGGCCTAACAAGAACAATGAAATGTATTTTGATGATGTAGGGTAAAAAATAATTAATCCATGGTATTACAAGCAACTGCAAGAGGAAAAAATATTTCTCCTAGAAATTCATATGCTATGCTACAATATTATTGGAGGGGACAAAGATCTTGAGGAAAATCACAGTAGAACAAATGCATATTGAAGGAGAAAGATTCATTTCTCAAGAATAAGAAAAAGCCACAACAGAAGTTAGGACATAATTAGCATTCATATCATAAAAGCAAACAAAACCTTTTCTGCTAATGGCTTCAGGCATCCCCTGTAGGCTGAATGCCCAAAAAACTAAGACTGGTACCCATTTCTACCTCAGGACTGGTAGGAGAGAATACTACTGTTTAGAGTTGATAGAAAATAAGATGAGCTAAATATTAACATTTCAAGAAAACAAAAACCACAGGAGACCACTGATGGTCTCTTTAGCCTACTGAGTATTTTAATGGAGAGGTTTACATACTCTGAATGAATCACTGTTATTTATTGCCTCAGAGCACAATAGTATGATAGGGAAGGGCTGAAGACAGTATTTTCATTCTAGCATATCTCTTCCTTAACAGCTCTAAAAATTAATACACACTGAATCTTGGCATTAAAGACTCATCGGCAAGCTGGAGCACCTAGAAATAGGAAAGACAAATATCATGTGCATTTAAAGGTGAAGAACAGTCCATTCATGCCACTTATAAATGTAAATGTCAATGTCAGAAAAGTCAATGGCAGTTGCTTGTAAAGAATCAGTTTTTCTTAAGAGCTCATTCTTTCATCAGCACCACAATGCATTAGCCAGGCATTCAAAAGCATTAATCTAGCCATTACTTATGAAAATCTGTCCATTTGCGCTGAGGCATGGAGGGGGAATTGTTGAATAAGAGGGCGATTTTTTTTGTTTAATCACCCTCTTTTTGACCTCTATGGCACCTCCATTTCCTTCAAAACACTTATGACATATGCTAGTACTATATGTTTATGTGTAAAACCTATTTTGATCTTTGAATACAAGTATTTTGAAGGTTCCTTTTCCTAAACTGCAGACATATTGATAGCTATAGACAGCACAAGACCTGTTCTTCTTGGAAGAGTTTGGCAGCAAAGAGTCCATCCTCCCCAAAAGCAAAGAGTGGCAGTAGCTGGTGTTGCAAACTCCTGTGGAGAGCAAAAATACCCTTGGGCAATGTGTTCACTAGTAGCTCCGGCTTTAGCATCCTATTTCTTTAGCGCTCCCACAGCCACCCAAGGGAGTTTGCCTCGGCTTATCGGTGTAGGCAGCGCAGCCCACCCCACATGCTGGCTGAGCCCAGTGGGTTTACACTTGCGAGACAGTTTCAAGGAGGGTTTGCGGAACCGGTGCTGGAGCAAGAGGGTGTGGGAGGAGGAATGGTTGGCCCTGCTAAAAGTTCTGGAGGTGTTTGGAGCAGGACCACCCTTGGTATTACCCCCATGGAGTGACATGAACCCCCAACGTGGGTATTGGCAGGAGAGTCCAGCACGGACCCTTTCTCTGGGGCAGTTCCTTGGCCCCCATGCCCATAAATGCACCCTCCATCCTGTTAAGCAGCACAGCTCGTTACAGAGAGCACAGTGCTAACGTGACGCTGGTCCCTTTAAATATTTTGATTGCCTATAGCTGCGTGGTTAAGATATCAGTCGAGTACACTTTAATTAGCCCAGAGGAAATCACAGTAGGGATGAAATGAGTTGGGTTGTTATTCTTCTGTTTTTACTAACAGCAAATAAAAGCATGTAATTAGCTTTTTTAAGGCGTTCTCAGGATCTTAAGGTTATCATAACTGTAAACAATAGTATATTTATCTAATCTGAGCAGCACTTGAAGTATATTTTAGTTCTGAATAAGAAACATCAAAATTACAATTGGTCTACAGGTTTTTTGAAGAATTGTATTCGGGTTGAAATATGAAGCTTAGCAGCGGTTGCAGAGGAGACTTTTGAAGAAGTTTTTCAAGCAAGAAATGCACAATTTCTTGATTTGGTTTAGCAATGTCAAAATATACTTTTAGCATAAAATAAAATCTTTTTATTTATTCCAATTCATTTATATTAAAATATTGGTGTATTAGTATGTACAATATTACATAATTCAAAGTCTGAAAGACTAAGATCAAAATAATACTCAAAATAAAATTTTAATAATTCCGAAGTGATGTAATTTTGGTATAACTGAAATAGAATAATTTGCTGAATTCATTTTTTGAGGAATTTTCCCCACCTATTTTCCACATCATAATCTTCTATGTAAGTTTTCAACCAGGTTATTCCACTCTGCTTCTGCTATCTGCATTTCACATGAACCCTTCCAGCTTGATTTTCCTTTCAGTAGTACTGATGTAAATCAGGAACTCTTCAATGAAGTTACATCAGCATAGTCAAAAGAATTGGATCAAATGTACTTTACTGAAATGTCATTTATTAGTTGTAATAACTTCTTCCTACAAGCTTTTTCTGAAAGGAAAAATCTCAAAGATGTCATCTTCTAAAGAGAGTCTTGTGGGTAGATTTGAAACCAGGAATTGGGGAAGTGGTTTGGAACAGGAATTAAAGAATAAAAGTGAACAGCTACAGGAAACAACTGCAAATTGGCTTTATCAAACAAATATTGTATGGGAGATATTTGTACCACTATCATCTCAACAAGAACTGACTCCAACCTGCAGCCAAGGCAGAGGTGCTGGAGAAAGGTGCATCTTTGGGAGGATCAAATAAAACTTCACAAGAAAGTTGGTTTGCTATTTTGTAGAGAAAGCATGGTGCAAATTAAGTCTCTGAAGGAAAATTATCACCAACAGGTTCCTTAAAAAGGAATATTGTTCCTTTAATGGAAAAGCCCTCAGTGCTTGAAGTATCCATATTACAGACCTAATGGGACATGGAGAATGAAGCACTGGTCTCCTGCTGGGTTCACTATTGGTCTTTGTCTTTGCATTTCATCTAAATCCTACACTGAATTACACCCGATGCCAGCCTTCTATTTGGGGCACGGCAGGAACCAGCAGCTGCACATGCCAGGGACTTTGCTCTTAAGTGTTATAAAAAATTTGGGGTATTTCAAAGTCTTACTATTAATCACCTGCTGTAAAATGAGAAGTATGCAAAACCCATTCGCTCCTTGGTAAAAGATGTATCTTTCAAGACTCCTATTAGGGATCACTTTCCTGCTTGCATATGGATACCCAGACATAGAGGTTTCACATCTCACCTCAGACAGAAAAATCCTTTTTATTTATTCATGTATTTTGCAAGGTAGATAGACAGAATTA
This sequence comes from Haliaeetus albicilla, assembly GCF_947461875.1. NCBI lineage: Eukaryota > Metazoa > Chordata > Aves > Accipitriformes > Accipitridae > Haliaeetus > Haliaeetus albicilla. The sequence continues at coordinate 3,380,463 of NC_091506.1, forward strand.
ACTGACAAATGCATCCACTATCAACACTACAGATACCAGCCCAGGGGGAATTGAGTTTGTGATAGTTTCTGATCAGAAGGATTAACACCAAGTACTCTGGACAGAAATATTGCAATTCATATACAGTACATGCCTATCTTGTAAGCATCAGCATCATACACATATTCTTCCTTAGTGACAGCACAGCTATTTTTAATGATTTTAGCCCACAGAACCAACACATCCATAGTTGAATGAAAGGTTCTTCCTCATTTTACTGATTACAGGTGAAAATTAATAAGGTTTCAATTACCCAAGATTTTAGGTGCTGAACTCCTGCAGAGACACCTATTGTCCATTGAAATTGGTGGGAGTTAAATATCTAATAATGGCTTGGGGGGGATCTAGGATCATTACCGCAGCCTAGTCAAAAAATCAGTGGGTGGAGAATTACCAACACTCCAATATTTACTGTAGAGCCACCCCCCCGCAAACATGCATGATTTTGGTCACCCTTAGGATGCAGACAAAAAGGGAAACAAACTCCAATAACTCAAAGTTAACTTTGCAGACCAAAAGCATTACAAGGCCGTTACCTCTGATGGGAATTGCTGGCTGGGTGACCATTGGTACTGAATCCCACAAAGCTTCCTCTCACAAGGGGTTTCCCAGAGAGGGACGACTCCTGCCACCAATGCATCACTCAGGCAAAAGCCCCTTCGGTTCTTATACGTGTCCCCAGCAGTAAATTGTATGCACTTACTGACTGGTGAACATCAAATTCTAGATGGAATAACCTAATGAACTTTTCTACATATCACTCTGACCTTTTCTAAATAAATCCAGTAGAGACTGTATTATTTTTTTCCTTTGGATGAAAAATACTTATTCATCTTGCAGTAATTCCATGATAGAAGACAGCATAAAAACTCACAAGACTGAGCTATCTGTAATCATTTTCTTGCAAAACATCACTGAATTCTGTCCCATCAGCATATATTGATAACACCACATCTGATAACATCTGCAACCCTGCAGAGCATATGCTGCTGTACGACCCTGATACTACACTCATAAATTTCCTTTCTTTGCTATGTAAAAAGCTGCAAATATCAGGCTTTATTTTGGGGGTTAATGTAGAAAGGAGGAAGAGAACAGAGTACGGCTGTTATCCAAAATCATGAATGCTCCTCAGAGCTTCTGGAAACTCTCACCCCCCAGAGAGGATGAGATAAAGGCATCAGCGCTGAAGGGTTCAGCAGCTGAGAGGCCAAGGGCTACACAAAGCCAAATTAGACACTAGCTCCAGTGAGCTTCTGTGTATGGCAGAGATATTGTACAATGCAAACTGATATCAATAGGAAGTCTATAGGTTTTGATTTTTATCCCTGATGCAGCTTTCCAATGAAACATTCTGGTTTGTGGCATTTGCTTTATATGCCTGTTTGCAGCAGTTCCAGACAAAAAAAACTAAATGGACATCAAATATCAATCTCTCATTGCCAGCCTGAACGTCTATTTTAAGTCAGAATAATGAGAACATTTAGCCCTTTTAAGTTCTGGTTTTACTTCAACTAAAGCAACTACACATCAACTTAATGTCTGTCTTTATTCAGTGACACAGAGGTCACTGCTGTGAGATTTATTTGATTTCACAGTTTGGCTAATTAATTTGCTCATTCTGAGCATACACCATCAGCATTGCTTTTGGAGTAGTACTACCAAAGCAACAGATTAATTTACATGGTACAGTGCATCTGGAATAATTATTACCCCACAGAATTGTTATTGCTCAAAATCTGAGGGGAGAGGGAAGTTTCCTACTGTGATAAAAGGGCTCTGTTGTGGTTTTATCAGCTGAAAACAACTATGTGGACTAAATTACAAAAGAAGCTTCTTGCAAGTGTCAAGCAGCACATGTTCCAAAAGTCCATAAAGCTGTTACAATACCAAATTTGTTTCTCTGATTTAATTCTTATCAAATTATGTTGACAAGCTAAAAATTCTCAAGACACTCCCATTCCTCCAGCAATATTAACAGCCACTTCACCAATCAACACCAATTAATACAGCAGCATTTTTCTCACTGCTGAAGAGCATCGCTGACCCCCTGGTTTAGAAAACAAGCCTTTTTATAAAAGATGTGCTTGAAAACTGGTGGGAGCACAGGTACAGAAAGCAAGATATTTTAGGGAGACAGTAAAGTGTGATTTAAAGCACCTTGCATGAAGATAGTTAAGTAGTTTGAGTTCTGAACAATTCACCAAGAAGGGAGCAGTTTTGGGTTTGGTGGTTGGCTTTTTTTTTTGCCATTGATATTGAGCTGATCTAAATTCTCTGGTGCCAGTTCTTGGGTCTTTGATTTGCTGGAAGCCCTTTGCTTTGACCAACTTATTAGTTCTTTTCACTACACTGCGTGAAGCCATCATTCTTGACTTCTCTTTGGCCATCCAATTCCTACACTTCTTTCCTGTTTCTGAAATTTGCTGCTTGTTCAGTGAAAACTAAGACAGACTGGATGATCATACAGAATATTTAATTTCCAGTATTCCTGGAAATTTATAATCTGTGGTGTATTGCAGTGACATTAGCTGTAGGTGTTTACTCTTCCTACCAGCTGAGAGTAACTGGTGGGATTTTTAAGTTAAAGGTCAGAACAGTATACCACTTCTAGTCACCAGCATTTTCAGTGTTACAGTAGTGATATCTACGGCACAGGTGGAAACTGGGCAGAGCAAAATCCAGAGGCTGTGGAGGTAGATCCCAAAGGAGAAGAGTTTAAAGGTGAGAGATCAGGTGTTAGGCAGCTCTCACTAACACAAGAAAAGAGTGAGCAAGTTTTAAAAGTCTCTGGAGTCCCCTGATGAAGATGTGAGCAGTTGACAAGTGAGATGAAGTAAAAGGTAAGAAGTCAATGATTACACTTTCCTAATTAGCCTTGGGAAGAATTTGAATAGCTGTCATCTAGTCAAGTGAGCTAAGAACAGGTTAAGACCATTAAGTTTTAACAGGTAATTGGCAGACCAGATAGCATGTAATTTGCAACCAATTTGAAACTGCTCAGATTAGCTCAATGCTCCACACTAAGTCTGATTTCCCTGGGCAACACAGTAACATTGTATTGACCCAATCATACCCTCTCATCCCATTGCTAGCTTCCCAGAAGCAACAGTAAATATATTTATAGTAGAAATTAAAGTTGATGGACACTTCCAGTCCTGCAAGCCTGTAAATGCAGGCAATTTACTACAAGTAGTGTTTCAAATGTAAGACATTCAAACTACTAACAACAGGGGAGTTTGTTATGTTCTTCCAGGATGTTCTTATGACAAAAGGCTCCTTCTTGTGCACTACAGGAGCTCACTATTGCTCCATCTCACAGAAGGGACATGGCCTGGGCTGCAAAAGCCTGCAATAAGCAAGAAGAGTAACCAGACGAGCATTTCTGTATCAATGCTCCTTATCTGCAAGGATGTAAATAACAGTATTGGATGGCTTTTGGGGATTACAGTAAGTATTGATGTTTTCCTGCAACTTCCATAAAAAAAGCTGCTGCTGTGTTGACCATATGTACTTCAGACAGGTGATGTGGGTGAAAACAGCCTTTGATAAAACAGGCTGAGAAACATTTTGTCTCCCTCTCTTCCTCATTTTGGGAAGGTCACCAAATAACAGTGTAAACCAAACATATAACATCCTGGAAAAAAGGTATCTTTCATATTAGGCTCTTTATTGAATATGTTGACCTTCCAGTAGTAGCAGTAGAAACAGTCATTTCCTGATCTTTGGAGTTTATGCCTCTGTACCTCAGGCTTGAGGAAGAGGTTATTTGCAAGTGTAATTTGTCCTGTTTTGACCCCATTCTTAGGGTCAGAAATAACACTATACATTTACTTCAGGGGATTTTGAACTCCATCTTACTACAGCAATTTAATACTGCCACAGGGAAATCAACCAATCAGTGCACATTAGAAAAAAATGCAGCATTGACCTCATTTAAAATGAACTGGTCAATTGAATTGAAATATTTGAAGATTAAGAAATTTATTAACACTACTTAGATGCTATAATGCTGTCTGCATATAATGCAGACCCTGCAAATAGAAATAAAGCATTCACTCTGCAGGAAATATGTACTGATCCTTTCAATCAAGTCTTCTCTATAGTTTCCAGGAATCTTGAAAGCTTAAACACAACTGGAAAAATCTCTTCTTGATTGTAAACACACAAGAATTCGCCTGAAGTCAATAGCTTAAAACTGTGGCCCACAGTGAAAGGGGAAATACTTGGATTAGTCAAAGTGGGTTTGCTTTTAGAAAGAAAAAAAGGAAGAAGGCAGAGCTCTCAAATGCAACCTCTTTACCCAAGCTGTTCCATCAGGTTTTCACAACTGCAGCAGACAATAAGCAAAACACATCACCTCCACTACTCCCTCCCTCTTCCATATTATACCTGGACCTTAAACATCTTCCTTAAGTCTTCACTCCCCAGCAAGCCTATATCTGGCACAGACTCCATCTCCCAGTCTCCAGTAACTGTAGTACATAAAACAGTCACCAAGCTCTCTACTTACCACACATTCCAAATGCTTCCCAGGTCAAACACAGCCTGCTCCTGCTTCTTTCACCCAGGGAACCAAGAAAGCAAATGCCCTTGCCTTAAATAGATACCAATGGTTTCAGCCCACAGGATTGGTGAGATTTGGTGAAATTGAGGGGAATCAAAATCACCTGTGTAACTCTGGATTTCTACCAGTGAGATGAAGGTAAAGTGTATAATGGGGTAATTGAGAGTATAGATAATTACAGCCACATGAAGGTCAATGGCAGGCTGTTGCCTGAAGGACTGAAAATGTCTGAGATACGTACACATATATTTATCTATGTATCTATATACACATGTATGTGTAATGTATTATATATGTATGCAGAAAAACATGTATCTGTAACAATAATATGTATACTTGCTTACATAAGATGATGTTTTTCTAGCAGCCTAGCTTTACAGTGGAAGTCAAATGAGCAATTGTTGTTCCTTCTGATCGTTTGATTAACTCATTGCTTACAAATACCTCCCATCCACTTTGCTAAGGGCCATCCATTAGACTTAATGCTGGTTCTAAGGCTTGTCATGTTCTTCATGGTTCTTTGCTTTCAAGTAAGTATTGTGTTAACAATAGACATTTAAAATCCCTGAATGTTAGATATAAATACCATATTGTAGCTGCATGAACCTGATTGAAAATGCATTACCTGTTAATGGTACACGGAGCCTATTTCACATCTCTCACGTTCTCAGTGTTTCGTTCGAGACCAGATCAGACCAAAAGCTGTAACCATTGGACATAGAACTAATAAACTGTGTAGAATGAGCTATGATATTGATCCACTGCCTAGAGGATGGGTCCCACTACCACAAATGGCATACATAGCACTGTTGCATACAATACCTCGAGGATATAAGCTAGGACCTGGGCTGCAATTATGGTTGGGCTGTATTACTGGGGCAGAATTGCTATAAAGCGTGACACACTTTTGCTAAAGTAATTTTTGTACTCAGAACTGTTGCTTCTGTTTACCCCCTATATAATTGCCTCCAAGAATTTTTCTTTTGGCTCCCAAAATGCTGTCTTTGGCTGCACGTGAGGCAATGAAGCTTATAATGCCATCACCTAAGCACCTTCATGGGTGCCAGACATGGTGCTGTTGTTACAGAAGCACTGGTCAGTTCAAAGTAGTAGGCGTCTTAAAGAGCAGCTTAAATTCACTTTTAAAAAGTGTCTGCACAGGATACTGACCTTCAAACTACGAAGGAGTGGAAAGGCCGTTAATTTGACACTTAGCTTCCTGGTCTGCAGATTATGACACTCTCAATCAAGACTCTCTACTAACAATTCATGGTGTGCAGAATGTATATGACATTAGAGAAGATGTATCTCTTGCTCTCTCTTGTGCAAGTTCACTGGTTTAGTGATCTACTTCATTCCAACAGCTATTTCTGTTGCACAACAAAATTTAAATTTTCTCTTCCCAGTGACAATCATCAATATAAATATACTATGGTTATCAGACTGCTTATACACTTATCATAAAAATACATGGCAATTGAACTGTATACTGAGCACTCCATGAACTGTATACAAAGCACTATGCCATGTTTTTATTTGTTTGGCCTATTCAAAGCGTAGAAGAATATGAACTGAGTGCCTAATTAAAATGAAGTGTAACTCATAACAGTTTATTTGCACTGCGGTGCATTCGCCATAGTATTCATTACATTGCATTCAGTACCTCACCATTTAGTTATAGTACACTAGAACTGCCAGTTAAAAAGAAGTGTAACATGTTCTTTCTTTTATTTGTGTCCAGAGTCTTAACCATCTGCTTTATGGGGTTTCATCAGTTTACACATCATGCTACTAACTGCAATGAAGCTCTAATTGAACATATGATTTAACTAATAAAAAGGATCCATGTTTTTTAGCAGTGGGAGAAAGAAAAACTTCAGTGATGTACTTCCGATAACCTTTCTGTATGTAAAGTTGTATTGGTCTTACTTTTTAATGAGTCCAAAATCAGGAAATAAAATGGTGGTGTAAACTTTGTTCAGCCTGAAATTGGTCTTGCAGAGCTTTAGGCTGGGGTGATTTCAAATGGAGATGGAATTGCAGACTCACCGGATGTTTAAGTATATACATATCATATTTGCAGTACTCAAACCACATCCTCAGTGTAGAGTATTTGGGTTTAGCTAAGAAAAGTCCCATTCATCATGTCATACATCAATCTAGTAGCACAGAAATGGAGAAAAGTGATATCTAAGTACAGACAGAATGATTCTGCTCTCTAGGAGGACAAATCTCCTCTGGTTCATTTTGGAGGTGCGGAGTTTATACCCACAAGAAGACCCCAGGAAACAAAGCTAAGATACAGTACTTATGAGGCATTTTATTTTTGTCATTATTTGAAGACAGGAGCTAATGCCTTAAGTCTGAGCCCAAATGCTCAGAGAAGTCAGGGAGCAAATGTGCATCAATAAAAGCAAAGTTACCATAAAAAGTAATGTTACCCTTGCAAAAATTCACATGTAGTTATATTTATATGTGAATTACTGATTTGTTGAAAATCAGTGAGCAACGTGGCATGATCTTAACAGATAAAATTTTGCTACATCCTTAATGTTGCAGGAGGATATAAGACTGGGATAAACTTCATTTTCAGTTGTATTTCAAGGATTATGCACTTGCATAATAGAAATACGCAGTCTATGTAGTGAAATATGGGTGATGTGCTGCTCTGTAAATGAAAACTTCTACCCAGGCAAAACTACGGAACATTTTAATTGGCAATGCAGTGTGTACCTACATTTCACAGAGGATGAGCAGATAGAGTATGGGATACCATATGTCCGCTGTTTACAACACCAGCACAAGTCTGTGCTGGTTACACTGCAGTTCAGGGGTTAGCGTAGTCCTCCACACCGGCCCCAGCACAATAAAGTGGCAAAGTTTTGGCATTATCTACTCCATACTGCAGTAGCGTATGCTTCTGTTTAAAGGTGACCTAATTACACGTTGCACGTGTGTGGCAGGTACCACCTTTGTGCCCAGGACATGGAGCAGCTATTTAATGTTCCTCTGTGGTTTTAGGTGATGATTCTGGTTTCCAGCGCTGCGCAACGTGGGCAATGGATGCGCAAGGACCAGAAATGCAAAGAGTCCCACAGGTTGCGGGAGCACCCAGCAACCACGTATGGAGAAGGGCTAGAAAGGCGCGATAGGGCAAGCGTGTAGGAAAACTCTCCTGAATTGTCTTTACACGTGGGTCAAAGCAAGACTTCTCGCGGGGACTGCATGCAGCTAAGGGTACGTGTCTTGCTATTTCCTCATCCCTTTGTATTAAGGGATTCCTTCATGTTATTTCTGTACCTGATAGGAGAACTTCCAGAGCTGGGGCAGAAAGAAGACTTTTAAATGAACCCAAAGGTTTAAAAACAAAAGGAAACCCTCCCCTCCAACAGCTTCTCATGAAATATGAGGCTGGCTAAAATAAAAGGACAACTTTCTAGACTTTACTCTGCTGCTGCTGTCCCTGTGGCATATTTTAGCTATATAAGTAACCTTCTATCTTTCCTTATGGGAGGAGCAGACCACTTAGTTCTCTTTATAAATTTCTGAAGTCCCTACTACGACAAAACCTTTTGGAAGTCAACGGATGTTTTGCAAGAATAAAACCGGGTAAGGACTCAAAGGTATGGATTACTAATTACAGAAGAAATGCCATCTATTGTACTTTTTTGTAGATAGATTTGTGGGAAAGAAGGTTATTCGCTCCACATTCGGTTCGACCCGTGGTTGTCGTCCTGTGTGCATATGCAAAACCTTCGGTCTTGGATCACAACTTCTCTTAGGAAACAGTGTGACATTTCAGACACAGGCAGGCCCTCCCTAGTTGACAAAACCCCTTCTATCTATCTTTTTAATGATATTTCTAGTCATTCTTCAATTTGTAGTACAAACCAAAGGCAAATGACACCTGTCCTCTGCAATTAGCTACTTAAAGCCATCATCTTCACTGCTGGGTAGGCACACAGACGGCTAGCCTTTGTTCAGCCTTAAGGATTTATTTTGCTTCTAATTACATCTGGTTATGACAAACTACTGAAACCAAAATTTAAACCAGAAACCAGCACACTCCTAGACTGATGTGAAAAGACAGAAAATCTGCATAGTCTTTGAAGAAGAACTGTCTTGGAGAGAAAAAAAGTACCAAGTGAATGTGCAAAGGTGTGCGCAGTGCCCACACTGGCATGGTGAAGGTCTTCTGGCAAGATTGGGGTTTACAGGGACTGTAATCAGACATTAATTTATAAAAAGACATTGCTTACTAATGTAAATTAAAGGTGGCATTAAGAGTGTCTCTGGCAAGTAATTATATATTGAATTTTTACAGCAGCATAGAAAATAAGAGAATTTTCCTCAAGTTAAATACATCTTGTAAAGGAAATGATGTGCTACCTCATTCACTAAACATCAAACACAAGTATTTTAGTTCAACATCAGAGGTTGCATAAGCAGTATGCAAAAACTAGGTCAAAATGTTTGTTTAAAAATGTTGCATATCTAAATAGGAAGGGGAATTGTTAATCCGTGAACAGGGTAGATCACTCTGTTGCAGCTGATTACTTTTTCGTAATTGTTTTATAATTGTTTCCAATGGTGCTAAGCATAAACTTTGGGCTTAAATAATTCTAGTTGAACAGATCAGGTTAGTAAGTTCAGGATATCTATTTATTTTTTGAAAAGCCTTTTCAAAACATTTGAAAATTAGAATATTCAAAGAAGTGTAGGCAAATTTTGGATGTATGTGATTGGGCACACGTGCTTCTCTATTTGTTTAACCAAGCCCAGCCCATACACTTTGCAGCTGCTAAGGAAATCTGTTAGGGAAATTGGTACTTCTCAGGTTTTCGTATCCCAATCCAGTTTTTCACAACATTTTTTCTTCCTAAAACTCTTAAGTCTATAGAGATAAAATGCTGTTGTAAACATGACCCAGATATCCACTTCAAGTCTGGTAGTGATCAAAATTATCATACAGTTTTTGCAATCTGGTTTCCAATGTTCTGTTTGTAATAGCTGCCTTTGTATTTGCTTCCTTTAAATATATCTTTTTAGAATATTTATGGATACTATTCTCCTTCTGCAGAGTCCTTGCCCTTGTAAAGTAAGCAGGCAGTGTAGCTTAGGATATACCTCGGTATAAATTATTTATTGAAAGCATAAAGTATTGAAGAATATTGTCTTAAACTTTATTCTCTGACAATATAAAAAGAAAAAGAAAACATCATCTAATTAAAATGTAGGCTTATATGAAATGCAAAGAATTTGGTTTCTCTGATTTATGGTATTGCAACCTTTGACAGCATTTTTTTTTTTTATTAAAAGAGAAGAAGTATGTTTTCTAGAAAAAACCAACATGGATGACTTATCCCTGAAGTAAATATCCAGCCTGTGAAACATAAAAAACAAGACTAATGGAAGAGGAATATAGATAAACCATATTAACAGAAAAGATGAAAGCATAAAAAGCATGAGTGTGCTGTGAAAACTCTCCTGGGCTAACTAGAAAAACTTGTCAGAGTGTGCACAGGGAGAAAAGAAATAAAACATTAAAGATCAAACAAAAAGATCCTGAAAATTGGGTAATAATTTCAGGTATTTATGTGTACTAACTAGGTAGCTACATATGTAAGAAGGACTGGCAGTAAAGAAAATGTTAACGATGAGTAAGGCAGAATGATCAAAACCTAGAAATAAAATGACATTTTGCATGAAGGCTTTGGTATCAGGAGCTCCTACACCTTCTTTTATCCAAGTTTTACATCATGTCTTGCTCCATTAATATTTGCATCATCTTGGGCATTGGTTGGATTTGTTGTGTGCCAGCACAGGAACCCTCCGTGCAACTGGGGGAACTTAACTGGGACAGGACTGTGGGGTGATGCGTACTGGTGGGGATGGTCCGTGTGCTTCAGTGGAGAGGCACTGCAGGAAAAGATCATTTCAGCTCTCATTTGTGGGGCCAGTGGGATCCGTGTGTTTGTGGGGGAATATTACAGCAGCAGCCTCTCAGTGTTTAAAGGTGCTGGGTAGAGCAGCTATATTGTTTCCCCAGTTGGTTGCAAATCGGGTGCGTGAACACCTGGATTTGCTCTGGATCAGTTTAGGGCAGGAGATGCACGGGGATGGATGTGGACAGACAGATCTTTGGACCAGACGGTCACTGGCTGGTACTTTTACTCAACGTGGAGGAAGAGGACTAGGAGTGACACCAACAACTCATCCAAAGTGGTTAACTGGAAAACTAAAATGAAGGAGATATTCCTTGATATTCCAGTCTGGCTCCCACAAGGTCACTTCAGCTGGAGGGAGGAAAACATCTGTATCTACAACTCCATCCATCCCTCTGGTGAAAGTAAGCAAAGGGCAGAGGTAAGTGGGGCAGCTCCGTAGGAGATAATTTCTAATACCAAATACCACCTGGATGCAATTGTAAACCTTTTCAACTTTTGATAGAGCAAAACAAAGCCGAACCACTTCATATGCAAATACATTTTAGATTATCTTCATTGCTGATTTCTAAGTTTCTGTGCCCGGGACATGGCTGTGCTTTCTGTGCTGGGCTCTGCAGATAGGACTTGAACTCAGGTGGGCTCCGGACTCACAGGTGCACAGTCGTATTTTGCTGATAAAAAAAACTTAGTAAATGTCAATTCAGAATTAGACTGCACTCCAAATCTTTTGTAACACTGCATTTAAAACTACTTTATTGCAAGATTAATATCTGAGATATATCAGACTTTTCTTCAATTATTGCAGTTCAGTAAGTCTGAAAACCTCAGAATGAGCTATTTCTGCTGCCTTGGCCAGGCGGCTGAGATCCTTTGATTCCATTATGTTTTGACTTTTTTTCTGTAGTTATGTTTTACTTTCTGTAAAACACTCTTTTTATTACAGCCCCAGTCATCCTTCTACACACAACAGAGCTTAAGTGCCTGATCCTCTTAAATAAATGAAAGTATATCCACTGTGTTTTGATCCAACCCTTAAAAGAAAAATAGCAAAGGATGACTGGGTCATATTGATTTTGTTTCAGCCTCACCCAGCAAGTCCAAACTCATTAGAACAACTCAAATTGCAGAAAGGCAAATAACTTTGTGTATGGAAATGCTAGGCCAGCCGCTTGCAGTGTGACTTCTACCACCACACGCTTCAGGGCTTCAATATGTAACAAACAGTCTCAAAAGTGGTGCTTGAAAGAGTTAGTTTTGGTAACCTTGAGACAGGTTGGATGAATAACCTTCGAAAAAGGTCGGATTTGAGAGAGCAGAATGGCTGTCACCATCAATACCATGAAACATGGTATATAGAATACACTCAGCTTTGGTATGAGGCAGCTATCTCCCATATGCAGCTTTTAAAAACTTGTACGTCAAAGATGAGTACTTTGAATTCTCCTCAACGGTCTGTAGTTTTAAAACAACCCAGCAATTACTACTGAAGCTATTAAGAAATGTTGGGGTTTTGTTGAGGTTTCCTTTTTTTGCTGTTATTGTTTCTTAATTAGCTCACTGGTTACACTTGCATCTGCTGCCTCTGAGGGAGTGAGGTGGGCTATGGGCTTTTACTGTTATTAATTGCTTTAAGTTCTGCCAAAAAGCATTATATAAAAAAAAAAGCAAGCAATTTCAGCACTTTGAAGGATGTTAGTGGTGACTTACACAGATTTTCTCATGGACTGCTTCTATTGCAGTTTTTGGCTAGTAAATAAATAGAGCACTGAGCCGTAGCCGCAGAGACCTGCCCTCCATTTGCAGCTTCACCCCGACCCAGCGGGTAACATGGAGCTGCTCCGTTTCCCACTAGAGAGCTGCATCTGTGATTCCCTTTGAGATCCACTAGTGTGGATGCACTGTTAATAACAGCTAACTGCAATAATAATCATATATTTGTCATTCTTAACATGAACAGAGCCAAACCTACCAGCTAACTCGTGCTGAAGATGCCTGGTTTTCACCGAGCTGGTGCCCAAGACAGGTACTACTCAGTGTGGGTAAAGATGGGCAGAACTGCTGCTTGGCTGTTCTTGCATTGCTGCTCCTTTGACAATTATGGTGCTCTTTTTATATAAACTCACTTGTCAAAATGATGCTCAGGCTTCTGTGCTTCACCTATGGCTGGTTTGGTACACTGCTGCTTAAGCTCACAAAACTTACTCCATCAGCCTGCCCATCTGAGTAAGGACTTTCTGCAGCGACCTTTAACAACCAGCTTTTCCACAAAAGCCTTTAAGATTTATTTAAATGTCTCTTACTTATTTTTTGGGGGAAAAAAAAGAAAAGTAAAAAAGAAAAAAGCCTTCATGCAGTTGTGCTGGGTTTGGCAGGGATAGAGTTGATCTTCTTCGCAGTAGCTGGTATGGGGCTACATTTTGGGTTTGTGCTGAAAGCACTGTTGATACCAGAGGGATATTTTGGCTACTGCTGAGCAGTGCTTGCCCAGAGCCAGGGGCTTTTCTGCTCCTCAGCCCACCCCACCAGCGAGGAGGCTGGGGGGGCACAAGGGGTTGGGAGAGGACACAGCCGGGACAGCTGATCCCAGCTGATCCCAGGGATATTCCAGCCCATAGGACGTCATGCTCAGCAGATAAAGCTGGGGAAGAAGGAGGAAGGGGGGATGTTTGGAGCGATGGCGTTTGTGTTCCCCGAGTTACCATGACACACGCTGGAGCCCTGCTGTCCTGGAGATGGCTGAACACCCGCCTGCCCATGGGAAGTGGGGAACGAATTCCTGGGTTTGCTTTGCGTGTGCGCGCGGCTTTTGCTTTCCCTATTAAACTGTCTTTATCTCAGCCCACGGGTTTCCTCAGTTTTGTCCTTCTGATTCTCTCCCCCATCCCAGCTGTGGAGGGAGTGAGCGGGCGGCTGCGTGGGGCTGAGTTGCTGGCTGGGGTTAAACCACAACAGCAGTGTCGAACTTCAAATCTGGAAACATTCCTATTGCTGCAGCAATTTTAGACAGCATTTTGCTTAGCTCATGGATTTTATAGGCTAAAACACCCTTGGAAGCACCACCTCTAGATAGCAAAGCTTTCAGAGCTGGCATTTCTGCGCTGTCCGCCCTTGTTTCCAGCAAGGATTTGTCATTCCCTGCTAGCACCGAGTGTCACCCAGCAGAGCCAGGTCCTTTTGTCCTGCCACCCTCCCTGGAAAGGGTCTGCGGTGTGGTCCGCCGGCAGACGTGGACCCTTTCCAAGGGGTTGCTGCCTGGCTCTGCCCATCCTCTGTGCCGACCGGGAGCCATACGGCCAAGCGGAGCGGGACCCAAACGAATACCCGGTGGCTCTCCGCAGGGCTTGCCGCTCCGCTAACCGCCGCCGCATGGCTTTTGGCTGGCTCCAAGCGCAGGCACAACAAGCCTGCATCTGTCTGCAAACCGCTGCCGAGACATACCTTTGGTCTCGCGGGTCCCCTGCGGGTTAGGCAGCTGCCCCTAAAACTGGCACCGAATTCCCATGTAGTCTCTAGAGCTATGCTGCTGGCAAGGGCAGAGATAAGCCTGCATGATATATGGGGTTTGAAGTAGTCCTTCTGTGGAAAGAAGAAAGGTAACATCCAGCAAGTACTAATCCAGACCCTATGGTTAAAGAAAATATTTTGGCGTTTAATAGTTACGATAAAATGTTATCACAATATTCATAATAAATAATACGATAAGTAATATACTGACTAGTTTTTACTTTTTAATTATCCACCCATATACATATAAATGTGTAAAGTGGGAGATGATCATATCCTCTTCTCTTGTGGGTGAGAAACATGCAAATATGCTAAATAAATGAATATAAACAGCCAAGCCTGGCTGCAGGAATGAAAAGAAATCCAGGTTTTATGCATTGGGATGTTCAACAGAGTTATTTAAAATTCATGCCTAGTTAATAATAAATACTTTTCACAATTAATATTGGAGGCCAGTTGCAAAACCAAATCTGAGGACAAAATCATACTGTGTGAACTCAAATCGTCACCAAGGCGTGTATCAGGTGATGGAGGGAGAACCTGGCAGAAGTCAGAGCCATTGAGTTGCTGTGTGATGCTTTGGGCAAAGGAGTATAGTAAATGAAACATAGTGAGAGATACCTCTCCTTTAAAGACTGCTAAAATCCTGACTGCCCTTGAAGCCAATGGGAAAACAATATGCCTTTGGCTTGCTCAGGTTTCACCAGATAAGAATAAAAAGGGTCTGATTCTGCTGTCTCTTTGGTCTTCTGTGGGTTTATTCCTGGTGACATCAGGAGGGCTTTCTCAGATTTATATCAGTATGAAATCAGACTCCATCCTGGTCTAATCAAAGCATCCAATTAGACATTTCAATATCTTGACTTTTAATTAGTTCAAATGGAAGTGGTGTAAAAATATCCTCCACAACCTAAGAGCACTAAAAATCTCTTCAGTGTCTATAATCCCTACACCAGAGTATGCCACTATTGCATGAAAATGTCAGCATAAATTATAAAACACATTAATATTACCCAATTAGATCAGACAACTCTTTTTCTAATATCTGATATTTAACAAAATATCATTATTATTTTCTCAACACCTTGAAAGATCTGGGTATTAATATGTGAATATAATCATTAAAACAGCTTGTCCAAAACTTAGAATAGACCCTCAGTTGTAATTATTGCCTCTATTAACCCTAACTGAGGAAGGGGATTTAAAGGTGCTGTCAAATATAATCCTTTTTTTAAAAGGATCTTAGAAAAACAGGGGAAAAAATAGAAAAAGAAGGGAAGAAAGCAAATACTGCCTACAACTTTTAGCTTGGAATCAAAAGAGAGTTTAAGGCCTGGTTCACAAGATATTTGAAAGTATAGGTAATTTAAACACGGAGAAATCCCATCTATTTTATTTAACCAGTTTAGTCATTCACCAAACCATAGCCAGACAGAGCTGAAGCTGCATCCAGGTATGCTGGTCTCCACTTTCTGATCTCAGGACCCCCAATCATCCCAGAAGCATTTTGGAGCATCTCCAAGCTTGGTCCGCATTAGGAACGCCTACGTATTGCAATCATCATTGGTACAGCAATACACAATAAGTATGAAGCCTAAAGAAATGTAGTTTCTCCTCTCAGATACCCCATCTTTGTCCTTTCCCTCTGAGATTATGTGGAAAAAGAAGTTTTTATGGCTTTGATAATGCTACTATTGCCTTAGTAATTGGAAACCAAGGCCGTCGGGAAATGATACGGCTAATATAGAATAGGGTTAATGAACCAATCTGTCCTCTGTACTGGGTTTTTGGTTCACAGAGCAGGAGGACTATGAATGTTTATAGTGCATTACTCTCATCTGGTTATCAGTGACAGGTACCAGTCATTGCTATCTACTGGCCTTCCTTTCCCTCTATAGAAGAAATTACCCTCGCTCCAGTATTCAAGGGAGGACACTGCAGTACCATGTAAACTGCAACGTATGTTTTTATTTGTTTTCAACTCGGCCTCCCAAGAGTAATAAGATAAAAATGAGTCATGCAGGGGTCAAATATATATGTCAGAATGCAATTCACCTGATTTCCTGCTTTGGCTGCATTGAGTTTGGAAACCTAATGCTTTTTATTGTGTGACCTTTAGTACCAGCATATACAGGGAAAGGAACTGAGACTGCTTGGGTATACTCTAGGTTGTGCTGGGAAAGAAGCTTGCTTTTTGCTGTGTGATTGAAAAATACCCTGTTACATCTCAGAGTGAAATATTTTTCCATTGCCACAACTGCCCTGAGTCTATTGGAAATGATATATGGCTTTTTGCATGGAGGGTAGGGGGAGGAAAACTTCACGATGACAGCGATGGCAAGACCCTGCTACCATCCCCTCTCGCCCTTGGGACACTGTGGCATTAGCTTCAGATCTTTGGGGTTGGCTGCACGGTGCTAGGAAAGGACCGTGCATCTCTCAAAGCTTTTCAGGGGTGACTTTGAATTTTTTTTTTCCTTGTTTGGCTACGCTGTTTGAAAGTAGCCACTTTTTTTCACTTAGGTAAAGTAGGATGCAACAGATCTTATCATCACATGATGTATCTGGCTGGTCCCTCCTTTTCGTTCCTTGGCTTGCCATCACCAGTGTTTACACAGGGATGTATATCCATGGCATATATATTCATGTGCTACTCCTGACCCTGTAACTCAGCCTATTTCGATGGGTAATTGCTTTGTCTTCAGCAAGCGTGTATGGAGGTATATTGCAAACCTTTCTTGCAAAAAAAGGAAAGGCAAAGGAAAAGGCACCTTGAAATGTTGTGAAAAGAGACAATTTAAGGACCTGAAAATTGTGTGAAATGAATTAGTAAGAGCCTGGGTGAGAAAGCTCATGACAAACTGTTCCCCCAGTTTCAGCTGTACTTCCTCACCATGCAGCGTGAACCTAGACAGGAGTGCCAACAATTAGAGCTCACTCTCCTTTTACCTGCTGAAAATCACTGTACCTAACACTCAATTTCTGTGCCAAACTGCCTTGGAAAAAAAAATTATCTCAAATACAAAACTGCCACAAGGAAATGCTTTTATGTTCTGTATTTCTGCAATTGTTTTTAATCTTCCTTGATCCGCTCCTGGGTAGAGAGGAGACATGGTTTTCTCCCCTGTTGTTTAGGTGCAGAGGAGAAGCTTTCCGAAGGGAACTACCCACTTCAACTTTCTGTTCATTAGAGGAAGCCCTCTGTGGATTAGAGACACGAGAAGAAGCGGCCATGATGCCAGCAGCCCCAGCGAGGTCGGTCCCGTCGTGTCCCCCAGCTCACTTGCCCAGGGAGGAGGTGCAGACCTCCGAGGTCTGAGCAGCGCTGGCTGAGCATTTCCTTGGAGTCCCATCCACTCTGTGCTTTACTGAAATCATCTAGAGACATCTTTTTTTTCTTTTCTTTCACAGATCTCAAGGGTGAGCGAGCAGAGGAGCTCTCAGTAGAACTGGAGGAGCAGAGGAGGTTTCGGAGTGATGCTCCCTCCGCGCCCTGACGACCACCCGGAGCACCCGGAGCATCCTCCCTGCCCACTGTGGCCCCCCTGTCTCCGGGGACATTAGTCCTAGCAGCACCAATTGCTTTCAGCTGAATAGAGCTGAGACAACCAACTCCAAAGTTTTACTTTTTAGGGATAAGTAGGTGAGCTAAATTCCACTCCAAGAAATCCCATTTACAGTTCTGTACTTTTTATCTTAAGCATTGTAGCAAACTGCACTGTTGTCCAGACATGAGGTAAATTTTAATGCCAGAATTAACGCCAAATCACTCAATACATCTTTAAAATTAACTCATTATCATAACACTGGAAAATAGAACATTGATCCACTCACACAGCAATCCAAAGGGCCCAATTTTATGGTCGTCTTCAGACAATTTACAGAAAGTTGTCACTATAAATTTATAAAACAAAACACCCCAGAATGCTTGAATGTTCAGAACAGAGGGGATAAAATGAATTACAATAAAAACACATGCAGTTTAGGCATGCAAAATATTATGAAAGGCTTCTTTTCTCAAATATAGAGTTCTACATCTTCCTTCATATTGCGTTTGTACATTTATGCATTCTATAGAGAGAAATGGTTTTGACTGTAAATATGCACCCATTAAAAAATCCATATTTAATCTTTTCCCTAGTTTTGGGGGAAGCAGGGTGTGCACTGCAATATACATATGCACAGTACAGATCGTGAAGCAAGTATTATTTTCTCCAACTTTTTGATCATCTTGAAGCGAGTATTATTTTCTCCATCTATTTGATCCCAAGGAGGCTGCAATATTTTCACTTACAGTTTACTAAACATATCCATCCAGCACACAATATCAGGTATTCATAAATCATCATATTTCAGATAACTAATTGACAGAAATCAGCCCCCAGAGGAGTATTCTTGTAGATTCAACAGCTCTTTACAATGAAGGACTCTCTAACTTGAAGCTAAAATCCGCTTGAGCTTTGAACCAAGACCTGAAGGTCAACAAATGTAAGCTTAATCAGACCAACATGGAAACAGATTTCATCGTAAAAGCTTCTTTATTGAATAGTGTGCTTCTCAGCTCTGCTTGGCTGGGAAGGCATCGCACACCATGAGCGAGGGACCTAAATTACCCAAACCCAGGCAAGATCCACCGAATCGTTTAAACGCAGCCAAACTGTGGAAGGAGAAGAGGGTTTGTGTGGTTCAAATGAGAGCTGTAAGTCAAGGAGAGTTGAAAGGTGTGCTCCCTCCACTGTCAACAGGCAGCCGTGGGCTGCACTGGCCACAGCTCCCCACGCTCTCAGCAGAGGTAAAGCCCTGGAGAAGCCCTGGAGAACACTCCACTGGATGTGCTAGAAACAGCTGTTTGAGCTAGATGTCTGCTGGAAGAGGCACCTGTAGTGCAGATGGTAGGAAAACTGTAGAATATGTTCACTTTTATATTGATTGTTTTCTGCGTCCCAAGGTGGGGTTAAAAAAAATTACATTGTTCTGTAATCACATTGAAAAAAATTCCAATCCACTAACATACATTCATAATTTTTACACACTGAATTTTTACATTTATGTTCTTTGTTTCCTTCTATACATTGAGATCTGAAATGTCTAAATTTCTAGGGATGGACAACCTACCAGAGTCCCTTGAAAATTATCATAAGGACCAATTGTAAATCTTAAAATGTTTAGCTTGAACTTCCAGCCATTTTACCTAGTTACACTTCGGCTAGACTGACAGTCTGTTATTTAGAAATTCCCTTCTCCATATAGATGCTCGCAGACTCTAAGTTTAGCCCTTGATCTTTGCTTTACTAAGAAAAAACCAACAGCTCAATTAGCTCTCTGTCTCTGCACTTGAGGGCATGTTTCCAATCCTTTCATCGTTCAGTGGTACATATCTGATCGCATTCTAATTTATCAGCATCCTTCTTGGGCAGTAGCCAACAGAAAGGGACATAGCACTGAAATAGTAGAATAATCTGCTAGTAATTAAAATGCCGCCTTTCGCTTTATCTGAAGAACCCAGTATCTGTTTTGGCTGCGGTATCTTCAAGAGACCGTGTGTTCAGCCGTTATCTGTTGTGATCGCAACATATTTTTTGGTGACTGCTCCCAAGACAGACTCTCCAGGTGACTTATACTGAATTTAAGTAAACTTCAACATTAATTTATGTCCTAGTTAATGAGTTAATTTAATGAGTTAACTTTAACTGGAGGGAGAGGGAGAATGAGCCAGGGAGAAAGGAGCCCAGCACAGCCGTGAGGGTGTAAGCCTCAAAACCTGGAAGATGTGGATTCAGCTCCCTACTTCCCACACATTCACTGTGACCTTGAACAAGTCAGACTAGCTTCTTGTTTCTTACTTCTCTACCCATGTAATGCAGATGATAATATTCCTCGTAGCACTGGGGGAGTTGGGAGGATAAATAGATTAGAAAGATGAGCCAGATCATAGCTTTATTTCCATTTACAATGTATAAATGTATATGAACACACTTTCACTCTTCTGGCCAAGCATAAAATGAAACATTTAGAAGGTAAGATCCAAAGAATTTCATTAAAAATCCATCGCAAATTGCAAATGACACCTCATGTATTGGAATGTGAATTGTGAGCTGGGTGTTGCAGAAGTGTAAAATTATTCCATAAATTATCTATGACAAAGTAAAAAAATGTATCAGTCAAAAAACGTATCAGTAAAGCCATACTTTATTTTTAGTTCCTCAAACTGTGCACAGCAACATGTATAATACAGAAATAATTATTCCACTGCAACATGGTGAAATAAAACCAGAAAGGCAACATTAAAAGTAAAAAACAATGGGAATTTCATTTGTGAAATTGTGAAATTTCTGCCTGACGACGTCTTGGAAAGCATATTACTAAATGTTATATTAATCAGCCTTCTTTATCATGGAGAGAGTTTATGTGGTTCTATCTCATGTATTTTCACATTTTAATACTCATCTGATGATTTCCCTCGTATTTCAAGGGATAGGATAGATGCATGTATGGTACCTCATTTATCCTTCATAAAACTTGGGACAGAGCTGATTCTACTGAATTTTACGTTCAGCTAAAGTTCAGCTTAAGAGTCTAGGAAGTAGGCTAGAGAGAAAGGTAGATGATTAGAAAGCAGAGTTGTTCTTTCCCTTTTCTCCAGTCCTTCTCTAGCTGTAGGACGAACTCCCACAGATGTTAACTTGGGCTTCCAGCCCTGATTTGTGTTCGTTCAAGGGGCTGCTCCGCTGCATCCCTGTGCATGTTCCCTTTCTGGCCCAGGTACACCGCCACTGGCTGTCCGCGGGCATCTTTGGCTGTCACGATGCACCTGCCTTATACGTTGGTGAAAATGGGGCTTGCAACAGGCAAAGGCAACGGGGGAACAGGCAGGAGAAAACCTGGTCCTGAGGAGACGGTACTGGGTGCCTCTATGCCTGTAGACGCAGTTCCTTTGTCTTTAAGTTGTCACGATCCTCTTGTTAAGTAATTAGACAACTGAGCATGAAATCCATGGTTTGAAGTCCTTTGAAGGTACATTTAAACAGTAGTACTATGCCATTATTAGACCAATTAAATGAGACAATTAATGGGTTTAAAATACTAAGTGATTCAATGTATTAATTAATATGGACCCATCTGCATAGACTCCCTTGGGATATGAATAAGGAGTGTGATCATCCAAAACCAACTGTAGTCAAATGGGTCACTCTTATTTATTAAAAATAATCCAAGGTGCGATGACTTCATAGCAGTTCACAAAGTGTTTGATGAAATTAATATCAAATATCGCCTAAATACTTACATACTTGGAAATCTCCACCAATACGTGGGAACAGTAACTGAATTAACAGCACAAGGAATAGGCTGAATGGCATCCTACATCTAAAACTTTGTGTTCTACTAGTTCTGAATCACTACACTAATGTTACTTAAAGTATTTGTGTGTTTGCAGTTATTCATCTCCAATTTTCTTCAATCCTAGAGAATAAGAGTATGACATTTTTCTACATTAAGATAAACTGAGTATGTTAGTCAAGTACTACAATTTTTGCACTTCACTGTTTATAGTATTAATAGCTGTGCTTTAAGAAGTGTACTATTGAACTGTCAAGAATGATTTGTTACCAGGTGTTAGCATAATTTGCCAGCTGTCATATTTTAATCATTTTTATTTGCCTAAAATCTGACACTTAACTTTAGTGGTAAATCAAGACATATAGCAGAACTTATTTGATGCTACAGTAGCTAAGGGGAAAAAAGTCTGTGCATCCTACAACTGATATTTGTATTTTCAGATAGAGAACAGATTCTGAAGTCCACTTTCATTCATAATTCACACTGAATTGCTTCTGTTCTCCACAAAAGCTTTTTTTCATTTAAGTAGTTCAAGCAGATGCTGCAGGCTCTCATTCAAGTGTATGTTTACTCATGTGAGTAGCTCCAGCAAAATTCTTCAGCTGGCTTTGGTGAGTAAAAGATACTCATTACATGAATAAGACCACAGAGAAGATATATAAACTATTTGTGTACAGTTAACATTCTTCTTAAATGGACTGAATTCAAGGCTACTCTATTGTTTTAAGCTCATATCTGAGGGACTAGTATGCTTAAGAGCCTGCAAGATTATAGGATGAAGCCGTAACTAACTTATTAGCCATATCAGAACAATGAGAAGTAAACAGATGAGAATACAGAAGCTTGTTAGATGAGCTTGATTTTTTTTTTATTAGTGTTTAGATTTACTTGCACTTCAGATAAAAGATTAGTGTATGAAAGAGTGCAATAGATATATTTTGATATTAGCAAAACACTTGATTTTTTCCATGAAAAATTGTATTTTGAGCATTCACTCTAGTTGTTTTGGATAGAAATATTATCTTCTGTAGTGTGGATTAAAAGGTGATTGATTACATGCAATGATAAAAAACTATTTATTAAGTTGCAGAGAGTTTTATGAGCTTCACCAGCAACTCATTGAATCTGATTTTATTACCTAACATTTTCAACCTAAAAAACCCGAGAATCAATAATATGGAAATGCAGACGTGGTTTTGTAGCAAAAAATGGCTGTAAGATTTAGGGCTGCAAATGGAGAAATATCACAAAAATGGTAAGAAGAATTTATCTCTGGCATGATTTCATTTAGAATACAGTGAAAAAAAAAATCTAGACTCATTAAGATACACTGATTCATGAAAAAAGGTGGAATTACCTGCAGACAGAGAAAGATAGAAAAGCATGTGGATAGCTACAGAATAGGGAACAGAAAGGAGACATCATCATTTGAGAGTCATAACTTCCACAAAAAGGGGAAAATTGGAAAGGCACATGATAATATCGGACAAGTTCCTCAGCGTGAGACAGCAGTTAGTAGGACTGCATCTTTGGGGACTTTTAAACCCAATCCCATCGCGTTTGGATCACAGTGTCAGTTCTTTGTATTTGTTTGCACATGGGTCAACACAGTGAGCCTTTGAGTATGACTGGAATCCTTCGCTGTAACTGTGTTAAAGTGATACTACAACTGGAGTAAGTAATGTTGATTCATAAAGATTTAGTTCAGAAGGCTTTGGCATCTCTTTTAACATTATTATTGCAGCCAACTTTCCCCTAAAATAATTCCTGTAGTTTGTATTGCTGGTCAAAAAGCAATTTCAAAAAGGCATCTGAAAGCATCAGCAGATGATGAAGGACAATCCTCCCAGTTTATCCCCCAAAAGAAAGAGCTTTCATTCTTAAAGATATCTGTCTTATTCCTTGTTTGAATATATCTGGCTTCAGCTTCCACTTCTTGGTTATTCTGATGTCTTTTCCATTAAGGGACTTTTCAGTATCCAGTACAAGTCTCCCTTGGGAGGGCTGCCTGGCAGATACGGGCTGCTCGGGCATCGTCTCTGGGAGCGGAGTTGTCCTCTGCCACAGGGAACGGGTCCTAGTGGGTTCTGCCTGAGCCCCCTGTGAAGGTCCTTCAATGAGATCCCCTTTTAATGGCATCCCCTTTTAACAGGAAACAAAACAAATCAAACCCTTGATTTCCTGCGGGGAGACTTTTTCCTCCTCCGAGGAATTTGTGGGGTTTTTCCAAATTCTTTTCACCAGCACTGGTATATGTCATGAGACCTCAGCATGGATTTACAACCCCTGTGTACTCCTGTACCCGGTGTCTGTCAGGAACATGCAACCCTTTTTGCTGGTGCATCCTCTCAGAGCTGTTGTTCTTTTGCCATGGAAAGCTAAATCATTTTCATTGGGATAACTTCCAAGGTACCAACTTAAATTTAGCATATATGGCCTCATTCTTGATTTCCAAACATATCTTTGAATCTGACTGTATTCAATATTCTTGTTTTGAAGGAAGAAGGTTAGCAAGGGATCCAGAATGCTCTTTAGTATTTCCCTGCTCTCATAATTATTTACCTTCACATCAATCTTCATGTCATCCGAAACTTTTACAAGCCAATCATTACTGAAAATGATGAATAGCAGTAAGCAGATACCAGCAGAATACCAGCACTGCACTTAATTATGATTTTCCTCTGATGACTATGTTTCAGATCCATTAGCTTGCCCATTTTTAATAGATTTAACCTGTGTTTTATTGCTATTGAATAATTCTCATTTTTAATCAAAATATTCCCAGGGCTCAGTCAAATACTATACAAAAGTCAGAGTATGTAAGAGCTGCACAGCAACCATGCTTGTAATGTCATCAGTGAAACGAAATCAGGTTTGTTTGTTTGACATGACCTGTTTCATAAAATCATGTGAAATGACAATCATGTTCTCATCTTCAATTCTTTCTTCAATGGCTTTTCATGGGCAACAGTGGTGCTCGTATCCTCAGCAAACTTATTTGTAGGATCTGGCTTTCTTTGACTTAGATATACAATTAGCCTGTTGGAAACCTGAATAATGAAGACTTGGGAAAAGTACCTATAAATGAGTTAAAAGCCAGGAATTATTAACTAGAAGTTTTCAGTAGATAATGTTAAGTAGAAAATACGGTCGAGAAAACTGTCAGGTTTTGGGGCAGTTTATTCGAAGAATGAAAGACAAGATTTCAGCTGACAAATTATGTGTTGTGACTGTTTTTCCAGTTCTACTTGTAACTGGCAACAGAAAAAACTTGTTCCTTTAACATTTTCTCAGGTTGTGACAATGGGTCAGTTAGTTAGATCTGTTGAAATAATTTCATGCCTTATTATTTCTACTTGTGTAATGATCTCCCACCTTAATGATCTTTCCATTTGAGAATTATTTCATTTTGAAGAAGCTGCAAAATCTGACATATCTCACCTTGAGATGAAGAGCTGAAAAACAAAGCAGTCTGCGGAGGCTGGAGAAGGCTAGAGAGAGACACAGAAACAGGCTTCGTGTCAGGGGAAGGATTGATGTCTTCTCCATGTCTACCATCAACAGCACATGGAATAATTAGCTGAAACTGAAAGGAAGATTTGGGTAAGACACAAGGAAAATTTTTTCTCAGTGTAAGACCAGTTAACCATGGGAGGAGCATATGGAGCTTTTGAAACCTTGATAACTAGAGGCTCTTGGAACCAATTCTACAACAAAAGCTATCAGCAGTGGTGAGGCAGGGAAAAGCGGATAAATTAGGTGACCTCTGAAGATGAACCCAAAGTCCCTTTCAGAGCAATTTGCTGTGATTTCATGTTGCACCTTGAAAAGGTTGTTTTTCTAGACCAAAAGCTCTGGGAAACCAAACAGGGAAAATTATTTGAAAGCTCACAGACATTTATTGCCAGCTACAAAAAATGACATGTCATAAAAAGTTAGTGAATATATTAAATATGTCATTATATTTATTATAACAATTAAAATAGCAAAAGCTTAATAACTAATGAACCTGGAGAGAACTTCGCTTTCAAATAAATTTAGTGATAAAGAATTATTTTTGACAACAGCATTTATCATGGCCTACCTAGTACTGTTGTAGCTATTTGTTGTACTTAATAAACAATGATAAATATATCTTCTTGCAGGAGAGTAGCTTAAATGTGTGTTGTGCAATCTTCTTGAGAAATTGTAGCCAAGACTAATTAAATGATTCTAATTAAAATTGTGTAGATAGGAAGGAAATTAATGGCTTCATTTGTACTATTTGTTTATTTCATTGTCAAGTGTACTGGATATAATTGCAGTGCAAAGAAGAAATCATCAAAATTATTTTTTACTCTGTTGATTCCCTGTTCCATCAATTTATTGCAGAGGCTTGATCTTCTCTATCTTTAGAGAGAAACAATGCTGGCAAAATGTAAAACCTCAACAAAGTTATTTCCTTGTTTGGAGCTGTTAGATGGAGAATACATTTATTGAACAAAATAAAGGTTAAGCTTCAATTAAGCATTCTAAATATATTTAGTGAGCTATTGAAAAGCCATAATGTCTCAGCCCACATGGTTCACCGAAAGCTATGAACAAAATAAATTATAATAGAAGCAGAAGGAGTACTCAGATGGTATGCCTCTAACATGTGACTTACAAAGGAATGCGGTATTACTCCTACCGTCTATTATGTACAGTTTAATCAGATAAAGTAAAAAAAAAAAATCTTTATTAATACTCTTTTTTTTTTTTTTTAACTGCGAACAGACTCTCATATACAAAAGCAGAAGAACACCTGATTTTTTTCCAGGGTAAGAAAGATTTACATTTCACTTGTTCAGTTGGTATTCCTCAGATGCAGGGGACAATGAATCCCATTATACATAGTCTCCAGCTCACACTAACAGCTTCACATCTTTTGTGTGCCTAGAAAAATTTCAGCTGAGACACATGCAGGTAAGCTGTGGTTCTCCAAGCAGCTTGGAACAGTCTCGCTTCTCCTTTCTCCTTCCCTCCCCACCGCACAGGTAACACGGCAAGAGCTGCGGCCACCCAGGAGCCCTGCGGGAGCCCGCTGGTAGCTCACCATCATCATCCTGCGCTCCTCTGCGTCGGGGAGTGATGGTCTCCACGGGCTTCCTCTCAGGAGACGGAGCCCTGCTCAGAAAATTGCTAATTCATTTTAATGAATTTAAAGAGAGGCAGAATTGTTTGAGAACTTCATTTCAACTAAAAGACATGGAAAGGAAAGATTCTGAAATTCATGAGCTTAAAATATGTTTATGTTTGGCTGGAACGTGCTCATGAAATTTGTTTCTTTGACATGTCAACATTTTCTACAGAAAGCAGATGTTCTTTGTGGAAATTTCTGATTAATCAAAAATACAGTTTCCTTTTTTAAATTAGTTTCAGTCGAACAATTTTGACAACCGAACCATAGCTAAATCCTTTATGCTCAAAATAAAATCTGTCCTTATGTTTTTGTCTAAATGTGCTTCCGCAATGCCATACACAAACTAACTTGTATAGCCTTGATAAGTGGAAATACGTGGGAAATGAGAGTATATTTGAAAATTCTTCCATTAGAGACATTTGTTAGAGCTAGCTAGACTAATGGCTTATTTTCTGCCTAAATCAGAGAGATTAATCTATAGCTTTAAAATCAGAAGAAAAAGAGCTCTACTGAAATGTAAGGTCTTGAGTAAAACAATTTTCTTCAAGGGTAGGAAACTAATCATCCTTCTCTGCGAGTGCTTTTTCTTTCCCTCCACTTTTCTGCAACTCATAAATGCCAGTGCGCTCAATGAAAACTCCATCGTTCCCTCAGCGCTGATGGTGTGACAATGTGGTTGCCTTCACGAGGTCTCAATCTGTTCCTGGGGGCTGGGGTAGCCACCTTGGGCTCGAGAGCTGTTCAGAGACAAGGAAAATGAAAGAGTGAAATACTTACTAAGGTAACAAGCTGCAACCCTCACTCGGGCATCATGGGCTCGCTACGATGAGGTATGAGGTCATTTAATAAACGTAACTACGGCCCTTGACCATGTCCTGCATGTACTAATCACCTGGCAGTGCTGTTATAGTGGTTTATCCTGGATGTCCCAGACCCTCTCCTTGCTACGTGTGGTAGGTTGGGCCCTACGTGTGGCCCACAAGGCTGCAGCTGTAGACCAAAACATCTGGAGGTGAGAACCTTTGTGCTCACACGAGCCGTGCTCCTGGTGTGCGTTGGCACTGCCCAGCGGGATCCTTCCTGTGTGTACAGCGATGTCCGGCGTGAGCTGGGTGATGAGCAGGAATGACCAGAGGATCTGCCTTGGACACACACTCCTGACCCCAACTGAAATGGTAATGTAGACACACGCGAAGCCCCGCACGGTCTCCGCTTGCCTCCAGCTGCAGCGTTGGTAAGCTGACTATTTAGTCATTAGTGTCGTGTTGCAGTGGTGCAATCACTGTGCTACCAGTAGTTGTAATGCTCTAAGGACATAAGTAGATCAAGTTCAGCAAAGACAGTATTTTTTATTAGATCAGCTGATACAGCTGAAAGAAAAGCAGACAAGAGCTTTATTCCCCATGGGAGACTCTTTTGGGATGTGAAATAGAGGCCCTCTGTTTCCCATCAGGATATTCAATATGCTTCCATAAGTTAGAGGTCCTGGATCTAGGTGGGTTGGCAAAAATACCTAAAAATCAAATAAAATGTGTAACAGATGACTGCGGAGGTGCGGATTAGCTCCTTCATAAAGCCAGAATTACCTTCTCTTTCCCTATGATGTGATGCTCACGTGCTAGCACCTCCCACATGTGCTGTGCAGGAAACCGCCAGGTGCAAAGTGAGCCACACACTTTGTTTCAGTAATTTGTCAAGGTGCCAAGAGACAAAAAAATCCTCTGAAAGTCTCAAGAGAAAGACCGTGGTTTGGTGTTGCTAAGTCCTGATCACATGGGTAGAAAGGTGAATCTGAGTTATCAAACCTGGTAACGTTCTCCTATTAATTAAAATTATTGTGCTAAATAACTTTCTGCTGGCAAAAAAGTGTAAGTCTATACTGTACACAGCTAAGGGCCGTTTTCTACAAGCTGTGAGGAATCATTGCTCAATAAAAATGAGAAGATCTTACTCCTTGCTTGTTGGGAGTAGCTGTGATGAGCTGCAGTACTAGGAGCATACAGGTGTCGTAAAGTGTCTTGAGAAACAGTACAAAAACATGACTACAGGACCTTCCTAGTATGGCTGAAGAATCTGCAACAACTAGTTTGCTTTATAAATTTTTTCCCCTCTTAATTGCTTGAAAACTGTCCAAAAATAAAATGGAATTTTCTTTTTTAATTTTTTTTTTGCTTGATTTATTAATCCACTTGCTACTTGCTGTTCTCCAATGAATATTTCATACAAGCCAGCTTCAGCTTGGGTATCATTTGTAACTATCCGCTGTGAGTATTCCTTTAAGCATTCATTATTCATCATTCAATATTGAAAGTGGTTGATTTGACACCTGGGTCAAATGGAGGCCTTAAAGAAGCCGCAGACCACTCTTTTCTTGATGCCAAACATGAAAAACTTCCCCAGTTCTGAGTTGTGGCTATAGGGGTCCAGCAGACGTTGTTAGGCTCGTACAGCTAAGAATACTCTGTGCTTAATATGAACCCAAAGACAGCTATTTTGGAGCAAAGAAAGGACACCATTTTCTATAGATAGATCTGCATGAGGGCATCCTATAAGAGAAAAAATCCCTGGGGTTTAGGAAACAAGTTCTGATGACAGAGAATTGAAGGGCCAATACACCTCACTGTGGGATCACCTTCCTTTGACCTGACTGGGAGCTTCTGCACTATTCATTGGTGCACCAGCTTATTTTGAGAAGGGAAGAAAGATGATTCAAAAGAAAAACTGGATTTCCTGAAGAGCCAATGTTACTTTTCCCGGCTTCTTTAAAAGCATCAGAGGTAACATTACTGGCTGCATGGCTGCAAAAAAGAACAGCGGGGATCAGATAAAAGGAGGACACTTGCTTTGAATTGTCTTTTCCCCCTCCCCCGCCCTTATTTCATAGCAATATTGCCCAGCAGAGTTTTCTTTACATGACATTTTTCTCTGATACTGGATGACAGAAAATAGCATATTATAAATACAGTAATCTTTCCATTTTCCTATTGAGCAAGAAAAAAATGGAAGGACGGCAAAATTTGCAGAATTAGCGAGCTTGCTGTTAAGACTGAAGTGCAGGTTTGTGTGCTGTTTACCGCATCCCTGGTTATGTGCCTCTGTGGGGAAGGGGCAGTGGAATAACTAGGGGATACTGCTGTGTAGAAAAGTAGGAAGCTGCCTGAGTATTAAATAAGAGGAAAATCAATGCAGTCCAAAGGTTGCCTCCAAGGAAACAAAACCACGTTTATAAATACGTCTGTCTTGCTTCTTTTTTGCCTGCAAACTCTGCTAGTTTTGCTAAACCACCTGCTAGAAGATGGTGGATTTAGCCCATGCAGGCTGCTGTCTCCAGAGCCCCTCGCTGCTCATCGTTGCCCTGGCCAGAGGTCATTGCCTCTTTGTGTTCCGGCCAAAATACTTGTATCAGCTCTCCAAAATCTATTTTGACCAAGCTGAGCTGACTTGGCTCAAACGGTAGGTAGGGAATGGGTTATTGGAACCCAGCCGCGGTGGACCAAAGGGAGAAGGTGGGGTGGTGGGACTGGGAAGGCAGCACAGGGGTGGGTGGCCGTGGAGGAGAACCCACAGCCCCACGCGCGGAACATCGTCAGCCACCGCACCCAACACGGGACTTAACGACAGGATGGACGGGCTCCGGTTTATCGGGGATAAAGGGGTCCCCACACGCCACTCTGACTGTACCTATCATCCCTTTTCTCTTTAGACACCTCCTGTCCAGCGCTGGGGCTAACTGGGTGTTGGGAATTTATTTTAGGCTTCCTGGTTGCGAGGTCTGGGCCACAGGGATGGCTGCGAGGATCACCCACCTGCCCAAGTTCACGGTCAGGGGGTTGGCTGAGTGCTTTCCTACAGATTTGCCAGGTGGGAATGAAATGTGATGGAGAGAAAGCAACCCAGAATCAATTTCTCTCTATCATTTTATTTTATCTGACTAGAGAACTGTCTAAATACAGACTCAAGGACTCTGAAATCTTTCTTCATGGCTTGGCCTTAGAGTGAATTTACATTTTATTACATAGATCATATTTTTTTCCTCCGTGCTGACAACCATGGACAGTGAAAGTGAGAGAATAAAGAGATACTGACAAAACAAATACATAGATCATTAAAGCAGCCTCAGTCCCCCAGTTCAAAACGGGCCTCTGTTTATACGTAGCTCACAGGTTACACAAATTTTCGTAAGCATTTTTAATACAGATGACATATCACCTCATTACATAATTACATGATGCTTTATAATGGCTCAGTGATTAGGGGGAGATAAAAACTTCTCTGGCAAGCTCTGTGCAATCATAAGCTCTAAAACTCCAGAGGGGATTGCCAGGTTCTATATATGTTTTTGTCAGTTTTTTAATTTGATATTTCCCTGAAATCATTAGAGTGTAATGGGCTATAAAGTAGGAAAAACACTTTTTTTCTTTTCTTTTCTCTTCTTTTTTCTTTTTTTTTTTTTTGCAAATGCAGCCATTTAAAATAAGCTGCCAAAATAAAAGTTAGTTAAATTTCAAATAAAGGCCAAATTCATCTTTTCATCTTTTTCTCTGGATTAATACTTCAAGGACAGTAAAAGTGTTAGGCCAGAAGAGAGAAAATACACTTAATGGAACAAAGTTCCTCAGAAGCAGAAATTAACAGATAATGTTACAACACGATTTGGCATTTAATCATTTTTGCTAAGGATAAGTGCAACTTAGAATGAGTTAGTTTTGTAAAGATCATGTCATACCTTGTGGCCTTCTTGCTAAGCTATTAACTTGTGTGAATAACTGCTACAGGGACAGGGACATCGGTTGTGTAAGCCCACAAGTGCTAGCAGAAGCAAAATCTGTGTAATTCAAGTGTGGCCAAGTCTCTTCTGTAACTTTTAATGGTGTAATAACGTTGCTTTTTCTATGCCACACTGCCATGTAGTACACCTTTGCAAACAGCTGCTGTTTTACAGCCCTGAAGATGCCTGAAGATGAGCTTCCTATACCCTATGAGTCTCCTGAGTAATTAACTCTTAAATGGCACAATGCCTCGAAACCAACACGTTTGCACAAATACATCTTTTTGTTGCATGAGCCTACAAACGCGAATCAGTTCTCTTATTAACAGGAGAGCACACAGAAACAGGATGATGAGCCTCTCTGAAAATTGAGCTTCTTGTTCTTCATAACGGGGCGGTTCACTGGAGCTCCCTGTTACCCCCGGGGGGGCTGCAGCCAGCATTGCCCACAGTGTGCCCACTGCATTTCTTGCAATCCTACACAAGCAGTGAAATAGGTAGGTAGATGTTGAACTATCTGTGTGGAAGATAATTGTTGTCTGCTTTAACTGATAGGTTAATTAGCACTGAAATTAGTGGGTTAGTTTGGGGTGGGAGAAAAGGAGTGTTCTGATTAATGGATTAATAGTACTGAGTTATATACTTCATTAGATACTTGCCTCCATGAGACCCTGAAGTGACCCATTAAATCATGCCTGATCCTAAATGATTGAAGGTCCCCCATCCTTTTGAGAGAAGCCAAAAGCTACCTGGCTGCCAGCCTGACAGGCACCGTGCAAAGTCCTCGGCCGTTTCTGTTGCCTCTGGGTTGGGAATGAAGCTGTTTACTGTGCAGGACCTCACGCAGAGTTTCAGGAGTCAGCTTCCTCGCTGCTGTTACGTGTTTACCACTTAAACAGAGGTCTAGTAGAGTTCGTATGGGATGTTTAACTGAAAATAGAAAAAAAAAAAAAAGTCGATGTGCTACTGGGAAATACATTTTCAAATACATCAGTTATTCAGCCACTCCCTCCCTTAGGCTTATCCCATCACCTTGTCCTGGAATATGCCACCAGGAGAGTCAAAGGACTGGCTTCTCAGCAGATATTAAAATACTGCCATTTTCATGACAAATCAGGGAAAACCTGTTCAGTGAAGCAGATACAAGCTCATTAGTCTACAGGAGCTTAATTTGCTGATGGGTGTGCCACAGAGCCCTCACTAAACTGCACCCGTGCTTTCCCTAGTTCTGCAAGACCGATCTTGGAGCGAATGGCTGGATTGCACAACACCCTGAGCAGGAGAACTGTTAGCATCAGAGAGACCATAACATCCAGGAGACACTTAACCTTGCCTCTGAGCCTTACCAGCACTAGGCCTTTTAGAGAAATAAAAGTGAGGTATTTGGAGGAGTTAGATAATACTTTGTAACCCAGATGCATTTCGGTATATATCTGCTGAACACAAGGCAGCGAGTAGGCAGCAGCTACGATTATTTCTCCAGTTCCTGATATTAAAGTATTTCTGGCTTGATTAAACAGGCAGGTCTGTAAAGGTGTCTGTTAAATTGAGTTGCCTTTTGTACAGCTGCATCATCTTCATGTCTTCTCAAGAAAACTGAATTTTTCTGACAAGTGCATGTCACACTTCCATATCTCACATTGATTCTCCATTAATCTGCATTTCCTTTAGCACTTTAAAGGGAAGTTACGCAGAGCTACACGGTGTCCTGATTAACACCTGAGTGCAGAAGCATTTTTGGTGTGCTTGATTATTAATAGAACAAGTGTAGTTAATTGCATTGGTTGAATCGTCCCTGTCACTGATTAATGACTAAGCGCACTCCTTGTATTTTCAAGATCTTCTTAGACTGGAAAAGAAAAGCACAGAGATTCATGTACTATCTGAAAGGAGTTTTTATGATAAAGACAACTGTTTGTAGAGAGAACATTTGATATCTTATTATAGAGTGTAAACATATACCATCTAGAATTAAACAATTTTAGTCTTGGCTTTTGTTGCAGTCATAGCAATGCGTGACTGATGCAACTCAGTGTGATACAAAGTGCTTTCTGAAAGATTTAATACAGTGCTTCTCCTATAACTGAATTTAATCAAACTACATTTAAAACAACGCCGTGCCAGTCATGAAAATAACTGTAAAATGTAGAAATCAAAGTATTCTATATGCTGCGTTTATGCTACAGGAGCGTCCTTATGCAGCCTCCCTCCTCAATAGTTCAGTATATGCTAATACCATCATCTCTCTTTGAATTTTAAATCTCAGGAAAAAAAAGGTGGGTAAGTTCCACACAGTACTGCTGTTTTTTTAAATTGTCTTCATTCACATTTTCAACAGTTGCCCTCACTGTTCAGTGGTCTTTCTACAGCCCTGACAGAGTTAAGTACTTGTATTTTTAGAGGTGCAAAGAAATCAAAATAGCAATAGCAAAAACCTGAGTAAAGAGCATATAAGCCTGTGATACAGGGCACCAGGTCTATGGAAAAAATACTGTGTGCCAAATAACTTGATACATAATGAGAAATACAGTGAATAAAGGAAAATGCAGGCCAAAGCTAACACAATTGCATTGAAGCCACAGAAACAACCAAGAAAGAAAGGTGCCATTGACACAGCATACGGGATCCACATAATTCAAGAGTCAGTGTGTACTGAGAGAAGAAAATACAACCTCAGCGGTATTCTTGCTGGATTTGATGGAAACATTTCCCCAGAAGGACAATGAACCTCTGCCACTCAGCAGCAAGATCCACATTTTCAGTGATTACTTATAAGTCTGCTGAGGAGCCATCGTTTGAAATGCTTTAGCATTTACCTCGCTTCATCCATTTCAAATGATAGTCCTGCGCAGCAATTATCACTGCATCGCTATATATCTTGGCTGCTTGATAATGGCTAGGGTAATCATTTCATCGATCAGGTTGCCACTGCCCATGGTCTCCACGTTTGCAGGTCTCTTCCAAGAATATGCCATAGCCTCTTAGAGGCAAGCTCCACTGGGAATACACCTAATTTTCCATTGTTGAGGAACTGCTCATCCAGCGATGGATCCTCGTAGCTGCAGTTCCTTTGGGAATGCAGCATGACTTTTGGCACAGGTCTCAGCAAAAGGGTAGCGAGGAAGGTCCCATATTTAGGGCACATAGTGTGACTCACCTCCCTGATGTGGGACATGGGCTAGGAGAGGTTTTCTCTTGGTTTATACTAGCAGCAAATCATATTCTTTTTCTTCTTTCTGTACATTACATTGCCTGGTGAGTGGGGAGAATAAATCTGTTTTTCTGGCCATCTCCTGGCTACCTCTATCTATGCACATGCTTTAAGTGAAAAACTCAGACCCAGAGGCTGTTGAAGTTCCTATATCAAAACCATCTATCAAGCCCTTTGAGTGGTCCCAAATACAAATGCACAGGTGCATCAGTCTGCAGAAATTGCTATTTTTCAGACTGAAATCTAAGCCTCCCTTTTCTCCCCAAAGGGATGCCCTTTGTGTGTTTCTGTGGTACCTTGATGACTTTGATGCCTCAGCAGCGTGTGGTATTATGGGAGCCACGTGACAGTAAAGAAACTCAAAATAAATGTCAAAAGCTCAGCGGAGAATGACTCAGAGCAGGAGAGTTGGAGGAAGTGGGTGGAGAATTACCAAGTTTCTACACATTTATCAGGCTTAGTCATAATCTAGCTGCTGAGAAGCTAAGCTATGGAAAAAACTGGAAAAAAATGTAGGCATGTGAAGTGCCACTCCAGGTGCCTCAGCAAATTGAAAAAAATCAGACCTGGTGGCACCTCTGAAGCACAGGTGCAGACAGCAGCAGAACAGAGGTTTCTGAAGGTCTCTGTTAGATTAAGAAGGTTAATCTTGTCATGGATCTACTGTGGGCTAAATGACGGGAGGAAAGCTTCACCCACTTCAGACTTCACTTGAGGACAGGGAGTGACCGATGGCTTGGCTTGGTATGACACAAGGCAATGTTTCATTTTGGTTTCGGCAGCAGCAAACTGATGAATGCTGGCATCCGCAAACATCTCAGTGGAAAATTTAATTCTTACAGAAACTGTATTTCACATTGTAGAAAATTTCTGTTCAGCGAAAAAAAGAAAACTTTTGTGACAAATTTCTCAGCTTATGGGTTGGTCCACGTTACTTTTTTTATAGCCCTTGATAATTTTTTTCACTGGAATAGAAATCTATCAGTTTCTGAATGTTGTTGGTTGTTGGCTGTAGAAAGTCCTTGCAGTGGAGATTCGAGGCGGATTTGTTTACATTTTCATTTATACAGCCCTCTAGCCATAGCTCAGGCCTTCCTGCATAATTTCAAGAATTTATCGCATTTTCATGTAGCCGATGACAGAATACATTATACAATGCAAAGGTTTTTTTAAAAAAATCTAAGAGCCATCAAGATGCCACAAAAAGACAGCAAGCTACATTTTGTCTTTTACTGGCCATCTGCCATCCCTGGGATGGTAGTCAATAACGATCTGTCAAACAATTAACACAGCTAATAAATAGTCACAAAGTAACCTAATTTGCCAACCACTAGTAGCCACCAGTTGGAAATTAATGTACTGTAGCTATTTGGTACCACACCTGACACCCAACCAGATGGAAAGGAAACATGATAGAAGAGATGATGATAAATGAGGAAAACGACATGCAGCGTTAACAAGTATTTAGACACGGAAACCCACTTTCTGCCAGGTACAGGGATGTGACTAGGACCTTACAAAGGAAATAATGCTGCAAGAACTGCTGAGATGCCACATAAACCCACTGCTCTCCGTATGCCTCTGCTATCCATGGTGAAGTCTGGAAATGTTCTGGGTTTTCTGCTGACGCCGAAATTTCCAATTTCATCATTTCAGCAAAGAGAAGGAGGGTGCAGAATACTAATGAAGCATGTGGCATCCATGATCAGGGCTCCTCAAATCCTGCAGAATTCTCCCCTGATTGATTTTGAGGTCTGAAGGGGCTGTTTTGGTAACCTGGTCTGGTTTTGTGAGAAGCGCAAGTTGCAGAACTGCACCCAGTAATTCTTTCATCAAGCCAATAACTTCTATTTGAGCTACAGCATGATGTGACGATTTGGGAAATCAGTCCCTGCATCACTTACGAATTCCAGACTGATTTTTGAAATCTGTGCTGCAATGACCTGAATCTTTACATGTTCAACCTCATGCTGTGTATTGGAGTCCAGCTGGGGACTGGCACACACATGCCTATCTATGAATAAGTCAGTCATTAAAGACATTGTGTGGAATAGACTTAATTTGGGGAGAACAAAAGAATAACAGAATTGTCGATATTGCCACTTTTCTCTAAGCTCTCTGTGGGGTTCTGAGAGCTGAGAGAGCGTAATTTCACCATATCCATGCAAAGAGATCAGGGATTAGTGTCATGCCTTAAATTCATGAAGCCTGCAAAATTCAGAAGAGATGCTCAGAAAGAAAGGGAAGCTTAAGCAGAACAGAAAAACAGTGGGTTCTGCTTTTATAAAGAAGACGTCTTCTTTAATGCTGGGATCAGACAAAATAAAGAAATTTTATGTAACACTACCCTCGGAAAAGGAGTGTTTGTCTCTTTTCTGTTTATGAACCACTTAGGCTTCTCTTCAATTATCCAAATACATTAGTGAACGCAGACAAAAAAATCAGTGGCAAATTCAGTCTCCATGAAACACTTTTTAATTCCTGACTCCCTCTTCCTGCATTCAAACACAGACAGCTGCGGCTCAGGGCTGAAAAGATTCAATGCTTTTGAAATTCATGGAAATTGCTGAGAAATTCATGGGAACTGCTCCCTCCTGTGGAGCAGATGCTGAGCAGAAGCAGTTCGCTCACTGCCTGGAATCGCAGCAGTGGCTGCAGCCACCACCCAGGGACCACGGGCCACTTTGGTCATCATCTCTGCGTGATGGCCAAGGGACCATACTACCATAGGTGGGTACAAAGCTCCAGTTGCCATTCTGGGAAGGGCCATCACGTCCAGGTGGAGAGCTCGCCGCAGCAGCAGCAGCAGCTAACAGCAGGCAGGTGGTGGAGAAAGGAAAAAAGAAAATGCCCGTTAACTGTGTTGCAGCAAAACGATTAATTCCACTGCAAGAATTATGCAAAATCATTGCATTTTCCAAGCCTGGATGGGAATGGATGG
Organism: Haliaeetus albicilla; assembly: GCF_947461875.1. Taxonomy (NCBI): domain Eukaryota; kingdom Metazoa; phylum Chordata; class Aves; order Accipitriformes; family Accipitridae; genus Haliaeetus; species Haliaeetus albicilla. The sequence goes on from NC_091506.1 coordinate 3,417,940, forward strand.
GGCAGCTTACACCTCTTGGAGTCAGGGCTGATGTGGTCAGAGCAGCATGGGGCTGTGTATGCCTTGTACCGAGTTTTAAGGTTGGTTTTGCCTCGTGAAATGCTGGACATAACTTGCTGTAAAATGAAAATATCAGATTCCACAGCACAGTTTCGTGGCATTATTCTAGCCCTGTGGAAGTCAGACAGCTGAAACTTCAGGGACGGGTGAATTGCAGTGCGTCCAAGGGCACGGTCGCACTCGTGCCCCAGTGGCAGTGCTCTCTTGCCCTCCCGTGTCGTCCAGCGAGGCCCTGCGCCATCTCTGGTTGTGTTCATAAGAACACACGGTGGTTCAGGGAGCTAACTAAAAATTCCCTGATTAAGAAAAAAAAATTAAAGTCACAAATCCAGAGTGTTTCCAGAGCTCATGCACACTCCCTGAATGAAGGAGTTGCCCAGTACCAGAACAGGCAGCGGCAAGTGAAGTGGGACGGATCTCGCCATGGGAGATGCTGTATGACAGCATCCTCCACTTGTTCAATTCCAGTTTATTCCTGAACACCCAGTGCACCCACACTGCAGAGCGGTGCCAGGACTGCCGTATCTGCTTGCATTAACTTAGTCCAGGTACCGGCCACTGCGGCACAGGACTCACTCGTTCATCTCCTCCCCATCTGCAGCTCCTGCTGCTGCGCTGCTGCGTCAGCCTCCCTACAAATACAGTCTCCTGCGGACATTTCACTTCATCTCCCACATCAGTGAACATCCTCAGAGAAGCCTGTCCTGTACTTATGCTTTTATTATTTTGTTTCTGTGCCTAGGGGAGCTGGGCACCTGCCACTCGCTGAGCAGTCTGGCAGGGAAAGCCGCAGCGAGTAGTTCAGCTAATAAGGAGCCACAAAATACAGATGTGCAAAAGGTCACCTTCTACCTCAGCAGTCCATCCTATCTTATCACGTTTCAGGCTGTACATGATACCAGATGAGACTGGTTTGTGAGTGTAGATGTGTTTCAGGGAGGCTAACAAATGTCACTGAACACAAGGAAGTTGTCTAATCACATTAAATACGTCATTATTAGTGTTAACCTGGGTTTCATAGGTGCTGTTGAGCCTCATCTAAATAGGTTTTCTCCACCCAAAATGTTCTCAGTCCTGCATAATGCATGAGCAGCAGATCCTTCTTTGGCAGGTTCAAGTGTAAATTGGACAAGTCGAAAGGAAAAACAAGGGAAAAACAAAGGTATTGTGAGTTGAAGCGAGGTACTGTGGTTTTTAATTCATTTTTCAATTATTCTTTCCACTTTCCCTTCCCTTTCTCTTTCCTCCCTGAGCAGCAGTTAATCAGCACCTTTGAGCATTCATTTCCTCCATTCCAGAAACTCTATGGAAAAGTACAAGTATATAGGGAGAAAAATAATAAAAAGTAAAATATATGATATTGGCATAGCCATGCCCAGCAGCATAATTTATAATGTATTCATGCTCTTGTCAATCAAAAAATGCAAATTTAGAAAGATGTGCAAGAGGCAGAATAGATGAGAACTTAATAAAAATATCTTCTCAAAAGCAATGAAGAGACCATCATGTCTATGTCCCACAATCTAGCAAAAGAGTCTAGACAGAGTTAAAAGAAAGCAAAGCAATTTTATATGCAGGCTATCATGGTGTGGGTGGCTCGGTGAAAGAAGAAATGGTGACAAATGCATATGGATGTAGACACACACACACACACAAGTGATTTTATAGTGGGAACTTTGACAGACCTCTGGGACAGGCTGTGAAAGCAGATGCAGGATTGAAAAAATCTTGAATGCTGACTGGGGAGGATTTCAATTATTTTGACACTTATGAAATGAAATGGAATGATTTCAGAGAAGATGTTTGTTCCTGGGAAAAGCCAAGAGCTGTCTCAGTACTCAAAGTGTCAGAAAAAAATGCCAGAAACAGGCCTTTTTTCAATGCTGAAAGGAACTAAGGCTGTTTCCAGACCATCTGAATGAAGAGGTGGGTTACTTCTTGTATCAGCCATGAAGTTTTGGCATGAGATGGACCAAAAAGCCAGGTTAATGGGGAGATTTCCATGATGTGAAATGGAGTATCTCTTAAAGCACCTTTTCTCCCCATTCCTGGAAGATACACATTATTGCTAGTTGTTTGCTAAACCTGTAACTAAAGAACAGCTTCTCTTTGGGTTTTTTAAAATTAAATAATACAAAACCACAAGCAGAGTCCAGTGGTGTATTGCATCTGCTATTCTGAATGAAGCACATGCACATTCACCAACGTCTCTGCAAAGCAGAAAACAGTCAATGCAATAAGATGCTTCTCCTAAGGGTGTGTGAAGCCATTAAAGCTTAGGTTCTGGCTAGGAGCTTCTGTAAAAATGAATAACCTAAAAGGTAAAACTCAAACAGTAAGTAAGAACAAAATGTAGGTGGTCAAATATATTAATTCACTAAAGAAATAACTCCCTGAGGACTGGAAAGTAGCTAGCTGACCCCATTATTTAAGAAAAGTCCTAGCATGCTAAAAAAAAAAAAAAAAGAAAAAAAAAAATCAGAAAACAGCATAATTTTATAGAGAAAGTCACAAAAGTTTTTTGAAGATCAAATAGAAAAAAAAAAGCAGAGGAAAGTCTACAGAATTAAACACAGTCAACAAGATTTCAGAAAAGTCAGGTTTCAGTAAGTTTTGCAAATTCTTCAAAAGCATGAATTGCCCTGGGGGTTGCAAGGACCAAATGTTCAGGTTTTCATAAAGACTTTACCAAAGGCTTATCCGGGGAGTGTGTGTCTAAAGTGTGAAACCATAGAGTCAGAAAAATTTTAAGCAGATGCCATTTTACAGTGCTTTCCTCTAAACTGGGGGAAGAAGCAGTTACTACCTTCAGCAGAGTGACAAATGGCAAGAGACATGGAAGTAGGAAGCTGAACTCTCCAAAATCAAAACAAATATAGTAGCAAACAAATATCTTAGTTGTACGTAGTGTGTTCTCCTGGACTTTAAAAAATCAGTGAATTCTGCTTTTAATTGCATTTGACAGGCTATGGGATTTGGCATAAATTTTGAATACCCATGGAATCCTATGGGCCCAGATCAAATGAGCACAGTGATCAATATTTATCATATATGAACTCAGAGCTGGATGGAAACAACTGTGATTTAATTATGTTTTTTTTTTCTGTACTGGACTGTGGCAAAACCAAATTCTAATTAAATAACAGCCTGAAACAAAATTGGATCCTGTCAAGCATATGGTCATCTTTAATTTTAAAGTTTTTTTTACTCACCTGGTCATTTAAAATTTCAAAAGGAAAGGTAATTTCAAATAGAAAATGAAACATTTTACTCAGGGTGTGGAGTGGGATGTTTCAACAACTTCAAATTGTTTTTTTCCAGAACAGGGAGATTTTTCCATGTCTTTTTGTCCCCTATAGAGATTTTTGATGAATTTGCACTTCTATTAAAAAAAAAAAAGAAAAAAAATGGTGAATTCTCAATCTGTTCTATACAAAAAATCATGGAAGTCTCACAATATGGCTGGCAGTCATGGCACCTGTTATTAGATCCCAGCCTTCAGCAGAGATTTCTAGACATATATAAAAATACTTAGTTGAGAGGAGAACATTTGATCAGCTGCAGAAAGAATAAACACAACAGAAACCAGAACACTGAATGCAAATGGGTCCATCACCAAGCAAGATACAGAAATTCAGGGAATGATGATGTCCGTCATTTTGCCCAGCATGCGGGTGAGCTGCTGAGGTGTTTAACTGCCTGCTCCGTGGAGACCCATGGGATAAGGGCTCATGAACCAGCACAGAGGTGGCTCAGCTGGTCCTTAAAGCTCTAGTTGCTACATGCTCTTACTTGCAGGGTCACTATGCCTTTGTTAAAGATTTTGCAGAAGCTGTGGCATGATATTTCTCATGCCACAGGCTGCTACAAATCAGCCATGAATGCAATGGGCAGTGGGAGGCAGGCAGGAAGGGTAAGGATATCCAGGGGGAGATGGTCTTCCACCTGCTAAACCACCACCCAGTGGAGGTCAACAGAATGTAAAGAATAGAGACATTCCTTCTGAATGCTAAATAGTGTTTTTAAATGCTGAAATTCACAGATGGAATCACTAAGAGAGAAAATTTCAGATAATGATGTGCTCCTTGAACAAGGACTAAAGAATATTTATTGTAATACAACAGACCATTGAAAAAAAGCAAAACCTTGTCTGTATCTAAAAGGGACTCTTATTTATGTTTCAAATATTTCCAGTACTAATATTTTTCTTCATATAAAGAACTGCAGAAAATATTTTAGGAATAATTTTCAAGGCACTCGCAGTTTGGGAGGCATCAGTTCAAAAGATCCCAGTGGGTGACCTCTTACCCTGGCTTTTTCTTAAGAGAAATAAAATAAAGTAAAGCTTGCAAAATAAAACTTGCCAGAAAAGTCCCTGGGAAGCATGCACTAGTAAGAAACGCACGTAGATAAATGCAATGGAGCAGTCCAAGAACATTGCTGCCTCCTTATTGACCTGAGCTCCTTTGTGCCCGCTCTGGCCAGCGCAGGCTCTGCGCCTTTGCTTCTTTGATGGATACACAAGCGTGAGCACGTAAAGGGGAACCTATTTTTGGAACTCAGATTCGAGCCCTTGCATGTAAGCTGGTGTACTGTGTCCCAACTACTTCAAGGAGAACTGGAAATCACCGGGCAGATGGTACAGATGAAAAGGAGGCAGCTTTTGCTGATGGATGCTGAGCTCCTTCTTTGTTTCATCCATGGCATGGGTACATGGCCAACACAGGAGGAAATCTAACTAATAGGAAGCTAGGAAGAGTGTGGATGCCCACAGTCCTTGGTTTATGAGTGCCCATAAGCTACTCAACAACCTGCGCAGCAAAAGCAGCACTGGCAGATATATCCCAGGCTGTCAAGCTCATATCAGAGCACAGACATGGCAGGATTTCATGGTGACATTGGCCACAGAGCAGCTATTTACATATAGGCCTTTAGGGCTACATCAAGGTCCTTTTTGTTTTTCTGTAGTCCTGGCCCTGGTTCTTGGAGCTCTCTCATTTATGTCTGCAAGCTGCCTTTCTGTAAAAGCTGCTAGAAGGGAAGCCAAACACCCACCTCTGGTTGGTCTGGGGGAACTCAGTGCATGGCACAGCCCTGACCCCTATGGATCTTTCCTTCCCTGCGAGCACTCGGACCCCACAGCCCATCCCTCGGGGCTTTTCATGCCTGTATGGGCAGGCAGCTGTTAGCTTTCTCTTGATGGCACAGGCATTTCTAGGGGACGAGCTAGCGGCAGGGCAGCCACCCTCAGCAAGGTCTGCTGTCAGCTCTGGCTCCGCACGGAACCATCACCTGGGGCTGCTCCATACCCGGCACGAGCCGGACACAGCAGTAATCCAAACATCATATTTCTAACTTCAAAACTTCCTGCGGGCATGCAGTTCTGTTCTCCACGGAAGAACCGCAGACATTTTTTTACCAATATCTGCCTCTTAGATTCAGCCAGCAGCAGGCGGTTTTGCCATGTTGTCCTAGAGATGACTTGAAGCAGATGGAGGAGGGCATGGAGTCGCCCTCATTTTCCATCTGGCACCATCTACTTTTAGCTCCACAACTCCTTAGGAGGGTTTGAAGTCTCCTGGCTAGCACTGTCTGCTCCAGCGGAGCCGTACCCCCAGACGGTGCCCCCGATGCCGCAGTGCATCATGTACTGCACGCTGCACAACTCAAAAAACTTTCCAGACCTTCTATGGATATTTTTATGTTAAAATAAAAGCAGATGATGTATTGAAGACTGCCGCACATACTGTATTTATGCAGCACATAAAAAGTTATAGGAATTTTTGCTAGCTTTAATAAAATATATTTGAATACATGTGATCGTGTTGCAATATAAGACAATAAACCCCAAATTTTCTCAAAGGGAGATCCTTGCACAAAAGCACGTTTTTGGCTGCCATAAATGCAGACCTACTGTGTTAGAGCATGCCATAAGCAAAGAGCTCAGCCAGTATAGACATACGGATTTCTGGTTCAATATTTACAAATATCCTCATCAAGTAAAAAGTTTATATGGGACATACAACCTGCATTTACTAAACTACGGTGGTCTTGATATGCTTAGTTTTATTTTACTATTGTAACCCAGTAATACATTTATTTATGCTGGTGAGAGTGCATTCATTTGAGCGGAGTCTCAATGAGTACACATGCAAACTTTTTGTTTATTTACTCCTTTATAATTTATTTACCCATTTATAAACTTATCTGGAAAAACTTTAATATATTTGTACCGGTTTCTGCTAGCTGAGGACTCATCCTAATTAAGGGCAAATAGTGATAAATGTGTACAAGCTTATGTATCTTTTCATGGTCCAATGGAAACATAGACCATGAGAACAGAGAACAGAACATAATAGAGAACATAATAATGAGAATAGAGGACATAACAGAGAACTTAATAGAGAATGTAACAGAAACACATTGGTGGAAGTGGCATTCCTTCAGGAGCAATCCCAGTAATACTGAATTCTAAAGTCATTTACAATTCAGGACCTCAGAAGTGGGGAAAAAAAGCAGTCAGGTAGCTATTAAATATGTAAAGACCTTTTGAAATGACCTCAGCAACAACAAAAAGCCCTAGTTGTAACTGTTGAGGTGTTTATGAACAGGACTGTGTGGTATGATTGACTGTGCTAGAAGGGCTTGCCAGTCCTGTGACCTGTGTTACTATCTTCATTGATTATTTGTGGCTAGTAATAGGTTTAAAATCCCACCTTTTAAATTTTGATTAACATGGCGTTTGACACATGTGGCACTTGTATAGTATTTCTATACAACTAATTAACAGGCACAATTCTTCAAAGAAATGTATGGACAAGACTGAAACCTTATTCTGCTTGCATGAGAGTAGAGAAGATTGCACAGTACTCTGCATCTTTTCCCATTGTAATAATTGCTCCAAATGTAGACAATACACTTCATGTCACGTAAAAAGCAGAACATTTATGAAGCCTGGATCCAAAGTTTGGTCTGAATTTAAGCATCCTCCTCAAGACCCAATTTTCTCATGCAATTTGGGTTCGGGATCGGTTTTCAGGTGGAGTTGCTATTATTTTATATTAATTTATTTGTGATATTTCTATCTCTGAATATCAAAATAATTTCAGCCTGGTATCATCTCATTGATTTAATAGGCTTTAAGGTTGAGTTTAGCTTAGATCCTTTTAAACATCAGTGCTCTCATAAAACAAAACAAACTAAAAAAACCCAAACAAAACAAACCAAAAAACCCCAACCAGAACAAACCAGTTTACCTTGATCTCTCTTAACATGAAAGCATATAGTGTCATGTGGACAGATTCAAGTGGCCATTTGCAGGCTCTCATTGTCGCACGTTTCCCATCATTTAATAAAGACCACGATCTCTTTCCAGTCCCTGACGCACGCATTTGTCACTCAATCCTTCCTGCTACAACACTACAGCGGGGCGAGCTGCATCCTTGAGCTGGGAAGAGGCAGCAAACACAGCATGCAGTGCAGGTATCCACAAACCACGGCCAAGTGAGCGCTCCCCCTCCTTCGCCCAGGGTGACCCCTCGCTGGTTTGTCTCATCCATAACATCAGAAGTTTCACAGAAGCCCTCTGTGGTTTTGCAGAAAACTTTGGCACGTTTCTACACATTCCCCAACTCACAGTCACCTTTTGTTAGCATTTGATAAACCTTCGCTTTTCCCAAGCTTGTGTTTAATTTAGAAACAATGTGTTAGGCTTGTCTAAAAGAAGAAGAAGAAAAAAAAAAAGGGAAAACAGGTTTTGACTTAGAGAACTTCAATGTGTGAAATTGTGCTCTTGGCAAAAACAGGACATAAAATTTAAAATTTTCAAAAAGATGCATGGTGTTTTAGTCATGTTAGTCCAAACAGAGCCACCAGAGACTCAGACAGAAAACACTGCTCTTTGCTGGAAAAATCAGAAAGGATAACATCTGTTTTTCAGAAGGGCTCTTTTTCCCCATTAAAAACATTAGTCCACTTTTAATGTAATGAATTAAAAAAACATGGGGGGTTTTGTCCTAATATACATACTACTGTTAAGATTGCAGAAAATTTCAGTTAAACTTCAAGAGCAATTCAAGTTTTTAATATATAAACCTGTATGTAGTAATGTTTGATTCTTAGTCTGAGTTCAAGAAGAGCAATGAGAATTTGAAAAAACAACAAACTGAATATTTAAAACTGATGGTGTGGGATCTCATTAACAACACATCTGTTTATGACACCCCTCCAAAATGTTTTTGTTAAAAGGAAAAATACTATTTGAAAATAATTCTTCAACCTTATTTGAGTTTTAAATCTAAGAATTCACAATTTCTTACAATTGGGTTTCTTATCCTTAAGAACCCTTTGTGCAGATTAAACATTTCAGGTTTCTCATGATATGTGGGAACAAATGTCAAAATTTCATGCTCATAATTATGAGCTACCTGATTTAAAGACACTTTTTCCTATTTTCTTTTGTAAAACTGTGACACGCCAGACCTAATAAAAAACTCAGCATGAAATATTTCAGAAGAATTTGCAAATACTCCATGAGGAGAAGCAGCTCCGGGAAGAAACAGCCAGAGACAGACTTACAACACAGTGAAGCCAATTAGAGAGTTTCCCTACATTTCTGTGAGGTTTTGGCCAAGGTCTGCTGCTCGGGTCCATGGTAGAACTTTCCCTCAGAACATCTCACAGCACATCGCAGCCATTGATGATGGAGTTTTGTCAGATCTCTTTTGAGATTGGGAAGATTTACACCCATTTTCCTTTCCTTATGTTCAAGCTATGTGAGAAACCTAAGAAAGATCCAAGGTCTCCTCAATGCTTCTTATACTTTTATCACAAACTGCTCAGTTGTTTCATACAGGCATTTGTGAATGATGGTTAACATTTGAAGCAATTTCATTTTGTAGGAGCCTGATTCCTTATTCCACATGTAGGTTTTTTTACAAGGATAATAATACACATTTTGAAGAGCCCCTGTAACAGTGTCAGGCTTGCAGGTTTAACAGCAGAAAATGCGGGAGATGTGGAAACCCAAGGTCGCACATCCGGAACAGGAATATCCCCGGCACGGCAGAGCAGCCTGAGGCAGGGCTGTACGTGTTTGCCCGCTGAAGGATCCAGGATAAAGACAAATAATCCTGGCATGGTCCTGAAGACTGAAGCAAATGGTGCCAGATGATGACTGCTAGATGTACTGGGAAGTGAAAAGAAATTGAACTCCGTTAGATGATCGTTTCTAATGTACGTAAGCGATGTTACAAGATGGCTGGTTGGGTGGTAGGCAAATGAAGAAGGATGGCTTCATGTCACTATTGCTGACTGCGACTGAGGAGATCCAGGCTGAGCAATGTCAGACAACTACTGCTTCGTGGATATTTGGGGAATGAAGATGAACAACGTCAGAGGAAAACTGCTAAGGAAATGTAAGTCAAACAAAGATAAATAATATCAAAGGATTATTACAGAGACTATATAGGGGAATGAAGATAAATAAAGTCAGTCAGTTGCTGAGCAGATATTAGACAAACAAAGCTGAATATAGTGAGATAAGAAAGATGTACAGCACAAAAGATGCCTACAAAAGATTCCTTTAAATTGGGTAAAGAAAAGAACAACTAGTGTTCTCTCCCTACAAACGGATCATTGTTTTCTTTCCCTCCTATTTTCTGCACAGATTTCCACTTCACTCCTAAATCTGCCAGTTTTTATAATTTTCTTTCTCACTTGCTCCATTTCCCTCAGATATTTACCTATTGTCACATTTGGCCAGGAAAAGACCTGGAGTTTGGGACTAGATCCTTTTCCTTCTGTAGTAGCATCACTGTTAAAATCATGATGGAACAAAACCACTCTGATGTGACTGAGGATGAAATTTGGCACAATTCACTTTGGACAGAAGTAATAAACAACAGAAGATACATAAAGAACAAGAAATGTCAAGTAATGATACCTGCTGAGAGGAAAAAGAGACAAGCTCATTACTATAATTACAGAAGACTCCAAACCAACATACTGGAATTACATGGCCCACCACTGGGACTGGATTCACCAGTCCCTTCTGGTTACTGATCTACTTGTGTGAAAACTGTGGGTTTTCAGGGGAAAAGGGAAATCTGACATTGTCCAGAAAGAAAAAAGGAATTAGGCATTACTTGATGTGAATTACACAATAAACAGCCAAGTGGGTAATGACAAATAGATTGCACCTCTGTTCTAAAATGAAGTAAACAGCAAATAAAAGCCTCACTTGTAGGGTTTTCTCAATACAGAACCATCCTTTCTAATGAACTGTATTACCACTGTCTCCCTCTTTCCGTAATATACAATTGCTAGGGCAGTTTCATTGATAAACTTGGGATTGTTTACAACTTAATTTGTTGCTTAGCATGAGGATTCGTGTGTGCTGTGTCTGTGTGATCGGAACATGGTTCAGACTATATTTCTGCACTGTAACCAGTGAACATTTATACTTTATCGTTAGACCTTTATGCGCTACAGAATGTGAGATGATGGGGATAATAAAACTACTGTATGCAAAAAAAAAAAAAAAATTGTACTGCTTTGTGAACTACCCTTTTAAAGTTAGGCAATTTACTGGGACCTTTATGGAAGAAATATGATCTTTCTTGCTGTGTAGTTGTTAACATAACCAAGGTAAAACGTCCACTTTTGATATGTGTACAAAGCCTGTTACTTCAACTGTGTAATTAGCTGTTGGCACAAGCTTATGGGGCAGGATAGTTTGCTGACCAACTTCCTATAATTAACAGAATGTCCAAAATATTACTTTCTTTGTAATTTAATAATGCATATGTGTTCACTATATTCTACCAACACTGAAGATGTGACACGTGAAGATTCATCTATCCCAAACATACAACATTTTCTGTTGACTTTACAGTCAATAAGAAATATTAGGTCCCGGATTTTAGGCTTTAGAACTTAGTCTGAATGAATCTAGGCTGAACAGCCCAGGTAAATGAGACAGAACACACAGTTCTACTGTGCAGACAGGACTAAAATGAAACCAGAAATAGCTGTATTAATCATGTATGGGCAAGCGGAAATATCTGCTGTGCCGGTGTCAGAATTTGTCAACAATACAAGGTCAGCACAGGAAATGGTTCAATTATATATAATCAACTGCCATATATTGCACTCTTCATAAGAACAACAACCAAAAAGAGGACTATAAATGACATACAAAATAAGTGAGGGTTCTCATTGGCTGCCTAAATGAGTGACTTTTGGTTCTCCATGGTGATTTATTTAATCTGTTATTTAAGGAAAAGCTCTCAATTACAAGGTCTCACAGCACCGCATGCTGTTCCAATAGTAAGTACATGGCTTAATTTAGAGATTTTTGGGACAGAAGAGCTTATTATCATCATCTAATCTGACCTTCCATTGAACAAGGGCAAACACTCCCTTCTGAAAAAAGAACAGTTTTGCGGGTTTAGATCATTATCATTGTGTTTCATTCCAGTTTTAAGTGATCAGTGTTTGTGGTCGGAGAAGTGTTCAAAGAACAGAAGTTGGAGAGTAATGAAGGGGGGCCATAAGGCTTGTATCATGGGGGGAACACTGTGAATGAAGGATAATTGAATATGGAATCCAGGTGAGGTCAAAACTAGATGGAGCCTACTTTTACCTTAACAACACAAACTTGTTAAGATAATCAATAGGAGTCCCAGAGCTTTTCTTGCAATTAGAGCTCTTAAGTTCTTCGGAAAAGATCAAGTGCTGCCTCTCATAACAGATGCCCAGATTCAAAATGACTCCAAACAGAAAGTCAATTAGTATGAAAAAATAACAATTTTGGAGTTTAGGTGAACTGAATGCGAAGTTTTTCTTCTACATCCATTGCAAATAATATTTTCTTAGAAATTATTTTAAGTCTCTATCAGTAATGCAGCATGCAATCTTACACCACAGATTCTGTGACTATTTGAGCTGAAATAAACTTCCCAAACTCTCTTCCCAACCAAACATACAGACTTCAGATCTGACTCCTCCATTATCAGTTTTTTAAGAAGATTACTCAAAAGGCTTGCATATCCACACCTCCAAAGACAGAGAGAAGAAAAGCTTTAATCTTGGCCTAATTAAAAGGAGTCATCCTTTAGACGAGGCTGTCTTTGAGTTTCTCATTGTTATACTATTTATCTCTTGAGGACTTTCCCCTTTCTTCCTCACCACAGTTGAAGTCTATGTAAGATGAACTTTTGAACTTCTGTTTCATAAAAAATAAAGCAGCTTAAGATATTCTTAGCTTCACTACAAGGAAGACAAGATATTCGTCTCAGTGCAACATGACCTACCCAGAGTGAGACTTAACAATGTTTCTGCCCTGAACAAAACACAGAAAGTAAAAGAAAGCAAGACAGGTTCGGGACTCAGTGTGGTTGAAATAAGATGGATAAAAACCCATTAAAATGAAAATGTCTTTTGGAGTTGCTCTCAATTCATACCAATGAGAAAGAGTTTGCAATTGGGCCCACAAAGATTATTCTGTCCACTTTCTTATCTTCCTGTTCTGCAGACTCATAAAAACCAAAACAGAACTCAACTCCCCAAAACCCAATGGCAGCAAAATTTGACCTTCAGTGAGCTTGGAGATAGGGTTGGTGGTTTTAAAAAAATGGTTCACTGTGCAGATGTAAGATACGTTTCATTGTATGTATGTGAACACCAGAGAACTACTGCATCCAAACCTGCAATCATCAACACCAAGAAAGACACCAATGCTGTTAGAAAATGCTTACAGTTGCAAGAAGGAAGCTGTTACACTCGCTTAGTCCAGCTGTTACCACCTATGTGCAAGTTTGTCATGAGACTAAAATCCACATAACTGTAGTTGTTATTATGGAAAGGAGAAAGACATTTGTAACACAAAGATGGGAAGAGAATGGATGCATTCAAACAGAACTGAACATCAGTTGGAAGCAGACAAACCTTTATTTTTTGGTCTTAAAGAAAACCCTCTAGCTAAGTGGTAAATTGTAATAGTCACCACATCAAGCAGCTATAAGGAAACATAATTCTATATACTCAGGCAAATATATTGTGCTCGTGTTACTTTTTCTCCACTGTTGTTTCTGAAAAGGCATCTCAATGAGATGGTGTGAGGACCCAGTGGTTACTGAAGAGAACTTTAAGACATATTTAATACAATACATAAAAATAGATGGGAGCACACAACAGCTTTACAGATTTTAGGTCCAAAGATTCTTGTTGAAATACTGTGGCTGAATGCTCTTCAAGGGTGATTTTTATGTGAGATCAGATAAAAACTGTTCTCTACAAATAAAGCTTTTGATACGCACAGTATTGAAGCATGTGGATATAATGTTTGGGTTTGCAATCTTTAAAAAAATATTGTCCCTACATAAAGAGAAATCACAAAACCACTTACTCAGTGATGATTCCCTTAGAGATACACTACTTTTAATTTTTCTAAACTCTCCCCTTACTGCCCATCAAACTCCAGTGCAGTGCTTTGTTCGCGGTATTATGCATGTCATGATTATCACACTCAGGATGAGTTTCAATGTGTACTCAGCAAAGGAATGAATTATTTCCTGATATTAATTGAAGATGGCTGAGGGTAGAAAAAGGATCTGCCTGGTGAGGTAGACTGCAGGCATACACTTTTTCTACCAGTTTGAAGAGAATAGCCTAAGTAACTCATCAATAGATTCTTTTAAAATGACCTTTTAAGACTGAATTTTAGCTAGAAGCTGCCTTCTTTGTATCATGTATACCTCAAAGATCAATGTTAAAAGATTATGGAACTGCTGCACACAGTTCTTTGATATTTGCTCATCTTCCTTCCAAATCTTTCTTTACTCGAGGTTTACTTTCAGCCAAGAGTCAGATTAGTCTCAGTGAGTGAACCCACAGAGCAGCTCCTCAGATCCATAATATATTTGTCTCAGCAGGATACTATATTGGTTCTCTGTTGCAGAGGCTAAAAAACTAATGACCTCATTTTCTAGCTTGGGTTTCTATAGCTATGAACCTGGACCTCTACTTCCACAAATAAATGCCTGGATTAGACTCTTCAGGACTGTTCCTGCATCACAAATACGAAAGACATCTACATTAAATTTCAGTGGGTGTCAAATCAAATTGATACTTCCCCAAAAGTATCAAAATATGGAGTTAATGTCTTGATTACATCAATTAAATCAGATAAAAAGGGAATACTATATTACAGAAGTGCAGCTATAGAGTTTCGTACAAGTTTCTTTTGCAAACAATGTTAATATTCCTTCAAGGCACTGCTGGTGAAGTTTTCCTGATGATGTGTATTGAGAAAGAATCAAGATAACTGATTACTCCTAACTGAGTTTTTATTTTCCCCAAGTATAAGTTTACAGACAGGCTTCCAATCAATGCCTCTGGTACCAAATCCTTCTCTCAAGGGCATGCTGGGTCTACAGATACCTATTGAGATCCATTTCTTTTTCAGTTGGGAATATCCTGGTCCATGTATTAGCAATTGCAAAGAACTGTGTGTTCTGTTACTGTGGCCTTTCCTGCGCTTGTGGAAGAGGGAGCAGGATTTATTTCTTTGTATCCTATCCATCCTAAAAGGATTACATTAATATGTCCCAAAGGAAATAGAGGATAAAGAGTATTTGTAGCCATTCTTCCTCACCGTTTGTTAACTGTGGAATCTGATTAATAGATTATGAGACAGTGTCATATGAGTATTTTCATTCAAACCAGTTGAATTTGGAATTTATTTGCTTTTACTGTATACAAGGTTTTCTTCCCAACAGACATGTCACTGAAGGATATTTTATAAAAATCACATATTGTCTTGTCAGTGTTCTAATCCCTTTGTTTGCAGGCTATGCTATGACGGCAGTTTCCTCCTTACCCCATTGTTATTTGCCTTGTGTTTCATTGTTTACTTCTTGTTTACTTCTGCTTCATATTTCTTACTAAGCACTTTAGAGATTTTCATGAGTTGAGGATAAGACCTTGAGATTTTGCTTTTGTCTGTTTATACATGATTTTGAATTATTGTTTAACTTCTCTATAGCTTTTATACTTTTATAGTGCAGGTATAGAAAACATAGCTGTCCTTGTCTTCCTCTCTTTATTTGAGATTTAATGACTAGTAAATCAACTGACATTAAAATGACTCTGTGGAATGTGCAGAGGTTTAAAGGAACCAATGAAGGCATAATGCACCTGATAATATGAAAACAAGTAATGAAATTTGAAATGATTTTATTTGGAAAGACATCTAGAGGTCAAGGATATTCCGAGTTCTGAAGGGCTGACTGTGGGGTTTGGGTTTTGGTTTTTTTTACATGGTGAAATGCAATTAAAAAAAGAGGTCTTTGTCATTTTAGCTGTTATGATTCAATACATTGACTCAGCGCAATACGGAAATGAGAGGAGCAGAGATGCCTGTTCACGTTACATTGTATAGCCCCAGTGGTATGAACAAGCTCAGTTCAGCACAATACAAATCTCTTTGAAAAATGTACAATCCTTGTGACAGCACTGCTCTTCCCTGCTGAGATGGAAATAAAAAGCTGGTGGCCAAGAAACCTGGGGAGTGGTTCTTACACCATCCTTTAGGGTCTCAGGGCAATATTGCGAAGGAAGCATCTTTGACACATCTTTCTTTGGAGTGCAGAAGGCCAGAGGATGAGAGGAGCTGCTGTCAGTTTTCTGTGCAAAGTGTGTGTGATTCAGACCATGCCATGCTGTGTTGGCTGTGCTGTCTGGTAAGGAGGTCACCAGTGTCCTCTCTTCAGCTCTACTGAATGCTGTGGAAGAGACGGACGTCTTTAGGTACTGCATTTTACTTGGCACTTTACTCAGCTTTTCTAAAATGGAGGATTACCAAACAGTTTTGAAAACAATTTATGGGTTGTTTTAAATCTGAGTTACTCTGTGCAAGAGCAACAAGGCAACCAGAAGCTGGTAGCAATGCTTGTGGTTTTGGGAAGCACTTAACAAACCAGACTCTGAAACATGACTTTAGATCCCTCAGTTTGGGTCTTTGTGGTAATTAGGGAGTAGAACTGGAAGAAACCCCTTTTAACCGCAGTCAGTTTTGATCCTTGAGGGAGCTACTGATGATGGTCCACATGGGACAGCAGGAACAAGCCACAGTGTTTGTGCTGTAGGTCACTGGGAAACAGAGGCTTTGGACCAAAACTGTACATGTACCGATCTGTTCTCTGCAGGAGAGGTTCGCTGAGTGTGAAGAGCTATGTTAGGCATTCTCCACCAAAACAAAATTAAACTAGAATGCAGACCTTGTTGGGAGACGTTTTCAAGGAGACTTATAGTTCTTTAAGAGGTAAACTTAGATTTGAAAGTGTTGGGCTTCTAACGGGTTTGATTTCACAATTGTAAAAATATTAATGAAAAACAAATGCCACAGCCCTTTTAATCAGGAAACAGAATTTCATCGTGTTAAAACATTCTTCTTCAAGGGAATCTGAACAATTTATGAAATTAAGACAGTAAAATCAGTAAGTTCAAATGGTGAAGCATGAATATTAGGCAAAGAAATATTTGCAGTGAATAGTCTAGAATGCACAGACTATGTGAGTGTTGTTTTTTTTAAGACCTATTCATTAAAGAATTACAATTAATGAAAGAATTGAAAAACCCATTTCTTTGATGCAAACGTTGCAAAGAAAAAAGTACTAAATAACACATTATTAATTGCAAATTGTTCATTTGGGTTAGGTTTTTATACTTCACGGCTTTTTCGGAGCCAGCTTCATCTTTAAGCATTTCTTGTTTGCTGCCTTCTCTGAAACAGGAATAATTTATAGTTTAAACCAAAGCTCAGTGTCCATCAATACTCCATTTGAAGGGAGTAGCTTCATGCTGCATTATATTTTTGACTGAAGTGTAAAAATATCTATCAATTAATTAATTAGATTTACTCATAATTCTTCAGTTCTCCTCACCCTACTTAATTATCTGCATGTGGACTCAAAGAGGAACATTTTGCAGCTTGGAGCTGAAAGGATTTTGAATTTGGAAGCCTTTAGCCACAGCTGAATGTCATTAACCAAGAAATTTACCATTTAATAAATGTCTAATACAACAAAAACCTTTTATTTTCCCAGGAAAAGATTTTCCTTTTTTTTTTCCTCACTTATTCCATGGACTCCTAGAACATATTTTTATGTAGCTTAATATTCCTTCCGTGTTTATTTCATGTCACACCAATGTTTGTTTTCTTTCCTTTGCTGAAATACCTTCAGTCCAAGTTGATTAGAATCAATCCAACTTTTGTCTTGCAGTTATACAGACATTTATTAAATGGCAAAAATTAGATGATCAATGAAGAAATGGTAGAAGGATTCAAAGCAAACTCTCATAAACTTTGCAGCCCTTTTTACAGCAGGATTTTGAAATTATTTTTTTAAAAAGACCTTTATAAAATCTTTCATGAACAAACAGTATGGATATTTGTTGGCAGAAGAATTTGAGAGAAGCACAAAACTAAATGAGCTATCTGATTCCTGATCTGGTTTTCATCAAATGGTCAGCTGGCCCATACAACCAGCAGTAAAATTAACTCTGTTGTCCAAGACAACTTCCAGATAGCAAACCAAACTGAATTCAGGTTGGGTGCATGAACACTTGTAACATCTTTTCCTTTTCAGCTCATTCAACAGAAAGAGCTATATATCTTCTAAAGAACAAATTGCTACCTTTTCTCTTTCCCTTCTTTTATTACAAGCACACAGCCATCCAGATTTTGACTTCTAGCAGCCAACAGAACATGAGCCAAAAGCTTTTATGCAGATCAGCTTAGTAGCTCAAAAATGGAAATGGAAATCTCACCAAGGGAAAGAAAATGGATACAGAAGAAAAAATAAAAGGACCAAAAAGCAACAACAAAAAAGTGTCAGAGTGCTCACAGTGCAAAGTTAATTTTTACTGGTGCTGAGTAACTGCATCTCCATCAGTCAAATGATTTGTGGGAATTTGGTATGTCCGTGGATCAAGTTCATACAGCTACAGTCAGTGGTCACTTTTGAAAATGTTAGCCATCATGAGTCAAAGCAACAGCTCAATGAAAGGAGGCAGTCCAAACAAGGGCAGTTAGACATGTATTAAGCCATTTCATTACTGCAACATAACTAATCCTGGGACTGCTTTGTAAAGAGGTTGGCCCATAATGAATCCAGAATCTTGATTATATCAGATAAATACCATCCTAGGAAGACAAAGAGGTACTAAGTGTTGGAGTGACACCTAAAGAACTGTTATTTCGTAATCTCTGGATTGATATGATGCATTGCAGTGTCTCCCTATCTCCAGGAGACCATGACTTCAGAATACTTGACAGCACCATTAAGCAGCTGTGTAGTACTTACACCGAAACACAAAAACTCAGGCTGAAACAGTGGAATTAACTTAAGAGAATACAGATTAGCTAACAGATTTATTTCTCACACTGACATAATAAACAAATATTGATGGTTTCCTGTGGTGTAATACATCCTTATTCACTGCTTCACAACTCACTTGGAGCTTCATCATTTTCTCTTCACTGCTTCTAAATGGGTGATTTATCCCATACTTCTCGAAATATTAGTCTGTTTACAGTCTTCAGATAGCTAACAGATTGTGCATCATTGAAGTAACAATGTGGAGACTTGCAATGGTTGATTGTTGTGCTATTCACCTTTATTTTCTTTTTTATGCATCAGAGTTTTAAGGAAGAGAATTAAAGCAAACTGCATCAGCTTTGTAGTTAATGGAAAGGTTTTGATTGTGGATCTTTATAATGCCTTTTGAATAACTACAGCATCTCAGAATGACTCCTACCTTTTGAAAATTATGATTTGTTAGGTGCATAAATCAGAAGAGCACAGATTTGCAAACCACATGAAGAATGATGGGCCCCAAGTTGTAACCTGAAGTGTAAACTCATATAATGTGGCACAGCGTAAAACCAAGTTGCAACTTTCTAAATGAATGGAGCCCAATTCAAAGGCAGTGAAGCCCAAACACTCCTCATGCTTGGTGTATTCACAATTCAGATGAGAATAGTGACACTTTCTCCTATCTTGAGCAGATAGCCAAGCCCTACCTCCACACTTCTCAAAGGCAAATACAAAGAGTAATCACTGCAGGAACACTGACTGAAACAGTCATGTATGATAAACATTATTTCTAGCTCTTTTCTTTACTCTCCAAATGAGAAATACTCTCATGCATTAAGCATGTAATACTTATTTTTCATAATGAAATACCCCAAATATTGAAAAATGTAATAAGTATCTTGGCAGAATTTGTAGATGGAATCTTCGTATATATAAAATGACAGAGTTTCACTACAAACTTTCATAAAGCTAGGATCCTATTCATGGGAATTAAGTGCCAGAGTGGTCATAGTCCAGCTCTGGACTTGCAAAATCCTACAGAAATTAAAATATTCCTAGTTAAGATTCATAACCACCACAAAATGAATTTGAAGATTTTGCACTAATTCTGAGATTTAAAAAAAACCCCACCTCTCATGTGATACAGTATTATAGAGATTTAAATAAATAAAATGCTAGAATGCTATAAGTTTTCTGTGCAGAGAGAATAGTACTCAGGTAGCACAAGACTCATGGATTTTGATTAAAATTATTTGACAGACTTTATTCCATTGTTTCCACCTTATTATGCAGAATTACTTCCAGATTTATGATTTAATTTCTTGACATTAACACAGAATATAAATTAGAAGTTCTTTATAAAGAAAGTTCGTTCTACTGAGATTTGAGAGTTTGGATTCAAACTCTACATAGATCAAAATACTCACAATTTGTTCTGTAGCACTTGAGATTTACTAAATGATTTAAATGCTTAAAAAGTTTCTTCCACCCTTTCAAAACTTAAGACATGAAAGTGTGCCTAATTATGCTATTTTGTGCTGTATTCTAATACGTCTGTTAAGTTATTCTATGTAACATGTAAAATGAATCAAAGCTGCCAGAAGGTGCAATTTGCTTTTGGGGCATTTTTGGAAGCAATATGTTAGAAAGTGTAATTCACAGTTTGCTTTAAATGAGGGGAAAAACAGATATATCAATGGAAAGTAAAACTATTTTGCCTAGATTATTGATCTTAGAAAAAGGAACATTTTAATTAAATCTTCCATTTGCAATTTAATATTCCAATTTTGCATGAACAATCGTTGGTATGAAATGAAATATGTCCATAAGAGGCACGCAAATCACCCTGCTTGCAAGTGCGGTGCCCACATTTACCTTGTTCACTGTTAATGAAGAAAGGGGCCACTCATGGCAATGGGAGGAAGAAACTGGTTCTCTAATGCCTGCTTGGAGTTTCATTGGAATTTTCTACC
Organism: Haliaeetus albicilla; assembly: GCF_947461875.1. Lineage (NCBI taxonomy): Eukaryota > Metazoa > Chordata > Aves > Accipitriformes > Accipitridae > Haliaeetus > Haliaeetus albicilla. The sequence continues at coordinate 3,438,353 of NC_091506.1, forward strand.
TTGCTTCAAGTACTGAATGATTTGGTCTACTGCAAAAACTGGAATTAGAGGTAGACTCTTTCTAGCCATTATCATCCTTCTCCAAGACAGCAAGGACATCCTCACCAGTACCTCTGCCCTGGCAAAGAGCCCAAAGCACAATTATTTTCCTTCTCTTACTCCAGGTTGCAGTAGCTGGTATTTCTGAATGGGTTTCTTGATGGCCCCAGGACATATGCCTTCTGATCTACCCCAAGGAAAACAGGTATCCTGGCCTGAGCGATGGGAAGGAAACCAAGCTATGGTGTTCAGTATTTGCTGTGTCTAAAGTGAAGACTTGCTGCCAAAACCATAATACATTCAAAAGAAAACTGGAGAGCTGTTTTTGTAGCTTTAGAGAAAAAAAAAATTCTCTTACTCATCACTGAAGTATCCAATGGAGACTGAAGAACCTTCATGCATTCCCTTGTCATGGTGCAATTTTGCTCATCAAACCTCATTCACCCCTTTTGGCAGCACCTGCTGGATCCAGACACCAGCTTTGGCTTCAGCTTCAGCATGAGTTCCTGCTCCAGCAGCTTTGCTTCTCTGGCAAACACCTCCAACAATCGCACTGGTAGCTTTCACATCACCTTGGGGCCTGCTGATGGCTTGCTTGGCTGGACAGTATTGCTCTCCTGGATGTCTTTTTCAATTTTTTATCAAGAGGAATGTTCCGGTTTTAATCCATCTGTGACTCTGCCCAAAGCCTTGCTGATACCTCTGATCTCTGCAGAGGCTGTGTTGTAGTAATCCCATATTTCCATGTTCAGTTCAGGCAGAAATCTGCTCTCATTACTTTGAGTCATAGACAACATCGTGTGCTTCTCCTATAAATCAGTTCAGTGGCTTTTTGGCTACTCCTTGACCTGAGGGTCCTTCTCAGTGCAGCTTGATTTGATGGACCATTCTTTCCAATTGCCCAGACGCTCACCTCTAGGAACCCAAACACATTTATATAGCATTGATCTGATCTGTTTCTTGGAGAACCGAGCTGTGGCATGTCTATCCGAGGTACACAATTTCATCTTCATCAACACTGTAGGCAGGTAAATCTGTTTACAGTAGGTGAATCTGTTCCTAAAACATGCAAAAGCAATCATTTAGGACACTGAAATTGTATTGGCAAGAAGTACAGTAGCCCAAGGAGCATGTTAAGACATCAACAGCGTCATTAGTACTGACTTTAGTCATACTTCTGAGATAACATAGCTTTGTCTGAAAAGACAGTGCTCAGGAGATATTGTTTCAGATTTCCTAAAGCCTGGACAAACGACATCAGCTTCTACACAGCTGCATTATTTTTTCTTTAGAACACGCAGTTAGAGCCGAACTGAATAGAAGCTTACATTTCCAGCAGCGTGTGTGTTTTGATGCTCACATCATACCAAGACTACATTAATAAATTTAATGGGATTGCCAGGATCCCAGATAACATCTGTCAGTGCATCTCCATGCCTACTGTTTGTAGGAGAACCTATCCCCCCCACTATTTTTGTTGAAGGATTTCTTTACACCCTTGTTAGCTGACAATCCTGCATGATCTGTTGCAGCAGATTTACTTCGACAAATACCATGTGCTGCCCGAGGAGCACAGTCCATATCCATCGTCTGCCCCAGGAATCAATGGTCTTTTTGGTGTCTGCTTTCACTCTCACCCAGCAAACCACATAGTACATGAGATGTGGAGGGACATCTGTAAATCGTAAAAAACAGAAAGCGAACATACAATTCAAGCCTTTCCCCGGTCTTTTTCGTATTCTGCAGGAAAACCAATCAATTCCCAGAACTGCTGATAACATGAAACTCCTGTGCGATCAAGTTCTTTCCTATTTCACTGAATTATTTCAAGTGGCTATTCCTCCGTGTGTTTTTCCGTTTCTGCATAGCTGTAGATTTCAAGCTTTCCTGTACAGTACTGCAAAACATAATAATCCTACTTCCCTCCATCCAGCATAATAACATCTTGAGATTGGCTAATAAATCTCATTTTTAAAAAAGAATACATTCTTGATACTTTGATTTGCTTTCTGGTTTTCTAGGTTAGATTTCTCCTGCTTGACATTGCAATTTTTCTTTTCTATATATGGGAGATAGGAAAATAACTTTTTTTTTAGTCCAAACCTGAGATTTACATGAAAAATCAGCAGTTCAATCTTTAAAGAAAAAAAATCACTGGAAATCATTAAAGCTATCGTAACATTACAGTAGTGGATACTGTTTTCAGAAATCTCTTGATAAAATGGTATTTGAACCTACTTGTGGGATCCATTCAAAGCCCCAATTTTTTTTTTTTTTTTCCTTCTCTTATCTAGATCATAAACACTTGTGATTAGAACTCATGGATTGAATCTTTGGAAATAAATTATTCAGGTAACTGAGCTCTTTATCTGCTCATGAATTGCTGTGGTCTGATTAGGATTGCTGCAGATGTATTTATTATTAACAGCTGTTCAATGAAGAGTTGGGGCTACACCTCTCTCTGCATATGGCTGTTTGCAGCTCATTCACATCAATTATTGAATATTCACTATTTACTGTATGGAACTGGTCACCTGAGTTATATGGGTTGCTCCTGTTGTCTGACAGACACTATAGAAAAATAACTAAAAAGTAGGAAATACACTTGTTTATAAGTAAATAGAGACATATGAAGGAAGAACACCCGTACCTCAAAGATGTACAGAAATGTTTATGAATATTGAATGATTAAAGGATTTGAATACAGTCAAAACCAAATTCAACTCTGGAATTCAAAGGAACATATTGAGAATTTGTTTGCAGCAATCCAAGAACTACATTAAGAAACTATGTGAGGCTTCTTCAGTGTGTAACATCCCTTGTAAAATTAGTTACTGCATATGTGTGCTCATGTGCAACCAAAGGAAAGACTGAGTCTTAAGTGAATACCTCTCATTCTCTGATTTACTGTTCTGTGACTTTTGCTAAAGTAATGTCCCTTTATCAGCAAGCAACATGCCAGTATGAACAGAGGAACTCCCACCAGCAATCCCACCACTTCCCCACTCACCACCAAGCTCATTCCTGAGCTCTTATTCACTCATCTGCTAAGCTGGTGTAAATCAGTGTCACTGCTATGTGACATGGTACCTGGCCTCTAGATTTTAAGATTCCATCATACCCCTGCATTTGAGTTGAACACAGAAATTGCACATCTATTGTTATCTGATCCTACAGCACTGAGCTGGAAGTGAATAGCCTGGAAAGGAGCAAATCTGACCTCAGTTCTGCTGGTATTTTCTCCTATGATTGTTCTGGGACTTCAATACAGTTACCCTGCATTAATACTTGAAAAAACAGATTTGGCTGGGATTTGTTTTCCTCTTTTGGGGAGTGGTAGGGACGCAAGAGAGTGATATTTGAAAGTTTCTAGAACTTAAAAATAAAATAACTTGCCTCAAAATGGAGAGTTTTAATTTTTCTGAGGTTTACTGGAAGTTCTCATAGACAACAGTGGGTCAGAGGCTGGTCCTAGAAAATGTGTTTTATACTCCCAATGAATAACCATGGTATTTGGTTCATACTGGCATAAAACCCCAGCAACTGAAGTTGTCAGATACATCTAATCAAAAAGCAGGAAAAACAGTAAACAGTATTCAGGACCTATGGGAACAATTCCTTCCCATGAACAGCAGATAGGGGAAAAATCTTTACCAGAGCTACTTTTCAAAGCAAGTTTTCTGTGGAAACCGATAGGTATGGGCAAAGACCACAACTGCATCTCGCTGAATCACTGAGCCCAGATCCGTACAGCACCTGGAGCTGAGTGGTATCACAGGGACAGACATGAAAGAGACTGTCACTGTGGATGTGACATATACTTCACTTCAGTAAATCTGAGCACATACCTCAACAGTGTTCTTCTACTGATATCTCTTATCAAGACGCTCCATTACTATGCAATTCTTCCTTTATTACCTTTTCTACAGTACAAGTCTTGGGTAGACTGGGAGGAAGAGGCAGGGAGAGAATATTGGGTAAAATTGTGCTACTTGCAGCAAAGCTGCATGCCCACCACAGTACTGCGTACTACCAGCTCCCTTCTGCTTCACACTTAATTGGTTTCACATCAAAGCAATGCTTAATTTGAAAACTGGTATTTATCTAAACTATCACCTCTGTACAACCCCTAACTGGACTTCAAACTTGTCTGATTAGGTGTCTTCTTTTTTTTTTAAATACAGACCTAAATATTTCTGGGTCATATACTTGTGTTCATCAACAACACTAAATATGACCTCTATTCTTGAATGCATTTGAATGTGCTAAAATCAATATATCTAAAATCAACACTTTCATTCAAATCTGAGCTTAAGAAATGCAGCTGAAGGTTGTATTAGACTAAAAATTTGTCTGGCTTCTTTTTTTAAGTTAGCTCCACTCTGCCATTATTTTATTTTGGCTCTACACAAAACACAGATGAACATCCCAGAGCCCCCATCTCACCAGCAGCCCTCCACAGCCATGTGCTCCTGTAAAGGATAACAAAATCAGTGGATTTCAGCTTGTAAGAGACTATATGCAAAAAGTTAAAGGAAACAAATGAATAAAGGGGTTTTTTTTCCTCATTCTGAATTATATACAGCAGAAACAGAAGTGATCCATTTATTATTTTGTGGATGAAATAGAGCTGCCAGCATTATCGAGGCAATACTTAGATAACCCCCATGAGAGATAAGCAATAAAAAGTGCCCTGCAAGCAATACTACCTACTAAAGCACCATGGCCAGATGGATATACAGCTGAATTTCATAGAACACCAGTGATAAATTACTTCCAATTTCATATGTGATTTATAAATATTCTTTGGAGACTAAAGAAATATCTTCTTATTTTAATTAACCACCATTTCTGTCTTCTCAAAATAAGGTGAAAATCTCAAGTGCATCTGATCCAAACCCTTTCACAAAAATTTTAGTTATTAGCTCAGAGAAAGTCACAGTTATGCCTCCTTATCTTTCTCAAACTGGATTTGTTCTGGGCAAATTTTTAACAGATGGTTCCCAGTATCTAATGAATACAGCAGACCATTACAAATAGGACACGAGATACACTTAGATAAAGGAGTTTGAAAGAGTGTTTAAAAATACTTCAGAAGTTCAGGAAAATGCAGCTAAATTAGATTCAGGTGCTTCATAGTAAGCTAATGACTTGAATTAAAGCAACAAGACATAAAATGTTTTCAATTTGAAATGAAACTCATTTAGCATACCTAATAAGCCTTCCTCTTGTTTGAGAGCTTTGCTAGAACTCCTAGAGTAACTGAACAGGAGCTCACCCCCCCTCTTCATTAAATATTTTATGAAAAAAAGAAGAGCAATTTTTTTTTTTACTAGACTATAAATAGAAGAGAAAAAAAGGAAAATTGAGTAATAACATGGTATTCTTTAAGAAACAGAGAAAAATTTGGGGAGAAAAAAAGGTAGCAGAGCTGAGGAGCACTTCACAGCTGCAGAAAAAAAAAGAACTTTCTGAGTAGATGTATACAAAATGTCTGTACAGGGCTCCAGGTGCTGATGGTCAAATGTAATGGGACATAAGAAGCTGTCCTGGTTTCAGCCCAGCTGGTAACAAAGCACCACGCAGCCGCTCACTCCCCCCCCTCCCCGGCCACGGTGGGATGAAGAAAAAAAATGTAAAGAAACACTCGTGGGTCGAGACAAGGGCTGGGAGGGATCGCTCCCCACTTGTGGTCACGGGCAAAAGACAGGGTCAGCTTGGGGAAGAAACAAAATCGATTTCATTTACTACCCGCCAAACCCAAACAAGGATATTGGGAAGTAAAACCCAACCTGAGAACACCTTCCCCCGGCCCTCCCGCTTCTCTCCGCCTCCTCCCGCCGGCGGCGCAGGGGACGGGGGTCGGGTCCGTCCGTCAGACCTGCTCTCTGCCGCTCCTTCCTCCTCGGGGGGAGAACTCCTCACTTGTCCCCGGCTCCGCCGTGGGGTCCTCCACGGGAGACAGCCCTTCACCAGCTTCTCCAGCGTGGCTGCAGTTCCTCACCACCTGCCCTGGCGTGGGGCCTTTCCGCGGGCCGGTCTTCAGTCACCGACTGCTCCAGCGCGGGCTTTACCACAGAGCCGCGGCCATCTTGGGGGGCCTCCGCTCCCCTCCATCGGCTGGGGGGGACGACATCCACCCTCGCCCTCCTTCCTCACAGACCTCGGTAATCGCCGAGGGCTTCCTCTCACATTCCAATCCCACTACTCACTACCGGTTCCCCTTCTTAAATCCGTTCTCCCACAGCTGTTACCGCTGTCACTGAGGGGCTCGGCCTGGGCCAGCGGCAGGTCCGGCTTGGAGCCGGGGGAGCTTCCAGCAGCTCCTCAGAGGAGCCGGCCCTGCGGTCCACTCCCCCGCTACCAAAAAAAACCCCGCCACACAAACCCAAAACAGAAGCAAAGAGTGTTTGGAGAAGCAGGGTGCTGCTTATACTGGCCCAGTGTGAAGGGCAGGTCTGTTGGTGGCTGCTGCTCTGGGAACCTGGTGTTATCATGGTACAGCTAGGGTTCTTCTCTAACGTACCCCAAACTCTTTCAATCTTAGCTTAAATATTAGTTGTGAGTACAGCACAAAATGAGAAAAGGCAATTGCAGGTTAAAATTGTCTGTGAAGTAGCTTCTCTTTAGGTATCTTCAGAATATGTAGGACTTGCTAATTGTGAGGTGACAACAGGATTGCTTGAAAACTCTCTCTTTTCTCAGCCTGTGTTAAAAAGACCGTTGGAGACTTGATGCTCTCTTACTGTCCTGTGTAAATCAGAAAATGTGAAGAAAACTGAGTTTTGTACCTGCCATAACTAGCATCCAGCTGTGTCCCCTGCAGCTTTGGGGGAGAAACCATTTCTAAGATAATGAAATGTAAACACCTGAAAGACTTTCCAGCATTTGGAAAGACATCGTAAAACTACTGAAACTTCCAAATAGGACTAGTGGATACAGCTCAGCCTCTGTTCGCAGAACACTATAGCGACCTGTGATACACAGAAGAAAACCTTAACGTGGTTGTTTAGGTTTGTTCTGGGGGGATTTGTAAAGCTCTCCTGGTAGTGCTTCTAAATGCTGTGGCTCATCAGGAATGTCAGGTTGAAACTTAAGCAGTGATGCGACCATGGCGATGTGAGTACTCATCTCTGTGTGACCAAAATCCAAGCAAGCAGGAACCCTACTGCTAGGGCCTGAACAGGAATTAATTTGGGAATTAATTAGGAATTAATGTTGCCTTATTTAATCTTGCTGGCAATTAACATTGCAGACCTTCATTGACACACCAGATCTTCGGGAACCACCTCATTTGGTGGGGTGAGAAGTTGTTGGCAGCAGTTGTGGGATGCTAAAATTAAGAATAATATTAAGAAGGAAGGTGGAGGGAGTGCCATAAACCACGTTTTCTTCGCTGCTGCCCATCATTAAGGCAGTTTTGCAGTGCGGAGCTTGCTGGGACCACTTGCTCCTCTGCTGCTGCATGGCCTTAGGCATATCCTTGTGCTTCTGTATGTCTTTTTTTCTCCCTCCTTTCCTTTATTTCTCCCTCTGTTATAAGCCTTTTGGTGCAAGACTGTTGGGTAGGTTGAAATCAGAAGGGCCAAGACCCTGCATGGAGTGTTAACTTGTTGGAGAGGTGCCCCTGAGGGCTCCCAGGCAGCCGGTGGAAAACCCTAAATACAGGACTTGAGGTAGAGCTTAAGCCATCTGTATATGCCACTAAGTGTTGCTGTAATCTGCAAGTGATACTGTAAAACTGATAATACCTGCTTAGAAAAATTAATATTGTGACAGCAGTTATTGTAGGGAGATGTATTGCATTTTTAATGACAACAGCTGTAATTTTCAAAAGAGATGGCTGCAAAATCTGAGAAAAGAAAAAAGCCAATAGTGTCCTATTTGTCATTATGCAGTCTAAAATGTCTTCAGATAAAAAAAAAAAGTCCCTGTGTGGTGTGCGGTATTAGAATCTCATGTGAAAATGTATTGACAATGAAACTGTTTTAATCAGTTAAATTATCATTTTGTACAAAAAAGACAGATTTGCTTAATAACCTCACTACTCCAGGGAAGTAAGAAGAAATTGTCAATAAAAGCAATTACAAGTTAAATGAGAGAGGCAAGCACAGTACAGGATGGGTCTTGCCTTTTTTTATTTTTTTGTTTGTAATTGCAAATAATTGTCCTCATACAAAGCAACTTACCCTGTGTGTCATGCAACAGATCAATACTGGTGGATCAGCATTAAGATAGATTTTCTTTTCTACCTAGCTATATTTAAGTGATGTTTCCTGAACAGGACTCTTCCTGTATGCTAATAGGAAAGCTTTTATTTGGCAGAGACTGCCTGAATTGGCATAAAAAGTAATCTTTATGATCACAAATTTAAATCGAGGTATGCTTATCTCCCCCTCAGTACGCATATTCAAAAAAGGCTCTCAAAAACATACAGGGGAGGCAGCAGTCTTGCAAGATTTCAGGCACTACTATTAGCAGAAACCCAAAAAGAGCCCACTTTCATGTGGTTCATAACCACACTTCACCCTGTGAGATGGAGTTGCTTCTTTAAGAGGCTCCATTGCTCCACTGCCATGTGGGACTTCACAGGAGGGGCCAGAGGCTCATTTTGGTGATGTATTTGGGCTGAGTTGAAGTAGAAAAGGGGCAAGGCCATCTGTAACCTGAGATACCATGGTGGAGAGCAGGACTACAAGAAATAGTTTAATAAGCTATTGTTATTGTGTGATAGTACTCAGTGGGGAGCGAGTACTTCTGCAAGCTGTATGGCAGTTGAAATCCATATGTATAGATGAAAACTCACCTTCGTGATCACAGGAGTCTTTCCCTTTTTCCTGATGTCTTAAGTTAGAGCTTATTTTACTGATGAAATAACATGGACTGCTAAGGAATATTATTTTTCATTGATGCATATTTTTTTTTTAAATAAAGAAAAGCTCCCCATGGGGAAAGGCGTACCTGAATTGAGCAACTTTAAGGCAGCTTGCAACTAGCAAACAGCTAACTTGCAGAAACATTCAAAACCACAGCAGCAATTGATTTCCTTAGGAGGAAACTAAATCTTCCCCTTGTTAACAAGTCACTGGGTTCAGTGTGAGAGACCACTTCAGTTTCAAAAATCTCAAATTTACAAGTGAGCAGATGACAGAAGTGTCTCAAGTGCTGATGAGTTTATATGCATAATGCACTGAAGTGCAAATAATTAAGAATTGCACTGATCACAGGGCTTTAATGTAGCTTCAAAATTCAGGGTGAAGTTGCACAAACACTTCTCTCCATTAGCAAAGCTGCTTTAAGCCTTTCCTGTTGGCTCCTTCCCTGCCTACCCTTCTGTTGCAGCTTGCAGTCTCCATGGTACAGATTGCACTTGTTTTGGGGGCTGTGCTGCAAGCAGGACAGATGTAATTATCTGGATTAAGAAACTCAAAGCACAACAAACCTTCAGGTTATATTTTTTTAACTCGGATCATTTACTGATCCAATTTACAGCACAGCCCTTGCGTTATGATGAGAGCAAGGAAGCAGGCGAAGGCTGGGGAGGAGGAAGGGCCAAGACCTGTGACGCTTCAGCCTGAGAAAATGCTCTTCTACCTTCAGTTGTTGTGTATTTCCTTGCTAGATGCCACCTGAAACCTTTCTTCAACTCTGTCATTAAGACATAGATATTAGGGATAATAGTGTCTTTTGTGCATGTGGGTTTAGATAATCTCAAGAGTAAAATTCCTCAATATCCAAGTGCCTTTAGACTGAGTCTGTCTTTTAAATGCAATGTGGGTTTTTTGTTTCTAGCTAAGCCTTTCAACACAGCTGTGTGCAATTATTCTTAGAGTCAGACTTCTACCTCTGTGGAAGTAGCAACCTCTGGCAGGATGGGGGAGTGAGTAATGAGTGGGGGGGGACCTTTCCCACTGCTGCAGCAGCTGAAGGACTTGCAATGCAGGGCTGTGGCCACCATCACTGAGCATCACAGCCAATATTTAACCAGAATTGGTCCTACAAAAATGTCATTTTCAGGGTAATCCTGTCATGTGGCTCACAGGAGATGAAAAGCAGCTTTGGATGTCTCAGATGCTTCTGTTTCCAGTATATTCAAACCCACTGGAGGATTGTTTCAAATAGCTCAGAATTAATAAGTTACCATTCCAGGTGTCTCTTGTCTTTTTGATTACAAATGAGTTTGCAGTCCACCTGAAACAGATCAAACGTTACTACTGGGAACTGTCAGTGGGGCTTAGGCACTTCTGGAAATCCTACTGCTGTGTATATTATGAGAGCAAGGTAGCAGAACTGACCTGTGCACTGCAAAACCTGACTGACATTGTTGAACAGAAAAGGGAAAAATAAAATATTTGTAATGAAATTGGAAATGAAAGCTGAAAGAATGCTGTATGTCCCTAGCAAGGAAGAAAGCATGAAGAGAATACCCATTATGACAGAAAGTATTGAAAGTCCAGAATATTTGTTCTCAAAAATAGAAGTAATGAGCTGGCTCAAAGACCTGCCTGATCTGGGCTCCCTGTTGATGGATCTGTCTGTTTTGTTGCTTTGTTTTCCTTTTAACATTTATTTTCCCTTTAAATATCAGTGGGTGGGGGGTGTTTAAATTGAAGCCTCAAAGTAAGAAGAATGCTTCTGCAGTTTTGAATCTACAGCTGTAGAAGACCAAACGTGCTTTTTCTCTGCTATGGAACAACATGAAGATGGAGGAGTTGGGCAAAGATAAGAGAATTTTCACCACCTCAGTTGTTAACCAAAGCAGTTTTCTCTTCCCAGCTGCCACGGGTGCTGGGAGCCTCCCCAGCCCGGGTACTGGGACTATGTGTTGTGACACCAGCTTAACCAGTGAAGAGCCTGCCCTTGCTCCCCATCATCCCGAGTGTCCATCACTGCCACTTAGGCAGCAGTTTCTGCCCCTCCAGATCTTCCACGCTGCAGCTGTAGTCGTTCCTCAACCTAGTTCTGTCAAAAAGATCCAGTTAATTTGAGCACTTTTAATAGTAGAGGTTTTTGGTTTCCTTTTTCAACCTGGATGATTTTGACAGACTGTGGAACCGAGTGGGCAGGGGAATGAATTACACTTGGACAGATGGTCCTTTAATTCACAGTGCTATTACTACTTCTCTGGTGGTGCTGTGATACTGTAATAAGCCCGGCGGTGATCATAGCTCTATTGCAGTAGGTGCTATACAAACAGAGACGGAAATAAATCCTCTCCTGGAAAAACTTACCTCCCTGTAAGACAAAACATCTGAGAGTGGGGAGAAGCTGAGGCTAGATAGGTGAAATGACACATCCCCCTCAACACCACAAGCAAGAACGTAGTCCAGGTCCTGTAGGGGAACACCAATAAGGGCAAGAGCTCACAGTTTCTCAGACAGATTCAAGGGATTTATGACCATACTGGCTGCTCTCAAAAGATAATTTTAAATTAAGACTCCAGCCATGCTCCCTTCTGAGGAGCAATCAATGCAAACTCACCTTTGAGTGGTAAGACCAGACCAGTTCCTGCCATTTCTCCTCATCCTTTTTCATGCTTTGCCAAAGCCACATCCATCTCCACTGGTCAGCCTTACAGCCCTTCACAATTGATGGGAGTGTGAGCGTGGGTGTTGCTGACAAGCTGGCAGGGGTTTGTGGGGACACGGTCGTGTTATCCCGCTGACAGAGGGTGCAGAGCATCCTTTGGCTGCAGTGGAGGTGCCCCCCCACCCCCATGCTAGTCTCCAAGGGAAGAGCTCACCATGACTCACTGCAGAGTCTGCAGGGTCCAGCAGAGACCCAGCCCTTTGCTCTATGTGCTTTACAAGCACGCAGCATGATGAATTACATGGCATGAAGTGCGTGCAACCCAAGCAAACAACAAAGGGTTAGAAGGAAGCAACGTTTTCCTACTTTTACAAAGAGTATAAAAGCACCAGGCAATAATGAGTTAGGTTCTCTGAGGTGAGCGCAACAGGTTGCCAGTTTTAGTTATGTAATAATTAGACCACTGCTGGTCCATGGGACAATATTTGACAGAATTTTAAATTGACAGAATAAATGCTTTGCACTGCAGTACATATGACATTTCCCTGAAAAGTCTTGAGGTCCGGTTAGTTTTCCTACTATTCTGGAGTACGACAAGGTGCTTTCCCAGGTAATGCCAGTTGACAAGCCTTTTATAGGCTTTGTACATGATGAACCCCAAAATTGTTGAAGCTTATCAGAGATGTGTCTGTCAGCATGGGGGTCCATTAGAGGAGGAGAAGCGCTGGGCTCTAAAAGCAGACAGCAGTCAGTCTCTGGGTTTTAGAGCCTGCTTCACCCACAGGGCTGGATTTCCTAGTGATTTATCAGACTACAGAGCCTACTGCAAATAATAATTAGTAATAATAGCACATTTGCAAAGAGATAGAAAGCCAGACACAGAATTCAGATAACTTTATGGAAGAGCAACATTAAACTGTAGCCCGCCTGTTTTTGTAGTAGAAACCTGGGGAGTGAGGGCAGGAAGGCTCTTTTGGATAATTCCCTGTGCTTCTCCTGATGGCAGTGGAGAGGCAGGCACTGCTGATGGGATCTAGCCTGGAGAGGTTAGTCCAGGCTCACAAAGCAACCCTCTAACAAGACCAAGAACTGAACTCATTTCTACATATGTTGACTTAATCACAAAGCCATCACTTCCTGCAGCCAGGCACTGGCTGCATCACTTCCATCACTAGCCATCACTTCCAAGCCTGGCTAAATTAATCTGATTGTATGAAAGGGATGCAAAAATATTAATACAATGGATAACATTCTAATTATCTTTGTTGTACCACAGTTCATTGGTTTGTGGTTTTTTTTTCATTTTCCCCTATGCTATGTTACCCACTATATAGAATTACCAGAATGTATAATCCTGCCCTAATTACTGATTGATCATTTCTTCTTTTTTCTTAAATTGTCTGACCCTAGGAAATGGCTCTGTGTTATCAGGGAAGAGGTTAAAACTTTGCTAGACAAGGTCAGGGATTTCTTTGACAAGTATGTGTACCTGGAATACCAATCCAGACACATCAATGACTAAAAGGGGAATGGGAATAATCACAACAAATATCATATCCCAACAGCTTACTCTGTGTGGTTTCAGCTATGTTTTTCTCCTTGCATTTATGTTTAATTAAACTAATACTATATGATGCTGTTAGCAGGGTTTCTTATTCTTCCTTTGATAGTCTCAAAGCCAGTAAAATAGGCTGTGGTCGTTGAACAATTATGCAATTAATGGCTAAATGCGGTTGGCAAGTGTGTTGCTAGGGAGATAGTCAAAATGATTTTTTTTATTAGTGCTGTAATTCAAGGTGGGTCCCAAAGAGTATTGTAGTTTCTGCCTTGTTTGCTGTCATCTCTGCTCTAGATGTCAAAGCAAGAGAACCTTGTTCATGTTGTTTTGAGAGCATAAAGGAAGTGGAACAGAGGACATTTTAGTGTATTGATTTTTTACTTGTTTTTTTCCATCTTCCTAAATAATTTTCTGGCCTTTTAAATTTTCTCTATCAATCATGTTCTTTTTCTTATTGTTGGAATAGTAATAAGATGTTCTATATAAACGTCTTTCCCTTATTATATAATACCCTTAGTCAGGCTGTAGTCTATAATTATTTTCTGCTCCTACTTTTGTCTGTAAACACCAGAATGAGATTTCTCTTAACTCCTTCACAGTAACACGACTGTGATTTTATTTCCAAGGGGTATCAGCTGGGCAGATTTAAACACTTCTACCTAGCATGAGATAGCATGTGTCTGTCCATGACTGTTGGAAAGCTCATCCCTAGGAGTTGCTGACTATAACTATGGCCAGCCTAGGAGAGGTTTAGACACTTATGGTGGTTCATAAATCGGTGCCTGGTAAACCCAGCAATACCCAGAGCAGCTTTGCTGGTCATTACCTCTGGGCTGCAATATCTCTGTGCCAGAAAGGCAGATGGACATGCTGACTGCACCACAGGCATGGCCAAATACCTCTGCTTCAGGCAAAGTCTCTGCTGACCTCCTTATGCAGCAGAGTGTATGGTTGTGAGTGGAATAAGGTAGGCAAAGAGGCCTGTAGATATGTATAGGGGAATATAGGTGATGCCTATAAAACACGTTCCTACAGCATTGTCCAGTCACTTCTTGGTCAAGATGTATATTGAGGAAGCCGTATCACAAGGGATCTTAAAGCTTAACCTTGCAATTTGTGTGCCTTTGTCTTCTTACTGCTGGTATAATGAAAATAGTTAATCCATATGGATGTAAGAAAAGGTAGCAGATATCCTACAAACACCACCTCATCCCAGTTAGCACACCATGCTTCATGGTGTGCAGCCTCATAAAAAGAAACCCTCGCTATCGCTATTGGCAAGCCATTTTCATATGCAGTGAGATGATGAAAACAGACCTATCGTCCCACAAAAAAGAATGGTTATCTGCTTGGGTTTCCAGGAAACCTCTGAAAACTTTGGAGGAGTTCGCTTCCAAGCAAACTCCCTTTCCATTGACCTGACCTGCACTACATTTGCAATTCCACTCTCTCAATTAGCAGTGAGCCTCCAGGTGAATGGCATTTAGCTTACAGGCTTTGAGGGACTTGTTTGCTAGACACTGAGGCTCCTGTGCAAAGCGTGCTGCGATTCTGTGTTTAAATGACATGTCAGAGCGATAGCCTGGCACAACAGAAATCTGTGGACATGGGGATTCTGTGCATTGAATGTTCTCGCAGGATTTGTGGTATTTACAAAGATTTTCTAAAAAATGTGTCATATTTTCCAGCATATAAAGTTCTCACTTTTGGGAGATGAAACTTCTGTTCTCCCTCTAGTCCTAGGAGACAGACTAGAAAGTGAAAATGGATGTGTTTGGACTCTTATGATTTGGCAGGATTGAAAAACCAGGTTCATTCACCAGGAATAATAATAATTTAAAAAAAAAATCAAACTAACATAAATATTATACATGTGACTCTGCAGTTTCCCCTCACTATTCCACAGTCGTGGAGGACAACTAGGATAGTTTTGCCAAGGTGCTCTGTGAAACCTGTGGGTGGGCTGCCGTGCATCCCAACAAATGAATTTGTTCTCATTTCAGAGTTTGTACACCCACCAGACCAGCCTCCTGATCTTGCTCTTGTTCTTTTCCTGCTTCATTAGTATAAGTTTAAACCTTATCTTTTTGCAAAATCAGTGTGGATGCTGCTGGCTGAAGCACCTTGAGTCCCTGATTTAGAGCACTGCCTGGGGGTCACGGGTTTGATGCTGAGCAGGTCTTCTGTGATTAAATAAATATTCAGATGATGAGCAAAAACCTTGTGTGGATGAGGGTCTCTGTAGGATTGTGCTAATGACGAGTGAGTCATATCATTCAGACTAACTGATCATGCTTTGTGTATCTGTTTATTAAGCTAAACAGCTTGCTTCTGCTCCTGTTCTGTGTTTATATAGAAATGAAGTTACAGGAGCTAAAGGAACTAACTACCTCAGTCTACAGAAAAGTATGGTGGGATAACACCAAAGGGCTAGTCTGGAGGTGAATCAGATGACTGCACTGTGGTTATGGGAACAGGAAGATCTTTTTTTTTAAAGAACAGGAAAGGTTCAGAAAGAATTTGGCTCACTTTTGTACCTTTGAAAATGGTCACATTGATTTCAGTTCATGAAGCCGCTCCTGGAAAGGAATATACATGGTATAGCAAGGCTGAAACAGTCTGGCTCTCAGGTTTGTTATTTTAAGACAAACAAACAGCTTGTCTGAGCAACAGAAAAAACCAGGGCATTATGGCACCTGGTTTTTTTGCAGGTATTAGGAAGACAACCCAAAGAGAGATTTTGCTGATTGACATAGATTAATTAGACCAAACTGTACTGGATCATAACGTTGAGGATGCAGTTTAATTAGACACCTGAATGTCTGCTGTTGTTTACCGTCCACTTCAGGGTTTTTATTTTCATTGCTTTTCTTCTTCTAAAGGTACCAGAGAGATCAGAAAGAGGAGAATCACTGAAAGACAATTTGGTACTTCAGTCACAGGGACCTGGGCAATGTGAAGATGACTAAGGCAGCTATTTCAGATATAAGAAAATATATCCAGTAGACGGTGAGCAACCTTACCCTTGATTCTTTCTAACAGGGCTTAGTGGATGCATAGATCGTATCATAGAATGGTTTGGGTTGGAAAAGACCTTAACAATCATCTAGTCCAACCCCCCTGCCATGGGCAGGGACACCTTCCACCAGACCAGGTTGCTCAAAGCCCCATCCATCCTGGCCTTGAACACTTCCAGGGATGGGGCAGCCACAGTTTGTCTGGGCAACCTGTTCCAGTGCCTCACCACCCTCACAGGGAAGAATTTACTCCTTATATCTAATCTAAATAGACTTTCTTTCAGTTTAAAGCCATTACCCCTTGTCCTGTCACTACATGCCCTTGTAAAAAGTCCCCCTGCAGCTTTCTTGTAGGTCCCTTTTAGATACTGGCAGGCTGCTCTAAGGTCTCCCTGGAGCCTTCTCTTCTCCAGGCTGAACAACCCCAACTCTCTCGGCCTGTCCTCATAGGAGAGGTTCTCCAGCCCTCTGATCATCTTTGTGGCCCTCCTCTGGACTTGCTCCAACAGGTCCACGTCCTTCTAATGTTGGGGGCCCCAGAGCTGAACGCAGTACTGCAGGTGGGGTCTCACCAGAGCAGAGTAGAGGGGCAGAATCAGATCCCTCAACCTGCTGTCATGCTTCTTTTGATGCAGCCCGGGATACAGTTGGCTTTCTGGGCTGCAAGTGCACATTGCTCGGTCGTGTTGAGCTTCTTGTCAGCCAACACCCCCAAGTCCTTCTCGGCAGGGCTGCTCTCAATCCATTCTCGTCCCAGCTTGTATTTGTGCTTGGGATTGCCCCTACCAATGTGCAGGACCTTGCACTTGGCCTTGTTGAACTTCATGATGTTAGCACAAGCTGTTTGATTTTTAAACAAATCTTTTCAATAGCTGTGAGCAGAACAAGGCCAAATCCTCAGATGATGAACAGCATCCTTGTGTGGATGAGTTTCTCTGCAGCGCTCTGTAATTGACAAATGAGTCACATCATTTTGACTAATTGATCTTGTCTTGTGTATTTGTTTATTAACATGAAACCACTTACTGCTGTTCCCATTTTCCCTTTATATAGAAATGAAGGTTGCAAGTCGTTATCAGTCAGGTTTCTGTTGAACTGTAAAGGTAGGGGATAACCAGGCATTTTCAGGTGTTTTTGTGCTCATGCAATGAATACAGCAATTTGTTTCTTTTTAAACTTTTTTTTTTTTTTTTTTTTTAATGGCAAGCTAAATTGTGACTTTTTACTAGAACTCACTGTTTGGGGTTCCCAGAGAAAGTAAAGCTGTGGACATGTTAGTGTTTCCCAGCTTTTGACAAGGCTTAGTGACCTTCAGGCATCTAACTACAGCACCGGACCTAACTTATGAGCTGGTTGTTTTAAACTCCTTTTTCAATCTGTATCAGTATTTTACTAACCTCTGACACCTAGGAACACTTTTTTTCCTGAATTAAAAATGGTGGATCTCCACTGGCCAAATGGATGTCTAACTACATCTTCCCCATCAGCTCCCAGGCCATGTGTGCCTGCCAGGGTTTCAGGCTGCTCAGGGCTGGCAGATGAGACACAGGCTGTTGTTGTGGCACACTATGTACTGCACCTGCTGTGGGAACGATGGGTGTAGAGGCACAGTTGGGCACTCCTGGGGTGACTCAGCCCCCCTGGAAGTTGAGTTGCCTCTAGGGGTGCCCAGCTCTCTTCTACGTGACTTAGGAAAGCTGTATCTGCCAGGTAGGTGCTTAACATTAGGGATGGTGATTCTGTTTTTTTTATCTATCCAGAGACTGATCTGGATCTGAATAGTGCACAAGTACATATTTTCAAGAAAAGACACATGAGAGGAAGATATGCTAAGCTGGAAAAATTTGGCGTCCTCTTCCCTTGCATGCTGTTTGGCAGGACAGTGTTGATGTTTGAAAAGTACCACAAGGTCTTGCCAAACAGGTTGTTAGAAAAGTAATGAGTATCAAATAATAGTTTTCCAGTTTTGAACCTTTGCCCCCCTCCCCTCTTAAAGAGGAAAAATGAACCAAAGTGGTGCAAAAAATTTATTATCCAGTGCTAAAATCAAGATACAAGCAAACAAAAGCCCATGGAACAAAAAGGAAGCATGACAACCCTCTCTGTATCTTCTTTCTCTTTTGATCCTTCCTTTCAAATGACTGATACACTTCAAAGCTTCCAGAAGAATTTTTTGTTTTGTTTTGTGAAATGTGTGAAATGGTTAAAAAAGGTCCACAAGAGGAAAGTAAAATTAAACCAGAGGTGTTCAGAGATAACTGTAATCTTATGTGGAGCTCAAGAAACAGCATTAAGGAATTGTATTTAACTGCGGAAGCAGAATTAATCTCAGTACATTTAAACATATGTTTACAATTGAATTGAATTGGCTGTTACAAGGTACTGGAAAAAAGAAGTTGAGATCAGTTTTCATTCATGAATTTTTGGACTTTTCTCATCAATTAATAAGTCCAGAGACTTAAAAGCATTACCATAGATTTTGAAGCCAACTGAATTAACGGGACTTAAACAGTTTGCAAAGAACAAGCTGTACATACTCATTTTCAGATTCATATTTCTTCCATAGATTGTGAATGGAGAAGTGAAATAGTCTCTGATGCCAGGTCTATAATAAGCCCAGAGAAGAATGCAATGGAGGAAAGCACAAAGAACTGTCTCCTGTGCTGATTTGAAATATTGTGGCCCCTGCTCAGTTGGACTGGTATGTGACTAGAAACGGCCAGGTTCTTGAAAGCCTTCACAGTAGGTACATGTTTACTGCCAAGGTATTGCTGTAGCCTTGGGATGGGATCTTGCAGCATAAACCAGTATTCAACAGGAAAGGAAATTGCAAAAAATCTGAAAGAGAAGTCAGAAAGACTCAGTTTGAGCTGTTTAAAAATTTAAAGAAGGTATAACATTGAAGAGAATTAGCAGGAACAGAATGTGTCATGTTGCTGTTGTAGGATGTAAGAAATGTTTTCCCATTGCTGGTTCCTACCTGAATGCAGCTGTGTTCATTGCCAAGCCCAAAATCAGTTTAAACAGAGGCTCTTTGACACTAACCTTGATTCCTCTGTCATGAAACTGGCTGAAGATATTGTTTAACTGGAAAAGTCCAGAGGAATTATTTTCATCTCAGTACTTGGTATCACAGGGAACTTTCAACACTAAATACATTTAAACAGCCTGACAGGGAAGAAATGTACAACAGGAGGCAACTGTAGTCCATAGCTGACTGTGCTTTTAGGATGACACTCACTAAAAACTGGAAGATGTACAAAGCCTTTGGTGGAACACTTCGGTGACACATAGCATCTTTGCAGGGGTACATTATCTATGCTACCCTTGATGGCCTACAGTATAGCTGGATAGACAGCTTACATGAATTTTTTTCCACCAGTTTTCAATGATTTCTTTGATGGAGAATCCTGGCAGGTAGCTTCCATCCTGCTTCAATATTGGTTTTAGCAACAGGAAGATTTTTACTGGCTTAAATATTAAACAAGCCTTCAAATATTAAACAGTTAACATTCCTCTTTCGGTTGTTAAATTTGTATTGGAATTACCCGGAAGCCATGGTGCAGGCTGTACATGTGGAATGGGTACCACCGGAGCTGGCTCTGCTCTGCAGTACACTCCCAAAAGCAGAGCGTGCCTCCCCACTCCTCGCCTCTTACAGCCTCATGCCCCTCCCAAAGGGAAGAGCTTTCTTTTCAGAATATCTGACTTTGCTATTGATCTTCTAGGAAACAAATCCATGCCAATGAGTCTAAAGGGCCAGGCTGATCAAAAGAATAAAAGACAGGTTGATGTTGAGGGTTTCTTTCTCCCCTTTCTGTTGCAGCTTTAACTAATGTGATTCATTAAAATTGGAAGGTAGATAAATGACAAAATCTAGTTTCGGTGATAACTTCTGGGGGCCAAATGCTATCCTTGTTCATCCCCTGTGCTGAAAACAAAGGAGCAAAAAGAGCATTGTGAAGGGAGAGGTAAAAAGAGCTAATGGTGTTTAGAGACAAGGTGTCCTCACTCTCCCTCCATCCCCTTGGCACTGCCCATGTGGATGTGCAACTGCAATCGTTATCACCACTGAACCGCATGAGGAGCTGGTCACCCTCTTTCCAGGGAATGATGGGAAAGAAAGTGCGATGAGTGTTTGCAAACCTAGCTCTAGAAATCATGTTGTTTGTCTGAGCCCAGCTGCAGACCACAGTTTCTGTTGCTGCAGTGCAATGGTACGGTACAGAAATACCCCAAAGCTTTGTTTTCCCACTGCCACCAGGCTGCTGAGCTGCAGCAGCTCTGCTGTACTTGGTGTCAAACCCAACCTCTGAAATGGGATAAGAAAGTAAACTTTCACCTCCGAGTGTCTATATTTCTAAGGGGGAAATGACATTTCATAAATACTCAACTATGCTATTCTCAACATCCAATTTTCTATATTGGATTCATTTCTCAAATCTACTTACTCAGTTCAGAAGACTGAAATGTTAATCTAACAAGTTCTTCAGTTTTATAAGCAGCATGTAGCTTTTCATTTAATCTGACAGTTGCATTTAAATGACCCTACAGCTTTAGGGCATTGAGGCAACCATTATTTCATTATAACATTTCTATACAATAATAAATAATTCTATGCATGATAACTCTTGAAAAGAAATAATGTGCATATGGTATGGCTAGTATCAACTATTGAAAGAATGTGTGCTGCTATGAAAATTTGTCAATGAGCACCACAGGAAACCCCTATTCCCAGAGGCCAGATATCAACTGTGCAGTAAAACTGAGCTGTTACTCACGATAGTTTACTATTTCTCTCATCTGCAGAGAAGCAGGCTTTTTGACCTCTGCATTGTGACTGCCAGCAAAAAAATTCTAGTTAATGACAGTTCTAGTAGGTTTTAGCATTTGCAATTTTGGAACCAGCTAAGACTCTGTTCAGTGCACCGCTGAGCAGTTGTCCATTGTTAATCAGCTGAAGTAAATTACTGTTCTTGCTATGGATTTGTTCAGTGTATGACAGTACAGGATGGCTCTATGGGACCTGAAAGCAGCTGAAAAATGGGAAGGAAACATGTCTAGAAATTCCTTGGTTCTGTGCTTCAAATTCAGGACACTTTTGCAAATTTTCACTGCAGTTTGTAAACTGAAAGTTTTAACCAGTCCCAATCAGCCATTTTATTTAGCCTTCCAAAACTACTGGCCAAAAGTACAGGGCAGTTGGTTTGTCCTCAGAACATTTCTCACTCAGGGAAAACCTGCTGGGTAAGGGATTGCCCAGTAGATGAGTGTGGGACCACCCCAGTGCTTGCAAAACGACTTTGCCTCAACACACTTTTGGTCTGGTCATCTACTGTCTGGGCACGGACTAGTCCTGGGTGCTACTAGGGGACGTGAAGGGACCTCAACATATGGATAATGGGCAATAAGGGCCAAAAATGCCTCCTTTTTGTGAGAAAAAAAACCTGGTGTGCAGGGAAGTGTGGGGTAACCTCATCCAAGCTCTTCGCTGACCTTCTTTGAGCCCAAGGTTGGACTAGAGACCTCCTGAGGTCCCATCCAGCCTCAATTATCCTATGCTCCTAAGAAGGTGGGAGGAGAAGGACAATTCAGGACTTTTTGAAACTCCAAGAAGAAACATTGTGTTGAGTCTTAAACAAAATGCAAGTTGTTGTGTTTCTTCATCTCAACTCTACCCTTCCAGAGCAGCACACAATGCAATTAACTTAATTCCTTCATATTTTTAAGAAATGAACTTTCATGTCTATAAAAGTTTTAATTTGGGGTTAAAAGTTTTAATTGTGGTTTAAAAGTTTTAATTTTAGTTTCAAGTTCATCAGTTTCTCTCAGGAGATGTATTCCACGGAGCACTGAATATATGCATGTACACGGACAATGGAGATTCATTAACTGGATGAAGTGTGGGGACTTTCGTCTGTTTTGTTGACACTTCTTTTCATATGGAAAATCCAGTGCCAAGTTTTCATCTATTCATGTTGTGTCACCTCTTGTAAAAGTCAATATGTCACTATTTTCTGTATGTCAGCTGAGACTGATGGGAGTGCTGACTTTAAAGACAGGTCAGAAAGGCATTGGGAAAAAAAAGCAACAACCTTTGCTAAAGCAGAGTGATGCTAAATGTCACAGAACAAAGATTTAGATGCAATTTAGAGAGCTGACATGCAAAATGTGTACACTGTGGAGTTCAGAGACTTGGTTAAAATGTAACAAAGTCTGTGATATTATACCCAGATACCTTATTACTTCCTCATTCTCCTCCAAAGCTCCAATATATTTTTTAAGGCACTGAGATCTCTTTTAGCAGTATTGCAGGTCTGCATCATCTAGTGCAATACTCAGTGGCATTTTGCAGACCATTGTTCAGCCTTCCCCATCAGTTGGAAGTGTATCTACTTGTATCCATTTCAGGATATTCTCTCTTTCTACATTAGCCCATTATCCCTGAATAGATTCAGACTAAAAGTTTGGCTTAAAGCTGCTTTTGGCTACCCAGACCGTCATTAGAGCAGCCTAAGGAGAGAGCAGAGGCACTGACTGGAAGTGCTTCAGACCTGGGAATTCTGCGCTGGCATCAGTCCCGTTTCCATTCCCTGTCTCTTGCTATTTTTTAAAATTCATGCATTACCATAATGGTGCAAAGTACTACAGAAATCTATACTGCAGCTTGCCTTTAACACGCAAAACGTTTAGTCTGGGAGCTGAGCTGAAAGCGTCTTATTCATACAAGTAATTGTCATCACAAAAACCTATCCTCTCTGCAGTGAATGGGATGGAGGAATTAGGATGCAGATATCTCTGCCTGTCAGTCTCTAGAGGTCACTATTTTGGATTGATGAATTGTGAACCAGAGTATCTGCCTGTGTACAGTTTAAGACCTGATTCTTGTCTGTTCTTTCCTGTGACCTCTATTGTTATGCCCATATTGTTACTTCAGTGTTGGAAATCAAAGGCAAGCACAGACTAAAAATACTGTGAGCAAAAAAAATGAGCTTTAATAACTTGGTCTTACCTTTGCATTTCAAAGGATCTGTCACATCATTCGAAGAGCCACACGTTTTTAAAGATAATGCCACCTATACCAGAGGCACTATTTTATTCATACCAAAAATTATTGATTTTTTAACTGAATTCAAGTGAAAATACAAGCGAACTAGATACTATCCAGTCCAATAATGTGCTGAAGAATCCTTCAGTTCTAGGTCACTTGATTTTATATATATGTATGTATGTATATGTATGTATGTAAAATGTATACAGCCGAGCCTGGAAATGACAGAGAAACATTGCTACCCGGGTGTTCAGTGCCCAGTGTGAAATAAGTTGGCTGCTTTCCTCCGTGCTTGACAGAGACCTGTTCCCATCACCCACCTGTCATCACAAGTGTCATGAACTGGCAGCATGTCTGCAGAGAGGCTCGCGGGTCAAGGAGGAGACGCGCTAGAGCCTCTTGCTTCTCTCAGATGTTCCTCTGGTTTGAACAATGCACATGGAGGACATGAAGCTGGGCTCCCTCCTGGAAACACGCAAGTGGAGATCTCCATCGCAGGCCGTGAGGCAGCTGGAGCAGCTTTCTGGCCAGATATGTCCAGATTTCTCATGCTGAGGTACCCGGCAGGTTTCCTTCACTAACCACTTTCCAGGGCATCTGTTCCTCTGAGTACTCAGGACTTTTCTCAGATTTACACATAGGTCTTTGTGCTCATAGAGAAAGCGTCATTATTTCATAGAGGTTTCCTGGGTATTAATGTACAATTTTATAAGATCTTATTTATAGGAGGATGAAATGAAATGAAAGCAATACTCTGTCATTTCTAGTTCCATGCTGCACCTTTTTTGGAAAGTAAGAAAATAAAGTAAACCTTTCAAAACCATTTAAAACTAAAAGATTCTACTTTTAGCTTCTTCTGATATTCCAAGCTACTCCTGGGGAACTTCGAGGGTCTTATATCCAGATTTTAAGAACTTTGATCAGCACAACGGTTTGAATAATTGTGAGTGACAGCCATAATTATATAAACTATTGCACTGTGTAGCCCCACCTCCCCTTTAATGGTTCAGGGAAGAATATATGTATCATATTAGCATAAATTTAATTTACTGTCTCATATAAAATGCAAATCAATAAGGCTAAACTTTAAGTAGCATTCATTTAGTTTTTAATGCAGGGCAAGGATTCTTACCAAGGGTGAGGGATAAACAAATCAACAGAAATCTAGGAGTAATTTGAATTCATCTACGAAGATAGAGCGCATTCCTTCTAAGTGTCCCCTTTAGGGGTCTGGCTGATGCTGTTTTAGGAATTCTAAATTGTTTGTTCTCTATCTGCTAGTTTTCTCAAATGTGATGTAATGCAGCCCCCCCTTCAAATTCTTTGCTAGAAACCCTTATTTAAATGGATTGCAAGGTCAGCTCTTTAGCAATGCAGGTGAACACTAACTGTTCCCAAAATATTTTCAATCTAAGACCAAGATCTAACTTCTGCTTTAAGGCTGACTGATATCTTATCTCATCAGTGGATGATCCATTTACTTCCTTGGGACAGTTAACCTGACAGCAGTTATCATCACAGCTATGGGTGTCAGCAGCCAGCACCGTATCAACATCTCAGAAGTTTGTAGCCTTCAACACTCAAACCACCCCTGTAAAACGCTGCTCTCCTGTACACAAAAACTCTCCTCAGAGCCTTGTTTTCTGGCAAGTCTGGGAAAATAAACAGGCTTTGAAGTATGCCCTGAAAGTCTTTCCAAACTGTAAGTCAAGCGCGACTTTCTACAACATGACAAGAGTTTAACATGATTTCTATTTTTTAATATATATATATATATTTTAAGTCAGAGTTCTTTATTTATCATAGGATTTGAGAAACAAAAGTCTCCTGCCTTTGATTGCCTGGGAGAAAACATTTTACAGATGCCTCTATAGAGTTCTAAGGGTTGTTTTAAAGTCATCTGCTTTTTTAAAGATGGAAGTTCAAGGGAAATCATTTCAAAGAACCTCAGAGGAGAGAAACTGAAGTTGGCATATCTTCTAATTTGTATATTATTTAGCTCTTATTTGAAAGAAGAAAAAGTCTTGTTGTTTTGTTTAGACAGAAGAACTGAGATGGAAATTGCCAAAGATTTAAATCAGCTCTGAAGGAATGAAGACTACAGGGTATAGCCTTTCCTTCATTTCAGAATAGGACCTGGATGTAGATAATGCAAATGGAATTGTAAGGAGAGGTTAAAGGCAGAATATAATGGTTAAACCTCTTCAACCTCATAAACTCTCTATTAAAAATGCTATTCAAGGCAAGACATTTGAATAAAATCTTTTGGGGAAACTTTAGCGAGACTGAAATGTTTATGAAAAATGGTGGAAAAGTGTAATTTTGTTCATTTTCTTACCAGTTTTAACTATACATTACCATCTGTGTTCAAAGTACTGTTCTGTCATTAGCCTTTTTTTGAAGGTGATGGAAATGCCTAATAACATCTAGAAGATTTTCTAGAATTGGAGGATAATTTCTAGTTGCAACTTGCTTTCTTAATTTACAAATAACATTTCTGGAACAGAAGAAGTCAGAAAGCATTCTGCAATCCCCTTCGCCAGGAATCACTCGGCCTTTGAAACAGACACTTTGTCTGGGAGTCTGCTGCTTCTCTTCAGGCCTCCATTTAGAAACAAACACTGCAAAAAGGCTACATCTTCATTGAAAAGTGTTTATTTTAGGCATCCACTGAAAAACATAACCTGCAACAACAGCAAGAGGCTTTATAAACAGTCTGCAAGAGGTGTCTCTGGTCACTTCTGCTTAGAACATCATCTTAAATTATTCTATCTTATTGAACTCAGAAAAATAAGAAGCAGCTTTAATTAATTAAAACAAATAGATTGATAGCCTTTCATTTACCATTGGCACGCTTACACTTCCCTGATCTGTGGCACCTCCTGAACTCTTCAAAGCAATATGACACAATAATTTCCAACAGGATGAAGTGATTATATTATTTAATTTAGAATACAGTTGCATCATGGGAAAGCAGATTATCAGACAAAATGGTGTGTCAGCTTTATTCAGGAGAAAGGAGAATTGTATAGATTATTTTTCCTTCAGATCTAATATCTGCTGTTCACAGTAAGTGGCTGTATTTTCTGCTTGGTCATAGTTAATTTTCTTTCTGTTTTTGACATATTTTCCTGATTTTCATAAAAATATACTGTGTTATTATATTATCTATAAAGTCAAGTTCTGTTTTAAGGTAGTCTCTCAATTTCATTTATATGTGTCTTCATCTAGCTCCATTTTTTTTCCCAATGTATTTAGGGCTCAATGACTTAAGAATCCTCTCCAGAATGCTTAAATGAAAGCATTTGACAGCTCATTTTAGTCCTCTCTAATCTAATCTTCTCCAGCCTGCACATAAGATCTGTGCTCCTCTGTACCTCTTGTCTAACAGCCTGGATCAAGCCAGACCCTCTCTGGATTTAAGTTGTTGAAAGGCGACAGTGGTATGAAGAGCCTTTGACAAACATGGAGTAATTTATAGTATGATTATGATAGCAATTTAAGAATGATAAATTTTCAAAGATCACCCTTAATTAGTCTACTGACTTGTATCAGCAGACCAATATCCAAAGAGTGTGTTTTTGCTTAGTGTCCTCACTGCTTAGTGTCTTTCTGACTCTCATACTTACCATCTTGCCCTCTTGCATTTGATGTTTGATCAATATTATCAGAAACCTGATCTGGTTGCCATTGAAATGACTGCAAAACTTTCTTTGTTTTGACTGGAAACATGACCAGGCTCAGATTTTTGTCTTTTAATTAACAAGAGGTTTTAAAGATGACTCTCATTATACCTGGCTTCATTTGATCTGCGTAGTGACCTTTTCTGGTGCACTCACGGCCGTGTTTCGGAGCCTTGCTGGTGCAGAGGAAAGCCCTTTCTGTGGGGGCAAGGGGAGCAAAGCAGCAGAAGAATAAAACAGCCAGCTCTAAATATGTCCCAAGAAGAACAAAGAGTACAACTAATTAGATTACTTTGTGGCAGTGTTTAATCTTTTCAAATGAATTGAGATCTGCTTTCCATCTCCCTTCCCTTGTGGTTTCTCTGAGCTATACAACATCAGTGTATTCTTTGTAGATGTTGTTCCCAAGACTGAACAAAACCCTTGTGAAAATGTCTAACCATCAGACTTTGCTAATCCACTTTTGCAGATTAGTGTCTAAACTGAACTGTAGTATCTGTCCAGCAAGCGTACCTAGCATTCTCTCTGCTGTTTTCAATACACCTTCACATAATCACTGGTCCCAAAGAAAGGATTAGTCTGTCATTTCTTAAGATTAATTCATTTTCTTTAAATCCTTTTTCAATAAATCTTTGAAATTAAGGCAAATGTTACAAATAAGGGATTTAATTAACAATGTAGTTCTAGTGTTCATTTCCTTTAGGTTGGGTTTGGTCTCTATGCTTTCTAAAGTCTGTGGAGATTATTCAGTTTCTCGTGCAATCTTTTCATCTCATCTATATGAAATACTTAAACTTTCAACATTTAATAATGATGAATCAGATCAAGATTGGAGCTTACAGCCACTTAAGGAAAATTCTTTCATTTCAGCCAGCGATGGCCTGAGAGCATTAAAGTTACAAAATCAACATTCTTCTGTTTCCTTTAAGGTGATATTGTTCTTGTCCCTTTATATTGACATGTATCTTTTTTTATGTTCTTATATTTCAGACTTGCTGACTAAAAGATCCAAATTTTTCCTGGTCAATTTGCCTATAAAACATTGCTCTTTTAGGTTGTTTTTTCTGAGATTTGGGTTTAGGAGTCACCTCAGGTCTTTTGGCTCCTTCGCTGAGCAGAGGACAGAAGCTGTGTCCTGTCTGCGAGCCCCATGAAGCTTCCCCAAAGAAATTATTAAAAAGACTACTCACGGAATGTGAGAAAGGGTTGAATGACAGTGATCAGAGGAAGAACTGAAGTATCTATCACAAGTGCTTCTCAAACCCTAATCTTTTAAACATATTTTAATCTGCCAAAATCTAAAAGCTTTCTAGTGTCACCATTATTCCTTTTTAGCTTCACCCCTTTCTCTCTGAGACAATTTTGTAAGACAGATATACACGTAACTATAAGAAGTGGTAATTCTCTCCTTGTGATTCTTGCATTCAGATATATTGTAGTGGATGCTAATAATATATATTTTAGTTCTGGGATGTTCATTCAAGTTGCATACTTTTCCAAATGACATATGCAATTTGAGGATTTCGTTTGTTTGCTTTCCCCAATACTCCATACCGAGGATAACACACCCAATAACCACCACGTGTTTCTGCTTCTCTAGGAAAAAATATTAAGTCATTAACAGTTTTAATCTTTGCCTTTTCTTTGACTAAGTATTTTTTTTTAATATGGATTTATAAATTAAAGCATGATTTCTCTTTCTTTATTCAAAAATTTGTACAAGTTACTGATCAAATTCCATTTCTGCCTTGTTTCCATCCATGCTTTGAGTTAGTTTCTCGACTTCATTACCCTTTACACATGTGTTTATTATTTTCAATTTTTTTCATTAATGAGCACATTATCATTAAAACACCTACATAAGCAAAGCTGGAACAAAAGTGTTCAGTGATTTGAGGAAGATGGTCTCCTCTTTCCTCATCTCCCACACACTCCCATTGCTGATTCCCATGTTGCCCTGTTCTTCACTTGTCCTTAGGGGGATGAAGACATTTTGGAGATGGAATCCCAACCCTTTCATACTGCTCATGCAGTGAATAATCAGCTGTTGTTTCTCCAGCCTGACAGGGAGCGAAAGGGGTGCAGGGGTTGGAAGAAAGTGACGTCTCTGATGGTCCTGACAGTACCCTCAGCCTATGGTGCTGATAGTGCCTGGGCCAACGCAGATGGCAGCGTGAAACCTGCGTTTCTGAAAACCCAGTTCTAAGTGGATTGTGAAAGAGAACAGCAACTTCTGTTGCAGATCTGAAAATGTAACTGAGGTCCTCAAAATCCCAGTGCATCCCTCTCTTAAGCCGGTCCATGGACTTGGCAGTGTCAGGTTAATGGTTGGACTCGATGATCTTAAGGGTCTTTTCCAGCCTAAATCATTCTATGATTACATGTCCCTATTTTGAACTGGAGTAATGGTTGTGCCTAGCATGAATGGATTTCATCTCTTCTCTTTTCTCTCTTCTCTTTCCCCTCTTCCTTTCTCCTGTTGTCTAGTTGTGCTTGTTGTAGTTCTTCATGAATTGCCTGAAAATAGAACATTATGCCAAGATAAGGCTCCTCTGATTCTCCTTTTTATCACCTCAAAACTTTTTAAAGGTAAAACATATGTAGGTACTGAAGGTTGTTCCTTTAGAAGCCTTCATTATTACAGCTCTGAGGCAGAAACACATCGTAGAGTTTACATGTAGTTTTAGTTTCTTGTTTGTTATGCTTTACCTTCATTTCAAATTGGGAATGTAAAAATAGCAAATGTCTTCATTTTGTTTATGCTAATTTCATCACTATGTAGGGCAAACTTCTTCCTGGTTTCACGGCTTCATTTTATATCTTATTCAACATTTTACTGTTTGATCTTTTTTGGTCAATAACAAAAATAGCTTTGGTGATGATCTATCTGTTCCTTACTGTATGCTATTTAATAAATGTCATTATGTGGCTTTACTGCAGTTGTCTCAGAAAACATGTGATGGCCAACGTAGACGTCAGACCACCGCCACCAAAATGCAGTAACGGGAACATACTGAAAGGCATTCCCTGTTCTGGTGTGGTCCTTGTCCTCCCTCTGCTCAAAGGAGCACAGGAAAAAAAAGAAGGAAAAAATATCTAAAAGTTTCCTTTTTTCTTTTTTTGGTAAACTTTGTTTCTCCCTGCCTGGCAGGAGGGAGAAGCGGCTAATGTCTCCCTGCTGAAAGCATTAACTGATTGCATTGTTACTTGAGCACAGCAGCTGTCCTTATACATTTAGACTCCCAGTGACAACAAAATTAAGGCAGCCTCCCCTTCTGTCAGGCAATAAAATGATTTTCTCAACTTCTTTATTTCTTCTGAGAACTTCCTAGTGCCTGCTTTTCTATGACTGCAGTGAGATGCTACATTTGAACCGATCATAACGAAGGGGACCTTTCACTCAGTGTTTTCTGGAAAGGCGAAAGGAAAAACAAAAAATAACCCAGATTCCAGTGTGCCCTGAGGACTGATTTCCCCCACTTTTCCATTTGCTTTAAGCTTGTTGATGTGAGTGGGTGTTTAATCTCATTTACGCCACCAATGCTATGCTTGGTAATTGCCCATTACTTTCTGGTATCTGATTAAAGGGATCTTGCTATGACACCCATGGCAAAGCACAGTTCCCTGGCAAGGAGGATGGAGGGTGCTCCTGCATGGTCTTAACTGTTTAATTTTTGAGTCTGGAAGGGTCCTAAAGCTTTCTGCTAGATGGCAAAGCTAAATCAGTATTCGCATGTTTCTGGCAAGCTTTCCATGCACCAGTATTTTCAGCGTACCTTGGCAGGCTAAGGGCACCCAGTTGAGAGTTGGAGCTAAAAGCCATCTCCTCCTGCAGTCCTACAGGGCTGTGTAACACAAAGGGCCTTCAGATGTCCTGCGATGACTATGCTGGTCTTCTACTTCTGCCCTAGGCTCTGTCAAAATTGCTCTAATCAAGCAATTCAGTATTTTCTGTTCAGATCTCGAGGAGGCACCTCCCCGCCGGCTGCAGTGCCAGAGGTCTCAGGGAGGCAGACCAGGAGCGGGCTTGGACTCATAAGGCAGCTCAACCAGCCCCATGTTGCTTTTCAATAATTTTATACCTATGTTTCTCAAGGCCAAGGGCTCACTCTGACTCACCCAAAGATTTGGGCAATTTTTTTTGTTTTGCCCTTTGTACCGGAGAATAATGTGACAATGAGGCCGTCTTTGAAAGATGTGTAATAGTCCCACACAGTTTCCCCTGCCAGGATCTTAGGATGACATGGAAGCTTAACTTACTAAGAAAGTAATTTCAAACTCAGTCCTTTCTTCTTTCAATGACCTATTTTGGATAATTCTCTTTAAGCAGACATCCTACCTGCAATAAAAGAGCAATAGGAATTGAAGGTGTATCACTGCTGCTGAATAGCTGAAGTGTATTTCTATTGTGAATATATATATATGTATTCTCAGCTTCTGATTTTATATATATTTAAATTTAAATATGTATTGTTTTTAGTGGGAAAATAATCCTTCAATCTTTTAATAACTTGATTTGTCCAGTTCTGTTTGTGTCTCTCTATGTGCAGTTGCTAGTTCCAACTCTACTCTAAAAACACTGACTCTACTATAACTTATAGATTACAGGGGAAAAAAAACCCCACAGCACTAGGCTAAATCATCCAAATTTGCCACAGCAGGATCCTTCACCTATTTTCTGAAACATTTAGTTTCATTTTTTCCTCTCAATCTGACCCTTGCAGCTCAGTATTGGTAATTAGCCCCCTGCTTCTCCTGTAGCTACTAAAAACTGGGGAAAAAATAAATGTTTCCATTTTAAACCATTATTGCAAAGGCACAGCCGTGGAACACTGGAGACTCACTCATGATGTAAGGGCAATTTTCATAAAATGACACTCAGGCATTTGGGTTCTAGCCTTCAGAATTAAGAACAGTATGTTTTCAGTTGTTTTTTTTTAAATGAAAACTTGAGGCAGTGCTATTTCTGTGGTTTCAGAGTATGAACTTGGCTGCTGAAATCTCAGCTTGAGATGCTATCATCCTAAAACCCCTTATGAAAAACCCTCCAATTTGAGATAATAAAAATTAGTATTAATGTAAGCAAAGTAAAAGTCTTTGGGAACATGAATTCTTCTCCAGTGGTACCCAAAGGAAATGATGTCTATATGGAAGGATGGTCAAACGATGAACTTTTTAAAAAAAATTGTTATCGCAAGATGTCCTGGTTTCAGCTGGGATGTAGTTAACTGTCTTCCTAGTAGCTGGTACAGTGCTATGTTTTGAGTTCAGTATGAGAAGAATGTTGATAACACTGATGTTTTCAGTTGTTGCTCAGTAGTGTTTAGACTACAGTCAAGGATTTTTCAGCTTCTCATGCCCAGCCAGGGCACCTGACCCAAACTGGCCAACAGTGTATTCCATACCATGGGACGTCCCATCTAGTTTAGGAACTGGGAAGCGGGGGGGGGCAGGGAATCGCCGCTCGGGGACTGGCTGGGTGTCGGTCGGCGGGTGGTGAGCAATTGCCCTGCGCATCATTTGTACATTTCAATCCTTTTATTACTACTGTTGTCATTTTATTAGTGTTATCATTATCATTATTAGTCTCTTCTTTTCTGTTCTATTAAATCGTTCTTATCTCAACCCAGGAGTTTTACTTCTTTTCCTGATTTTCTCCCCCATCCCACTGGATGGGGGGGAGTGAGTGAGCGGCTGCGTGGTGCTTAGTTGCTGGCTGGGGTTAAACCACCAGAGATCTGTAAAATTATTTGCCATCACATAGTCCTAACAGTCCTTGAGAGCTTTTCGTAGTAGCTTCCTCAACAAAATATCCTTCCAATTACTGCATCTATGCCACTCAAATCAAAATTAAAGTTTAAAGAATCCAGCAAAAGGTTAGATCAGCTGCTACACGGTTGTTCAGTTCTGAACTTTCTGCAGATAGATAAGATTAAGCAGATATTTCATTAAATCAGTAAATATCAAAATCAGACAAGAATTTACCAAAACCTCTAAGGAAGTATTACACCTTGATAGCTATGAATCTGCTACTCTGCTGCTTCTCCAATCTACGGATTTAAATTTAAATCCTATTTTCCTCTTTCTACAAGGGGCATATTAGAACAGATGTTATCAACTGAGAACGTAATCCTACAATGACACCATGTCCAACTCACCCAATTTTCTTATGAAATTTGATAGTTTTCTTTTAAGCTTCAGCTGCTTGTATCAACCAGTTGTATAAGGAGCTCAGCCTTTCATTCATTTCAAGAAGTGTATTTCTGACAGGCAGGATTGAGGGCTCGGGTACACACCGAAGGCTCAAGAAGCCCCACATACATAAATGTTAAAATCATTGCCCATTTTGAGTAGCAATTGAGATTTTTTAATGCACTGACACAGAAATAACGGGGTGCATTCAGTGAAGGCACCCATGCTCGTTGCATGGAGCTGCAGAGGAGGGTGACAGCGGTGAGGAAGCGCTGCCCACCCCGGCCCCCCGACAGCCGAAGGTGCGGACTCATTTTCAGAGGAGACTGAAACAGCTACCAGAGAATCGCGAAGGATCTTACCGTGTCCACTGGCTTAGTTTGAATACTCCGATTCCCCAGTTCCCCCGTCTCTCTCTTCTGTGCTTCTTATGATTCTCAGAGATTAATCTGGAAATAATGTTGCCTTTTTGTGTGTTTTTATTGAGTTCCCCTTTTCCTATAAAGGTTTTATCTACTCCACTGTTGACTTGATGCTATTCCGCTTCAGAAATTCTACTCAACTTCAACTTGTCTTGTAGCACAAAGGCAACCTGAGAGCCCTTAAAGACATCATTAAAATTTTTATTTCCATGCCTTTCAAAGCCCCTGGAAATACATATTGTATTACATGCCATCGTTGTAAATAGCATTTCTCTTAATGCAACAATCTTGGTCTAATCTTCCAGTGGTGTGAATATGCTAAAAGGAAGGCTTAAAGAGATAGATGCTAAATAAATTAAAAGGAGCTAAGGGAAGATGTTTTATAACCCTAGAAATATTGCAAGCATTATTTAAAGTAGTTAATATTTTTACAACCTCGTGAATGCTAATCTCTGGGAAATCTCAGGTAGCAAATATAGTTTTAATTCTCAATTTTAGTTATCACAATCTGGAACTGTAAATTAATTTCAATGCTATAAAAAGTAATAGAGACGTTTATTTTCTTAAGCAATCTGGCTTATTCAGCTGCAGACTAAATCTGAATTAATGGTCCTGGTATGCTGAATACAAAATTAGTAATAATGTGAAATGCATGCAATGATAATATCTGCTGGAAGAGTTATAATGCTAGGGTCCAACTTTTTCCCATTAATATATTCCATTGCTATTAAAAAAATGGTACTGATCTTTCTATCTGGCACTTGAGTGGTTTTCTGGTGACTTCTTTATAAAAAATGAGACCTTTTGCAATATCAAGTGTACTTCATTCTTTCGAGGATGCATTAAACATAGAATTACGATGCCTGTTGTATTTCTATAATCAAGAATCAGACTAGAGGTAAAACCTTAGCAAAGTCACCAGATGTGACATCCAAACTTTAATCTGGATAGATGAAAGGAGTTGCTAAGCCCTTCTTTTATTCATAAAAAATGGAAACAATAACTATCAGCAATGAAACCCCAATGCTCTTCAATGAAAACACCCTGCTGTTCAAGAGCCATTGGCACTGCCCTGTCCCAGAGGAGAAGTTTCTTTGATTATAGATGGAGGGTTAGTATGGATCTGCATGTATGTTTGCAGAAGGGCCAAGACAGGAGACAAAAAGCAGTCCGGAGAAGTTCATTAGGGGACTGAAAATATGATCAAGAAAGAAAGTGAAGAGAATTAGAGGCTACAGGAGGTACATATGGAGCTGTGAGAAAAAGCGGCTTCCAGCGTTTCATCCTGTTGTGCATTAGAAACCAGCCAGAAACCTTTTTATTTTATTTTTTTCCCATGAGTGATAGGCTGTTGCCAAAGACGTATATTGCTTGGTTTCTCTCCCTGCCAGAAGCATCCCACCAGACTTTCACTGTCCCTTGCCTCGCTCAGACCAAGTTTATTAACGAAGGAGTTTTCCCGCAACAGCCAGACAGCAATGGTGTTCATCTAAACGTAGCTCTGACACCCGCACTCAACAGAAGTGTCGAGGCGCGGTGGGGTGGTCTTGGACCTCTGCAGACCTGACGGAGGAGGTGGGCTTGGTAGCCCATTCCTCACCCCAAGCCCCCCCGCGAGCTCAGCCCACCCATGCCTCTGCTGGGCCCTTCGTACTCAAAGGTTATTTGAAAGCCCTTACAAACCGGAGGTGAATCACTCTGTACTTGTGGCATTAAACAAAAGTCAAAGCAAATAGCAAAGCGAGAACAAGCTTATTCTCCAGCAGTAAAGATGCACATCCTTAATGTGAGAGATTGCAGAGAAATCTGTCCCATCTCTGTGGATCCTCGAGGGCTGGCCTCCTCCCCAAGGCAGACCCTCCATGGAGGGCGATGTCGGAGGGCTGTTGGGTCTTGATTTGTATTTTGTAAATACGGTGAGAGGGGATGGAAGCGGTGCTGGGCACCTGCATTTGCTCTGGGAGCAGCTGATGCCCCAGACCAGTCCGGGGAGGGTACTGGGGGAGCTGGGCTGGGCTATGGGGGGGGCGGCAGCCTGGGGCGGTGGTGGCAACTTCTTCTGCCGAGAACATAGCCGCCTCCAAACGGCTTTATACCTCAAGGTGTTTCTGTCGTGAAAGCAAAAGATTTTGTGTTCATCAGCATTTATTCTGTTTTCTTTACTTTGGGCTAACGAGCCTGAGTCAGGAAACCATGCAGGGAAAATCAGTATGCTTTCCAAATAGTGCAAGCATCAATTTAAATCTACAAAGTTGCAGTGGGCTATATAAAGATTTATTAATCAAAACATTTGCAAAATATTGACTGTGCGCGTACGCTGTTAGGCCTGAGAGATCATCTGTGAAGTAAAGCTTGCATTAATCACTTCTTCTCATACATTAATCTTTGCAGAATAAAAAAAATATGTAGGAGATATTTGTGGATATTTTTCTAACTGTGTTTGGGTAATTTCATTCTCTAATTTAAAATTATTTCCACTCAACAGTTGTCATGTCGAGGGTAGAAACAAAAACTCAGGGTAAGCAGCCAAAGTGCGGCTCATAGAACAAATGTTGTTTTGGAGTGGGGCTGGCTGCCATCTCCTCCCGACCCCCCCGAGGGGACGAGCCCAAGGCACAAAGCTTCCGCAGGGGCCAAGCACAACTGCAGAATAACACCGAGAGCTTTTTGATGCCTCTTTTGGCTTAGACACCTCTGGTGAACACAGATCTAGGAAAATCTGGTTAGGAGGATTTGGCAGTGCCTGTTCCCTGCAAAAATAGAGTTGTATCACAAGAATAAAGCAGAAGAAAATGTGTTACTGATGGAAAAAAAATCTATATTCTAAATCCAACCAAAGAAATGCTCCCATTTTTCTTTTTAAAATTATGTTTTGTTTAAAAAGTCTGTCTTGCATTATCTAAATGCACAATATTATCCTAAAGCATTAAGTAAATGTTAAAACATGACAACACTCTTTGCTAAAAAAACTAGAAATTTTTAGGTTTTATTCCTAACCAGAAACAAACACCCCCCCCCCAAACAAACAAAAACAACCTGGAAAGCACTAAAACCCATTTCTTTGCAGCCCCAATAGGGACCTACATTTTTGACAGCTCTTTAAAAACATGAAGGCATCCACATTTCTGCCTGAGAGTCTCTATAAACTACTTGCAGTTCTTTGGTTACCAGCAAATTGCTTTAATGAAGACTTTGTGTGGAGAAATATATGGGTGTTTTAGTGTACTTAGACCTCAAAAGAAATGTCATAAAAATCAAGTATCTCTGATAAAGCAGTATATGATGTGATTCCCAAACTGAAATTTCCCATCCTCAGAGGGCAGATGTCTTTCTGCCAGTGCCTGCTTGGCTGGGAGAAGCCTGTGGATACACGGGCAGCATCCTGGCCACCTTGAATGATGATGAAAGCCATATTAAACACTGGCTATTGCACTGGTTAAAAACCAGTGGCGTAATTTGGCCTGGGCTATTTCATTTTATTAAATGCCAAGGTATGTATCAGCATAGCCAGGAGTGCTTATGAATAAATAAGTGCTGGCAGGCTTGTTTTACTTCAAGTTGTGAACTGCCACAAAGTGGCCATAGTATAGTTGACGTCTTTAATTTTGAAAAAAGAATCCATTTGTAGGGCTGGCATGATGGTAAGCAACAGCCATGATTTTATTTCATACATGCCTTTTAGTGGTTTTATGAAGATGTTTTATAAACAAAGTTTTAAAGCGCAAGGCACGTTATCATTTTATTTCCTCAGAACAACTAATAAGCGAGAGAGCCAGCGATGTATTTATAGCAGGATGTATTTATAGGAGAAAACTTCCAGCAATTGGGGGGGTAATGGGGAAGGAACACACATCCCCTAACGCAGAGAAATGATTGGGAGCTCATACTTAGGAATGTAGTGCCATAGCTAAATTAGACAAATTATTATAGGCCCTAGACACCAATGTCTGCTGCTATACGCTGCCTACTATTGCAGAATCACTCTTATGATTTTCCTTCTCAGGGAGAGAGGGAAAATAAAAAATGTATTACTCTTTTCATTACACAGCTCTCTATTTTCTGCTCCTTATGTGTGTATATATATATTTGTGTGTATGTATATACACATATAAAAAACCTCACTTAGTTACTAACTTTTATTTTTAATTTTTTTTTTTGCTAAGTGCCAAGGGTGGGTGCATGTAGCTTGTGCCCCACATGCCGCACCTACTGCCGGCTACCACTGGGGCAGCGACAGCTCGCAGAGATTTTGGAGCTGTCTGTCTGTTCTTTGGAGACAGAAATTCATTCTGAGGAAAAGAGTGAAACCTAATGTAAATCCATAAAACCAAACTATTCTCTGCATTAAATTACTTAAGGGAATAAACAACTTCTTTTGCCAACCAATACAATAGGCACAGAATATAGTATCTCTCTTCTAACAGATAATTGTGATACTTGGATATGGGGAGAGAGGTGTGCGTATATTAAACAGGAGCAAAGGATTATTTTATGATTTAGACTTTAAGAGAAATTTTCAAAAGCCCTGTGAAACTCAGTAGCCTGGGAGAATTTCTCTGTTCAAGAGTATCTCTGAACTGAGTATCAGTGCGGGTGTTTGTAGACGTTCTCTATAGAAGCTATTTATCAATCTATAATAATTTTACTTTACATATTTCACTAGATAATACATATATACAAATATATAAATAAATACACATATAAAAATAAATATAGTAATACTGGCTTGTAAACTGCATGCAGAACAGATTACATGAAATAAGAGGAAAAATGTTTCATCCTCTAGACAATTCTGAAATTTCTTGCCACTGTAAATGAGAATGAAAACTGGAATGGTTCAAAAATTTATTCTGAACTATTATTCTTGAAAACATTAGAAAGTCCTCTTTACTTCCAGTAGTGTTGGAGAAATGTTATTGTTTTCTAATGTAATGTAAAACTGTGTGTCTGTGCTGGTGTACATCTGTGTAAGCTGGAGTGGGAGGGGGTGTAGTAAACAAGATACATCACTCTTTATAAACCTAGCAAAACTACTAAGTAAAATGTTTATATGAAGCAAAACAGTACATGCATCATAAGGAAACAAAGTCAGAGAATCAGAGTCATTGAAAAAAATACTCAGTTTAATTCTGGGTCACTGGAAAATATATCTTTT
The DNA here is from genome assembly GCF_947461875.1 of Haliaeetus albicilla. Classification (NCBI taxonomy): domain Eukaryota; kingdom Metazoa; phylum Chordata; class Aves; order Accipitriformes; family Accipitridae; genus Haliaeetus; species Haliaeetus albicilla. Next base: position 3,476,999 of record NC_091506.1, read on the forward strand.
GGAAACATCAGAAATCAGCATGTTCCTGTTAATGTTTTGCTCTGAAGAAACAGTGTTTTCTGATGGGAAACTGTTTCACGAAACATTTTCCAACCAGCTTTAGCACAAATACTGCCAATTGTCATTGTGTGGGAAAGTGAAGAGTATATTTTATTTTAGCTTCAATTCCAGCAGTGTGCAGGAAAGTGGCCTCTTTAATAGAAGTCTTTGAGTCAGAGAAGTGGTGGTGAGGAACATCGCCGTTAATGGGACAATAGCCCTGATGTTCCTCTGCCCCTCTCCTGACCTTGAGTAAGCAAAAGCGTTGTTATGAAATCCCACTCAGTAAAATGGTATTTCTTCAGACAAGCTCATAAAATCAAATAATGATTGAACTGCCAAATTTCTGGATGCTCAGAGCTGAGAATTGCTTTCCCATTTTATTGTATTCTTTTCTTTTTTAAACAAGCAGGAAAAACTGGCAGCTAGAGCAGAACTTTTCTGCAACTGCCTACCTTACTCTTTTTCTCTTTTCCTAGGGCTTTAACAATTGATCTGTCCCACTGATATTTCTGTATGTTTGCTGTAATTTAGCTATATCAGCATCTGAAGTAGCTTCTGGCTTTGAGGGCTCATTTAAAATCAAAGAGGAACTGTCTGCGACACTCCTTGGTGGCCGGCGCGGGGGGAGAGGGACTGACAAAATTTCTGCTGTGCCTTTTACTGTGGAGTTTGAGACTTCTTTTCTTATTTGTTTCCATATTTCTTCATCTGGCCTTTTGTGGGCCTTCTCCCCCCCTGCTCTGTTATGGCTCCTGTGAGCTGTGCAAGATTCTCCAGTAGTGTTAATTCTGTTTGAAATTTGCCATCACAAAGAAAGCCTTGAATCCTCAGTGGGGAGAAAAAAAGTTTCAGTAATTGATATATGGGTTTGTGTTCTTCGTTTGGTTGGTTTTAAATTTTTTTTTAGAAATTCTGCAGGATAGATTTGAAGCCTGGATTGACAGAGAGCCTCAAAACAGCGAGAATTTACCCATGAGAATATCTACCTTTGAAGTTAATCAGTTTTCCAAGCTCCTAATTAAACAGAGAAGTTGCAGGAAGCTGCCACGATACTTTGCATGGGTGGTGGGGTGGATCTGGCATCACGGCCCCGGTACTCGTTTGAAGGTGGGCTTTGCCTGGCCAGGGTCGCCCGGGAGAACAGCCCCATCAGAACAGCTACCAGCCATGCGGTGTAACCAGTCAAAAGTTTCAGGGGCACGGGATCCTTTCCTCAATTTTGGAAAACTTTGGAACAGTCATGATAAATGGCAGTTACATCTGCTTTATAGCTCTGCCAGCTAGCAGAGGTGCTAGGAATAGCTTTAACTTTGCACATTTCCTAATACAGCAGGAAAAAGAGCAAGATTTCATCCTTTGGGGGGGACCTTGGGGTGCCTCGAGCCCTCCCTCATTAGGAGCCCCTCCGAAGGTCCCAATCTCTTGCTGAATGAAGAGGACAGAGATATCAGCATTAGAAATGGCAACAAGCTCTGAAAAATGCATTCACCGGTTGCAGATAGCAGAATGAACAGCAGTTTAATCCTCTTCTTCAAAATTCAAATGCCTGCCTGTCTTTTTACCATCCAAGCCTTCCAGCTTGTTACCTCGCTAAGACTGTGGGCTGGATTTAACCCAGCCAGGGTAATATCGTAGGGGTTAAGCCTTGTAACTTCTTTCCTCTGCTCTGCATCAGCGTTTGTCTCCTACTTTTCTCTGCTAGAAGCAGGAATACAAAAAAGTACTTCTAGCTCAGCCAGTGGATGATTTTTATCAGCTTATTTTAGTCAATAAAGAGAGAAGTCAATCACTCCTGGAAAATAGCACTTTCCAGTACTCTATATAGCTGGCCAGTACAATCACAGAATAAATCAATAACCACATTAATCAATACGATGTAAACTGCTGATCTCTGTGGATAAATTGTACTGGTGTAAGAAGGCTTTCAAATAAATTCTAAACCCACTCAAACTGCATAGGCTTTAAATCTACTAAGGGCAGTGGGACATGTGAAAGATTTGTGTTCTTTCTCTTTAAAATCTCTGGGATAGCAGGGCTGCAGAATAATGTAATTAAATAATGCTAGCAGTGCTCACACACTCTCACACACAAAGTCGACTTCAATGAGAGCCCCGGAAAATATCCCTTAACTCAAATCTGCCAGCAACAGGAGATTTCTGGCATCGTGCGATCCCTCAGGAGGAAAAGCCAGGCTGAATAGGAAGGGGTGCACAGAGAAGGCTGAGCCGCAATCTGGTTATTTTACAGCCCCAACAGCTGTAGGAGGTTTTGCTCCTCTAGGCACCTCTGTTTTTTATAAACCCCTAAACCTAAGCATCTCATTTTTTATTTCACATATTGCCGTAATAGCAGTCCCATGCAAGACTGCTGTCAGAGCCTACAGACACATTACCTGTAAGGGAAAAACTGGGTTTTGCCTAAAGAAACTGGACTTGGAGTGGGGGAATGTGGCAGCAGCGTGGCTTGCAGTGGGCTGTCCCTCTGCTCCAGCTGCATGGCCCTGCATGCATGGCTGGCAAACAAGCAGGAGGAGACAAATAGAAATGTAATTTGTGAAAAATTGTGTTGGGCTTTTCACCATGGGTCTGAATGTGTTGTGGAAAAAGAAATTGTTAGGAGGTGATGATAGCCATCAAGTTGTACATAGCATTAGTAGGAATGCAGAAGGGATGCGCACAGGTGGTGGGTATGGGCTGAAAGGAGATTTCAACCATCAGCATAATAACAGACCTATGCTGAGCAGTTAGGGTCATACCAGCCATTTCTGGCAGCGCAGAAACCAGAGCCAAGCATGGCAGTGTCCAAGCCAGTGCCTTAATTAACCAGGCCCATCTCCCACACCATCTGTATTTACTCAAGTGCAAAAAACTTGAATGTATCTTGTGAAAAACTTGCATATTGTAAGGGGTCTTCTGGTATCCTTTTCTGTTTCAGAATTGTTCCAATTCATTCTCTAAGGATGGGAAATATTTGTAGCCGTTTTTCAGTACTGAAATATATTGGCGTATATAGAATAGGTAAAATAAAGAAATGATACATAACAGTATTATTAATATGACATTTTAATTGCTACATCAGACATATTTTCAAGTACTAAGTGCAGGAACTGATAAAAAGAAGTTCATATTAAAAAAAGCCTGAATGATTGAAGCCGTTTAGAGGCCTTTATTGCACCATGCTGTCAAAATGTCCAACTGACCTTTTCTACGTGGTAAATTTCTCCAAGAAAGATTATACACAAGCTATTTTAATATCACTGATCCCCCCCCCCAGTTTTTTGATTAGATAATGGTCAGAGCAAGAGAAATGCCAAAGTCCTTACATATACTCTGAAGATGACCAGGGGCACTTTATACGAAGTTTCTGCAACCTTATTTAAATTTTTAGATAGATATTTCTGAATGAATCATTTGCCATTCTTTTACACTTCTAGTCCGTAACAATTCGGTAAGTGGCAGCCCTCCATCAAGTCACGCTCAGTAGCAGAAGGCATTAGCATTACATAGGCATTACCCGAGCGCAACGGCTGAGGTAGGCTGGACCGCTCCTCGGCATAAATAACGCAGAGGCTGCGAGGCGATGCCCATTCCCGCACTACCTGTGCTTCGAGGAGCTCGTCAGCCTTGTAGCAACAGTTCAATGGTCCACTGCTAGTACTACCAGACCTCAATCCGCCTTCACCCAAAGGCCGTATTGTTGCTACACCTACATGGGCACTTGAAATGTAATATTGAGGAGCGCCGAGATGCAGCAGATCTCTGGCACTTCGAGGGAAATTGTAGGGGATGGTGCCTTGGAAATGTCAGTGCCAAAGGGGGACAAAGGCTGTCGTGGTTTAACCCCAGCCAGCAGCTAAGCACCATGCAGCTGGTCTATCACTGCCCTCCTCAGCTGGACAGGGGAGAGAAAATATAATGAAAGGCTCGTGGGTCGAGATAAGGACAGGGAGAGATCACTCAACCAATTACCATCACAGGCAAAGCAGACTCAACTTGGGGAAAATTAATTTATTACCAATCAAATCAGAGTAGGGTAATGAGAAATAAACCCAAATCTTAAAACACCTTCCCCCCACCCCTCCCTTCTTCCCAGGCACAGCTTCACTCCCGAATTCTCTACCTACCTCCCCAGCGGCACAGGGGGATGGGGCTTGGGGTCGGGGTCAGTTCATCACACGTTGTCTCTGCCGCTCCTTCCTCCTCAGGGGGAGGGCTCCTCACTCTTTCCCTGCTCCAGCGTGGGGTCCCTCCCACGGGAGACAGTCCTCCACAAACTGCTCCAGCGTGGGTCCCTCCCACGGGCTGCAGTCCTTCAGGCACAGACCGCTCCAGCGTGGGTCCCCCATGGGGTCACAAGTCCTGCCAGCAAACCTGCTCCAGCGTAGGCTCCTCCCTCCATGGGACCACGGGTCCTGCCAGGAGCCTGGTCCAGCGTGGGCTTCCCACGGGGTCACAGCCTCCTTCGGGCATCCCCCTGCTCCGGCGTGGGCTCCTCCCCAGACTGCAGGTGGAGATCTGCTCCACCGTGGACCTCCCTGGGCTGCAGGGGGTCAGCCTGCCTCACCATGGTCTTCATCACCTCCCTCCCTGGGCTGCAGGGGAATCTCTGCTCTGGCACCTGGAGCATCTCCTCCCCCTCCTCCTTCACTGACCTGGGGGTCTGCAGGGCTGTTTCTCACTCCTCTCCCTGGCTGCAGTTTCTGTTGTGCAGCAACTTTTTCCCCTTCTTAAATCTGTTCTCCCAGAGGCGCTACCACCGTCGCTGATGGGCTCGGCTTTGGCCAGCAGCAGGTCCGTCTTGGAGCCGGCTGGCGTTGGCTCTGTCGGACATGGGGGAAGCTTCTAGTAGCTCCTCACAGAAGTCCCCCTTGTAGCCCCTCCGCTACCAAAACCTTGCCACGCAAAGCCAATACAAAGGCATTGGCTTATTCAGAGTGGGACAAGTTCTGCCCTAGCTTTTGCCCAGGGGAAGGCAAAGAGCAGTTGGACACATGCTCCCTGAAAAGACAAGAATCTGGAGAGGTGAAGGGAGGGAGGCAGGATCCCAGCCACCGGCCCACAGCAGCCCAGTGCATCCCAAAACCTCTCTGAGAAGATTAATTGTCTCTTCCACAGAGGCTCTGGAAATCATTGGGGAAAATTCTTTGTGACTGCAGTACAGTCAGATATTAATAAAATCTTTTTCTGCTTTTACAACATATTTATAAGTAAGTGTGATTTAGAGCTCTGTGTCAAGTCGTCACCAGGGCTGCATTCCAATGACCTGCAGAAAACACAGGGTGTTTCTGCACTTCAGGATAATGTTGATTTAGGGGCTGGTACAATAGCGCACATGGGCTATTTTATTTAGTTTCTTGGCATTCATATTCAAAAATTGCCCTATAAAGAAGGGAGAAGGCATTAAAAAAAGTTTAAATGCTCTTAAATCACAAAGAAACATTGTGTTTAGAGTGAATGGAAACATTTGGATAGGCTCAGAATTGCTTTTTTCATGGAGAAATATTTTGTTGATGTGTTAAATTTAAAATGAAAATCTCTGCCTGCGACTCTTTTTCATTTTTTGGTACTTTGCTTAGGTTATCAAAATAAAATAGGTATTACTCTTCCAGCTATTTGAAAACTTAGGCTGGTCTGTGATTTGATCTAGTGCCTCTAAAAATCTGGTAAGACTGGGCCCAAAGTTCCCTGCATTGGGCACCTTTAAGCAGGGTTTTTAATTCAGCTTCCTAGTTGCTAAAAATGAGGAGCAATGCAGAATTTTATTTACTTTTTCCATTGTTTTTATTTCAACTTCTGGGTTTAGGGGATTTATACTGTTCCTATTTTCAAACTTTTTTTCTGTGACTGTGAGTGACAAAACTATTTTTGCCCCTTTTTTTCCTTTTAATGAAAGCTGCCAGTCATCTGAACTTTTTCTATTTCAGCACCAGGTGCTTTAATAACATTTTCATGTAAAAAATAGACTGGACTTTCACTGCTTTGGGCAGTTCAGACATCAGTTCATCCTAGTGAAACACCAAAAAAGAATTGGGGACCTGAAGAGAAGAAAACGAACCTGCACAAGTCAGAGGGCTACACTGATTTAGGGAGGATGGGGGGGCTATCGTTATAGCTGTATTTAAAGGTACTCTCCTTAAGACTGCTTAGAAGTTCTGCTCCCAAGGCAGACTAGTCACTTGGCAATCCATTTGTGCTCCAGCTCTAAGGGAGTTCAGGAAGGGAGTAGCTTTACTCATGTTAGCCATCTTCCTAGGTTGTCCCTTACTTTAAAAGGGCTACTCCCGTGGGAATGACAAAACAGGACTAATGTAGAAATTATGACGTTAAGCACTAGAGACATAAAGAGCCTGGTCGTGAAAAGTATCTTCTACAGTGAGAAAAGTACCTTACAAAGAACATCAGTAATGCATACAGAAGTGAAAACAAATCTGAAGAAATTATTCATTGTTTATTTTAACTGCAAAGAAAAATGGTTTTACTTCATTAGAGTATTATCAAGATTTTAATACCATATCCACTTCTTTCTAAACTGTTCTCTTCTTGAAAGCTATGTTAAACCTCCTCCTAATAACTCCTGTGATTAGCATCTTTGTAGAAATCCCAGAGGACAGGCTTCTAAAAGTGGCATTATATTTCTAGAGCCTCCCTGTAATTAAGCATCTATCAGGCCTCCTATTCAGTTGTGTATAACTGCTCTGCAGAAAATCTCTCTTCGCTTGAATAAAAAGAGATGTTTTGTTTAAATTTAGCAGAAGGATTGCATTTATGTTATGAAATATAAGAATTCTGATTCAGTTTAACTGAAAAAAAAAAAAAAAGAAAAAAGTACCCATTGCTTAAAGGACACAAGAAGGTCTGCAAGCGAGCTGCCATGGCAGAGGGCAGCTCCTGCTGGAGACCTGCTGGGAAGGGATGATGCAAAAAGCTCTGCCAGAGCTCCACCAAATAGCAGCCAACTGTGTGAAACATTTTGTGGAATTCAGTATGGGGATTATTAAACGTCACCAGGTGTAAGTGATATTTGCTTATCCACAGTAAAGAAAAATCCCCAAGTTTCTACAGTCACTTCTTTAGTGAGATTGCAGCTGCCCAGCCATGAGAACATGAAATGCACACTCTTTTGGCTTTGATAGCATCAACACCAGATGCGAATGTTTAACGGTGAGCGCAACTCCAAGTAAAACCCCTTGTCTTAGGGACTTAATATCCTTTTCATCCTCTGGAGTCCTTAGATCAAAATTGGACATCGTTCTGTAATGCGTGTTGTTGCAATGTTTTTATCATTTATGATATTATTTTATGTCAGTGTGTGTGGAGTTCTCCCTGCAAGTCCAGCACAGGGGCTCGGTGAATAATGTCAGGTACCAAAGTTTTGGTAGCTTCCTATATGAATTCATATTTTAGACTCTTTTCCTGCCAGTTTGGCCTCCCATACCCATGGATAAGAAACACATTTAATATCCTGTTTGAAGGATTATCATGCACAGATGAACCTCTATCTTTGCTCATTCATGTGCTTACACATCACCATCCCCATCTGAACCTTTTTCTTTTAAAAAGTGTTGGGGGATATTTGATTCACTTGTAGTTATAAATGGTTACAAAGATGACACAACACGTATTTGAAAGTAGTGAAAAGAAAATATACTTCAGACTAAAGTGGGAAGGAAGAAAACGTCCCTCAGTAATTATATGAGACAAAAAAAATACCTTTTTGATGTTGTTAAAGTTGACACAAGTGTGACTTCACATTTTGAGCTGTATCTACTGACTTGAAAGCCATGCTCACTCTGGTGTTTAATCTGTCATTCTAATAACTCAATAGATTGAAGGGCTTAATTGGATGCTTTTATTTCTATTTCAAGATGATGAAAATCAATGTTCTTCTCATTTACCTTCATACACAGCCCAAAGATGAATCTACACTTTCTAGCTGCTGCAAAGAATAACAATATCAGGTGAGAGAGCAACTGAACCTGCTTGAAGCCAGATATATTTCAATCTCCCTTCAAAAAAGGTATTCAGCACCTCTGCTAGTTTTTGTTGATCAGAATAGTCTTTGCATGAAAAAGTCCTTTAAAATGTATCTGAGAATATGTAAAGTATCTCATACCATAAAAGGTACTGTCTCATTCAGATCTGGTTCAAGGCTTGCTGATGCCATTGAAAGTCTTTCTATTGAATTCAGTGCGTTTTGGGTTGGTACATATGATTCCTTTTATTTAAGTTTCCTTTTTCTGAAGAAAATAGGAGAGTACACTTCATATAATTCATTGTATGACAGCCCCTGTAATACAAACCAGTGCAAAAAGTAAACAAATAGCTTTTATTTAATTGAAAGTGGGTTTTTTTACAGGATACATTGAAGAGCATGAGATAAATAATATCCACATCACAAGCAATTGCTAGTCTCTTCTCTCAATGATAACAACTCGGCAGAGGTCTTTCATATTTGACATACCACTACACTGGAGTTTCAGTAAGAACTACTGCTTGTAAAAAATTTGAGACCACTCTCCTTACAATCTCAAGTTATGTTTGGCACCACTCCATGTAATTAATGCATATACATTTATCCATTAATTTCAAAGCTTATTTTTAAAAATTAATATAATATTGATACTTAATGTTTTCTTAATAATAGACCACTTCTATCTCCCTCCCCCATCCCCACTGTTTTTCTTTATCAGGAATGTTGGTCACGGTGAAGATAAATGGTTAAGATAAAATCTACACATAGTTTATTTCTAAAAGTCCATGGCTGAGCATTGCTTTAATCATCAAGGAAAAACGATATAAGAACAGAACTCAATAGCAGGATCCCAGATGTCAATATATGGTTTGCCCTTTGGGACAATTTTATTGCTCCAGAGCTTAAACCTGTAAAAATATAAGCACAGAAAATTTTCTGACAAAAGTAAATTTGTGTCAAAAAAAAGTTTTTCTATACATTCCAGCATAACAGCAATCTTTATTCTATTCGCAAAATGAAACATTATCCACAAGTGTTACTTCTATTTATTTTAATTTTTTTTAAGTTGTAGCAGCAATTCCATGGGTGAATATCCACTTTTAGGAGGGTTTTGGCTAGTTTGTTGCAAAACTATGCTCCATTTTGCATAAATAATAAGGTACTTAAGAGAGCAGAGGCTGGACCCTGGGTAACCCCACCCCAGCGATGGAGCAGGGCTGAGATTCTCTGGCTCAGCAGCAGCAGCAGCTTCAGAGCAGATAAAGAGCTGCGTTATACAGTGGGAGCTGCAGCTTTGACTTTAGCAAGAAAGCTTATTTCTCTGTCCTTCCCTGAGCATTGCAGGCCAGGGCAGACAGAGACCTACACTAAAAATAGAGTCACATCTAGGTGTTGTGCAAAATACTTTCTCTACTAATGAATCTGAGAGTACCAGAGACTAATCTACATGTACGCAGCATTACAAAGCAACAGGAGGGAGGCCACCTGTGGTCATGGAAAGTCTGTTAATCTATTGGACTTCTTAGAGGCACACAGATTTCTTATTACACAGTAACGTTCAGAGAAAAAAAAAAAAATCTCACGTACTTGATATTTTTGGAATCCTAATTTCCTCACTGCTGCTGCCATCACCCCCGTCACTGACTGTTCTTATTTCTATGAGATAATCTTCTTCAAATGGTACCAGAAGTTCAGCTGAAGTGTTGTTTGTCTCCAGTATGTGTGTTTTGCTATGTCTGTTTTGTCTATACAAAATCTAAGCAAAAAGGGATTAGAATACAAGAGTTATTTATTTATTTTTAATATCTTAATATCAGAATATCTTCTGTCATGTCCCAAATTTGCTGAGCACTATCAGCACCCTGCAGAGTATTAAACTTAATTCAAAACATAGAAATATATTCTGCAGAATTTTGTGATGGAGACCACAGCGGGCATTTACTCCAACTTTCAGGAGAGCATTTGTCTGCTAGAACTGAGGTTTACCTTGAAAGTAGGGTTATGAAATCCTTATCCAATACATTTATGCTCATCTGTAAACACCTTTAAACAAGACTTCAATCTGTAACACCTTTTATATCCAGAACTCATCTGACACTTCAGGAACTGAGGTTTTGGGTTGGTTTTTTTTTAAATTTTGCCTGGTTGTGGCGAGCATTTATAGTCAGAAACATTCACATTGACTTCTGTGTAAAACTACCACCTACTAATGAAAACTGGGGACATTGCATAGCTGTATGTTTTTAAAGACTTCAAGAAAGGAAAGATATTTAGATAGTAGCATCTGGGTTTCCACTTAAGAAGCACATTTCTACAACTAAACATGATGGATCCAGCGCCTGCTTGCACTTAGGTCTTTTAGCTAATGAATCATGGGCCAAGGTGCAGAGCAGCCTGGGGAACCTAGACAGGGATCTTACAGACTAAGAACAGCTTTTTTCCTCCAAGAAGCCTTTCTTCCTTGCTCGCACATCAATGACAGTGTTTGACTCCTTTCTCTTGACAATCTTCTGACATACTTATGTTAAGAAAAGCAACTGAAGAGCAAAGCAGAAGGAGAAACAGAGATCATGCAATAAATACTGCAGCAGGTACTTAAAGCACTCTTTCCATATCAAAATAAAATAAGTAAGCGTGGCCTAGGAGCAGGTAGGTTAGACACAAAGGAAAAAAAGGTCAATAGTCTAGTTTTAACTTTTTCCCCAGTGTGTGGAGCTACTCAAACACACTCACTAGGGTGTAAAAGGATATGAACTCAAGAAAGATTGCAAGCTGGGGGGTTTTTGTGTCCTTTTCCTCCCTAGACATAAATAACTCTGTGTAGACACTAAAATGCCTAGCAACACGAGGGTCTTGATCCTGAGAACCCTTCCTCATGTAAGCACTCTCCACCTCCATATTTACAGTCCTTCAGGAGTAAAAAAGTCTTTCCATAAGTCTTTTAGGGTCAGAGCCACTGCAAAAAAACTTTAAACTGAATTTTTTTTTCCTTTAAAAATAGATTTATGGGAGTGTTTTTTACTTCATTCACGTTGATCTTTATGTGAGTATCTTCCTACCTCTTTTCAGAGGTACAATTACGAATTGCCAGAGTGAGAACTTTTAAATATGTTTTATGCCTGTCTTTAATGCTTAAGAGCCTGTTCTCTACCTCTTATATATGTGTGAAACTCCTTCCCCCAAAAGATGGGAATGCAAGAATCTTAGATGAGTGAGATTATAAGGGAAAGGGGACAAGTGAGATCCAGCACTGGGGACAAAATTCCTGTGTCAGGATAAAGAGGTCCTACTCTGACCGAACACAGCCATTCTTCCATTTGTGTAAATGTCAGCCAACCATCCCAGCAACTCCAGAAAAGTCACTGTTTTCCAGGTAACGAACAGTTGCCTTTCAACTAGTCACTGTTTGTACCTCTATTATAAACAACATGTCTGATTAATGAGATACAGAAATTACTTACTTTGTAGCCTAGCACCTCTGATTCATTCTCCATTGTTTTAACGTGTTCCCAGTTCAAGCAGATTTTGGAATTTGTCAACTTCCAGGCAATGTTTGCTGGGGGTTGACTTGGTGCTTTAAAAGAAAAAGATTATGATAATCACAAGATACAACTGAATATTAATTTGCATAGTGTAACTGAATGAGCTGCTGACATGAAAGTAGCAAATGCATGGGTGATTCAAACCTAAAAGAGTAAAAAATATTTTCCAGTCCATCATTGCTCTCCTATTAGTCAGAATAAAGATATATTCATAGCACAAACCCACTTACTGTGAGAGTTCATTTTCGAAATCAGGAAAAGCCTGACAGTGTCTGACAGTTCAAGTTACATTTGATAGATTTTGTTTAAGTACTAAGTTGTTCCTATCTGTATTTCAATGTGCTAGAGAATGTTTTGCTGTATGGATTTCAGAAAAAGCTAAAACTAAAAGCAAAAAACAAAAGACAAGATTTTCATCAGCCATGAAGACAGGTTACAAAGAGCTACACATTAAAGTCTCCATGTGATCCATCATGAAACATTGTAGGGTTTTATAAATTCTCAACACAATAGGCTGAGAGTAGCTTTTCAAAGGCTTTTTATGCCTAAGTGCCAGGACTTTGAAAATTTGCCTACAAGTGACTGAAATCAAATCCTGTGTGAACATGTGAAGTTGAAACTGTGCCTTTGAACTGTATGTCAGATTTAGAGCAACACATTATCTCCTTCTCCGTGGTGTGTCCTCCTGGACCCTGCCTGAGAGGACGGCACTGGGGGTGTTAGAGGAAATAAGGACTTGAACAGAATTAAGAAAAAGGAGGAGAGATTTGGAGAAACGTGTATCCCAGACCTGACTTTAAAATGCTTAACTTCTGGGATCCATCTTTTCTCCCTACAGTTCCTATATACTGATGATTAATGTACATGACTTGGAAGGTACTGTTGATTTGGTAATACTCCACAATTTCTTTCGTTTCCCATGGAGATAGAATTGATGGTGCCTGTTGTTTCATATCTATCTGCTTCATGACTGTGGAGAAATTTAATCCATCCCATTGGTAGGGAAAGGAGGTGTTAGTGGACCACCCAGGTGAATATAAGCAGATGTCCTTCCATGAGCCATACTGTCAATGCTGGAAAAAGATTCATTTTCTTTTTGAAGGCATTCACATGTACATTCACATACACAAACCTGCAAATTTACTTAAATGTTGTTTGAAACCTCTTTGTTGCTTTCAGCAAATATTTTATGTAAGGAATTTGGTGACAAAAATTTCACAAGAAACAAAGGATGTCAAATACTTCATTGAAAAGTCTTGGAAGCACTCAAAAATGGGTGAATATTGCCTTGTTCAAATCTTTTTTAGCATAGCACTTAAAACCATCTTAATTCATAGTCTTTGGGCTGAAAAACCAGCACAGGATGATTTTCAAAACAAAATTATCTCATTTTGCTATACAGCCAGGGATCAGAATAGGTGGTAACATAGGACTTCCCCAAATCCATGGTAATATCCACAAGCAAAACCACTGCAAACAGTTTTTCAGATCTAAGATTAGCAGATCATTTCCTTAACTAATTTCTTGTAATCAGCATTGTCAAGAATAATAGAAGTCCCAAGTATATGCTCAAGTTTATTACGTTAATGACATTAGTCTCATGGTTTAGTAACACTTGGCTTTGTTGCTGTACTGAGTCAAGGTTTATCCTTGCAAAGTATTTCTAATATCTGTATCTGTTGATGTATATATTTTTAAAGAAAAAAAAAAAGCAAAGAGATTTCTGAAATCTATGACATATAAGTAAAAAAGCAGAAGAGCTGAGCTTCACAACAGCTCCTAATAGAGCAGTACGTTCATGGAAGGAGGACATAATTTCCACTTTCCTAAGTAGTTTAAACTTAAACCAGGATATCAACTTAGACCTTAAATTGATCTTAGATAAGTATGTTTTAATCAGAATTGTACCTATTTGGCAGAAGGACCATTTTAGTTTTGCTTAGTCCCTACAATAATGGCATGCACAGAACATTGTAGGAATCCTGGACAATGAGTAGGAAGACCAAGCTATTACCTTGAAGCTAAAGCTCCTGCTGTAGATGCACGTTGTTTATATTCTCTTGACATATCACCTCTACTCATACTGAAAGTGCTTGCATCTTTCAGAGACTAGAGCTTAAAATTTTAATATATGTTTTTAAATATTAAAGGGGTTATTTTGACTTTAATTTTTAAATGAACCATTAGCACAATCCTGAATTTGACAAGATGAAGTCAATGTAAAACAAAGCAAATTTATTCCTTATATGTCTTGTCACTTGACTGCCATGTCTTTAACTTGTCTTTCATACATATGCACATACGAATATAGAGAATCATTTCCAGAGATGAGTCTATTTTCCATTAAGAAATTGCCTGTGACTAGAGTCCTGTTTGTGTCCTTAAGAAATACCTTCTCTGGCTTTATTTTGGTTTATGTTATTTACATTAAATGGTAACTATTATCATTAACTCATTTTACAAGTGGTTCCTGTCTTGCACTTTCACTAGTAGCATGGAACAGTATACAGACAAGCGGAAAATCGGTGAAAGACAGGAGAAATATTTCCTTTTTTGTGCAAAAGGGACTATAGGAAAACATAGTCCAAGGAAAATATAAAAAAAAATTGAATGCTAAAACAGTAATGAATTTGGGGCGCTCTGGTACATAGCAGATTACCAAGATTTCCTGCTTTATGACTATTTTGCTCTTAGTGAACATTTACTTCATGGGTTCAATCTTGCAGGATGGTGCTCAGTGCTTCCTTGTTACCTTGGAGGATGGCCCCATGAAAGCATTGGTTTCATGAAGTTGCTTCTCACAAACAGAATAGCATATGCTTTTGCTTCTACAGTTGTAGAAAATTTAAAAAATTAATGATTAAATAGTAGTTATGTGAGTCTATTCCATATGCTACCCTCTGTAGTGCACAGTTTAGAGGTCTCAAAAAAGCACTGCATTTGGAGCATTCAACAGTTTTCTTTAAAAAACATACACCCATATTCCCCAAATCTACCAAACATCAAACAAACCCATCACCTAAATCTATTGCTTGGCCTGTGGAACAGCTTTCCTTTATTGACTCTGCATCTCTTTTGAAATCTCCTGAAAGCAAGTGGCATGCTGTTGCAATGCAAAAGGAACTCCTTCCTAACAGTTGCTGTACTGTAGGAACACAAACACCGGTGTTACCTAATTTTGTAGGTGTAAAGAATTACTTTAGCATATAAATAGAATAGGGTAAAGGAAATAACCTGATTTAAGTTGATGAGAGTTTTGGCTTCCATTGAGACAGACCTGAAGCTAAATATTATATCAATGTCCTAAATACCACAGTCTGAGTAAACTTGATGGTGACCACAAAAACATTGTCGGGGAAGAGATAGAGAAGTTTCTTGGTCCTAGATTTTTTTGCTTAATTTTATGAAGAAATATGGGATCCAGTTTTCTTTGATATTGCAACATTTAGTAGCGATGGGTCACGGTAAGCTGAAATGTCACTATCACACTTGGGAGTTTGCAACATTTGTTGTACGGAATTGAATACTCACGTGATTTTTTAGTGGTGACATTTACTGGGGTGCTAGAGGGCCCTGTCCCTGCAGTGTTGTAAGCTCGAACTGTTGCAAAATACACTGTGTTAGCTTTTAGTCCTGTGATATTTTTGGCTGTTACATTCCCATTGACTCTGACTTTACCAGCTGTGCTTTCCTTGGGATCATCAGTCCAATATAAAACCTGAAAAGTGAGAACAAAGAACAGGCAATTCATTGTTTTCCATCAATTACAGACTTGGCTGGGAAGCAGACATGCTGACAATGAAGATTTCAAGGAATACAGGATTTTTTGTATTCAAAACTAGCGGGAAATAAAACCAAGCATGAATATTTATAGAGAAGAAATAAAATTTCAGAGATTGAATACTAATTAAGGAAGTAAATTAAATCCTTAACTTTATAGATGTCCAAAAGGAAACCTTTCATAAGGTGAGAAATTTTAAAAGCTTCTTTGGTTTTATGGTTTGAACACATTTGAAGAAAACTTTAAAAGATACATAGAAACCTTTATCTCAGTCATCTAAGAGGGTTTTTTAATTATTTTGTTTCCTGCCTCTAGTTTTGATTCAGTGACAGCTATTTAGACCTGGGGGTTTTTTTTTCAGTGAGTAATTGATTTAGGAAGGTTTGTGTAGTGTACATGACCCCTATTACCTTCATTTATACATTTGTAATGATAGGACAGAATTTAAAGTATTTCTGACTTGCTTTACTCTTGGTTTATCATATCTAAAAAAAAAATAAATAAATTAAAAGAAAAAAAATTGTTTCACTGTGCAAGTAAAATGCTCAGGAATCGCACCTGAGGTTACTTCGAAGTACCCGTTATTAACACAAAAATCTGCTCCCCCCTGCCCCCTCAGCCACAGGCACCTCTGTTCTGTCCTGTGGATGTCAGACACGGGTGACACTGGGTTTCTGCTCCCACTAAGACCAGAGCGAAGCCCACAGCAGCACAGCTGGGGGGTCTGGCAGCATCCATGCATCCTCGAGCTCTCCCTGCTCAGACCCAGAAATGCCTGGCCCTGGAGCTGGCCCTGGGCTTGATGCCATGACACCAGCAATGCACCCCAGTGCACGGGGCAAAAAACCCTGTCGGTTATTAGTAAATGAGCAGGTGCTCACTACAAACAGCCTCAAGTTGGGCCAGGGGAGGTTTAGGTTGGATATTAGGAAAAATTTCTTCACTTAAAGTGTTGTCAGGTGTTGGAACAGGCTGCCCAGAGAAGTGGTAGAGTCACCATCCCTGAAGGTATTTAAAAGACGTGTAGATGTGGTGCTTAGGGACATGGTTTGGTGGTGGACTTGGCAGTGCTAGGTTCACGGTTGGACTTGATGATCTTAAAGGTCTTTTCCAACCTAAATGATTCTATGATTCTAAGAGAAGTGACAAGCCAAAAGCCTTTCCAATACGCCGCAGCACAAGTTTTGGATAGCAATGAGGTGCATTTATCCTGGTTTCTTCTGTAAGCGATGCTATGGGTCATGTGCATGCCCCCAGACTATCAGGTACCCCATCGTGCTCAGACAGCATTACAGCTGTGTAAAAGGAGGGAGGATCAGCTTTGTTTTGTGGAAACAAGCACGAATCCTTTTATAGTAGCCATCACAAATGATTAATCTTGAGGTTTTAATTTACATTACAAAAAGTCTGGGACAGAGCTGCAGTCCTGGTCTGTGAATGCTTGTGGTTATCTCAGGTGAAATGTTGCTAATGAGAGTCAGGTGAAGAGCTCCATTATCTGTTGACTTGGAAGCAAGGGAGGAGGAACCTGAATACAAATGTGGCCAGGAAAGGCACATCTGTAAAGTGTCAAAACACCACCAGCACCAGCTGCCTCACCTCATAGCCCAGCACCCTGCCCGTGTGCCTGTTCCACGCGATGGGCTGCCAGGAGACCTCCACCTCCGCCGCCGAAACACTCAGTGCTGAAGCCCCGGCTGGTGCTATCTGCGGCTCTGGGTGATGGGAGAAAAAACAGCTGGTGGAACATTTGTGTTATCAAAAGGGGGGCACACCAGGAACTGAGGGAGATTGGAGAAAAGAGGAAGAGATTCTGGGGGGAAGCAGCAGGCAGAGGCTCAGGAAACCTGGTAAGAATTACCTGCTTCACTACCCATGTATTGTGGAACATCAGCAAAACCCGGTTTCAAAATTTGTCATTACCCATAAGCTGGGACAGATTTTCAGAGGAGATCAGCTGCACTGAGTGGTCTGAAAAGCTAGACCCTGTGAGAGCTACGCTTTTGAATGTCTCCCGATCTTCCCAGCCCATTCAGTGGGAGTTCCCTGGGGACAAATAAGTTGAAACATGCCGTCTACTTAAAGCAATTCTGAAAATCTGTCCCTTGCCTTTTTTACTTCAACTTCTCATCTTCTTTCTCGTGTCTCTTGTCAAACTTCCACGAGCAGCTTTGAGAAGGCTCCTCAATATCCCTGTGGAGATCTGTCTGATCACATCTGGGACCTACTGATGCTACACAGCTATTACTAATAAGAGCAACAGGCATTACCGT
Source organism: Haliaeetus albicilla (assembly GCF_947461875.1). Classification (NCBI taxonomy): domain Eukaryota; kingdom Metazoa; phylum Chordata; class Aves; order Accipitriformes; family Accipitridae; genus Haliaeetus; species Haliaeetus albicilla. The sequence goes on from NC_091506.1 coordinate 3,494,608, forward strand.
CTTCTCCTGAGTAGGCAATGGTTATGGAGCTTAGGGTCCCTTCTCCTTCATTGTTGTAGACACCAACTTTCACTTCAAAAGGAGAGAGAGGTGTAATGCTTTCATTCCTGTAAACGTATTTGCTTGCTTCCACTGAAGCCACCACCGCTTTTGTCCAAGTTGTTGAGCCAAGAGGACGAAACATAACGATGTAGCCAAAACCTTCCCCATTTTGTAGTTCTTCTGGAACTGGCTGTAATGACAAGGCAGTCAGTCAATAAGCATTTGCAAGTATACACTGTTTTAATTGAATCTTCATTCTCTGAGTATATTTTAGTGGTATTGATTTAGTTGACTGTGCCTTAGAGAAGATAATAATGTTTGCTCCATCAGTCAATGTAATATTGAAATAAAAATCAAAATAATAAATCTATTGAGGCAATCAATTTAGAAACAGAAGATCTGATCAGCTCCATTAAAGTTATTCTCTTTCAGGCATGAAGTTTTCAAAATTAAAAGCATTTCACTCAGTACAGGTTGTAGCTGATTTCCACACCCCCCAAGGGGTATGGGAATGCTAATTTTAAATAAAAGATTTTTAAAGAAAAAAAAGTCGGGAAAGGAGTAAATGTATACACAGAAGTGTGCGTCAGCTGTATAACTGCCCGCATATGACTACAGTACTTACGTATTATTCTAGCACAAGTGCATGTCTCAAGTGCATGAACATATTCTTATTTAAGTTTGTTTAGAACAGAAACCTTATTGCAAGTCAACATGACAAAATTAATCTTTCTATCAATAAAATCTCATGTCAAGATATGTATCAATGACTCATACTGAACAGGCAATTACATCAACACTGTAGCCAGCACGAACTTTTTTGTTTTCATGGGATAAAAATACTTCTACATTGGCTTCTCAAAGCAAGAGAACATTTATGAAACAAGATAAGATCAGTAGTACATGGAGGAAGGAAGTGTTCCTCAGCAAAACTACATTTATTTTAGGTGCTTGCATCAAAGTAAGGTCCATGGAAAAGCAGACGGAAAATGGTGCAAAAAGAGAAAGAAAAACATAGGGGCAGAACTGCAGGCCTTGTGATCACTCCTGACTCCAGTCTCTTCTCCTGCAGAGAAACTCTTGGGACCACTAACGGTGTGGGAAGATGGGAGAAAAAAACTTGGGACGTACATCAGAAGATTTCAGGGCACTTATTTTACTCTTTTCTTCATAAATTCCTTCTAATTCTAATAATAAACCTGGCCTGACATATATAACAAATGCATTTTCCTTAAGTGTTTTACAAACATTAATTCCCCAATATGCCCACTTCTATCTCTTTTCCAGTCCCGAGAGAGTTAAGTGTGAGGGATGATGGTGCACTGGGGAATTATAAGAGTTCAAGCTACTTTCTAGAGCATTTAATTTGTTTTTGAGGCTTCTGTGACCTCAGATTTAATCAAGATGTTTAGTGAGTTCATCACAGAGAGCTGGAGAGTCGTGTTCAGTGTTGTTAGCTTGGCATAATTAGTATTTCTTCTGACTGTTTTTCAGGACACACTATGGAGTCCAACAGGATAATTTGATTGAGATCTCTCAGGTTGTTTTCAATTTTCATGTTCTTCTGCTCCCAAAGAGTAGATCAGTAGAGGAGAAAATGAAACAAAAGAGTGAAAGATGCATATGGAAGAAAACTTAGTTCAGTAAAAGTGAAGTTTCACTCTGTCTGGAGCATGGAGAAGGGAAGGCATTGGCAATATTATTTATCTAGTGGTTGGGTTTTTTTTCTTTTGACCTCATTTTTTTCCTATCACTTCCCTTCCTCCCCCAAAAGGCTGTTTAAATGGCACAGTTTTTAGCATACAGGGGAACACAGGTAACTTGCTCAGCTGATGAATAACATCACTTTTAGCTTAATTTAATTCCTTTTACTTTCCTTCAAACTGTATACATGACCTTGGTTATTTCTTTGAAAAAAGAATGAAGTCAAGAGAGAGAGTAGACTACTTTCCTTGCTCAAGCTGAACTAAAAGTGTTTTGTTTTTTTTTTCTTAATGGAGAAATGTTTTCCATGACACAAAGGAAGCACCATGTTTTTGGAGGCCCTGTCCCAAATTACGAACTAAACAGAGGTCATCTTGTGCAGCCTCTGAGACAGTCCCACCTGACAGTAAGATACACGGCAGGGCTGCCTGGCTCCTGCCTTCCAGGCTGGGTGCTGCTGATGGCATGGAGTAGCTCCTACTTTAGTTAGATGTCCTCAAAGCCAGGGGAGAGTTTTAATTAGGTGAAGCACATTAACGTCACATGTATTTTTCAGTGGCAATGAAAAAACCAGAGAGTGGGAGCTGTGTTTTGGGGAGTTTTTCCATAGGGGCTGGAGTCCTGACCAAGCACCTGCCCCATCACTGCACAGACTTTGCAAGAGGCTGCCTGCCTTCATCACGATGTCTGTGGGGAGGCTGCAGGGTGGCTGGAGAAGGACAGTTCCTTCCTATAACGTTTATTTTCCACTCTCTGAAATGACCTGCGCTCACCCATTGCAACTTGTAGTATGGTATTAACTGTTCTGAAAATGTATATTCTCTCCTCTCGCTGGAGTGCTGGAGAATTAAAGGGTTCATCTCCTTTAACGCATAATAGGATATGTCTTGTCAGCACAGTGTTCCAGAATGAAAAACATGTAAACAAAAGTATGAAAAATGTTAATGCAGAAAATGGCCAAGCAGATTAGTGTGTTAAGCACCTCCTGTACAATGGAGATAAGAGGGTTATACAGACTTCTAAACATCTTTATAACATGCCTCTTAAACTGTTTATTTTTATAAATTGTTCACTATAACACAGAAAACTTGCTGTATATCTTACAGGCTGTTTTCTTTCCAGATGCAGGATGAAATCCAGGCTCAGCCAAAGCCAATGACCAAAAGCCTTTAGATTTCAGCAGGGCTGTGATTTCACCCACGGACTCTTCCCCATTAGAGACCTTAGGTTAACTGAGCAAACCATTACCTCCCATGTGATGACCAGCTCAGAACGGCTCCCTCCTCCTCCGCTGACGTTCGTTGGTGCCACGACAGGAACTGGAGAAGAAAAGATGGTGCTTGCAACTACCTACCACTACTGATGGGGGTCTTGCCAACCAGGTGATTAAAGCTCTTCCTAGCTCTCATGCAGCTCTTCTGCCTTTCAACACGTAGAACAGGGACTATAACAGTACATTTAAAATGAACTGAAATTATGTTTACACATTTTCAAGTTTATAAGGCTGAAGCCACAGATGTATTTGATACATGAGTACCCTGGTTCAAAAAATTAATTAAAGAAGCTAGTAGCATCAAGTATCTGACATTATTATGCCTCATCAACTAATTGGCAAAATGATGTTCCATTCAGACTGTAGCTGCAACACTACTGATTTACTAATTATGCATTTGTTCAGTAAACATGTTGTTGGAGCAATATATTAATTTTTTTTAATTGGCTGTATGCTTTCTTAGGAAATTCAAAACTCTTAATTTGCTCTTTTCCTTCTCCCAACACTGTAAGTGTCCAAAAATTCATTGATTAGAGCTTGATTTGCTCCAGGTATGTGGCTCCATAGGTACAGGGTTGAGGTCAAGCGATGTGCTGGTGTTCCAGACTGAAGGGGCTTCTCATCACTCAAATGGCTCTTGGTGGAGAGGCAAAGAAAATATCAGCATTTCTTGCCTCTTGCTCTGTATTTCCATAAACATGCCCACCCTATTAGCCTATAAATGTTGACAGCTTTGGGGAAATGGATTGTGATATAATGGATGGAATTTAGACAGACCAGCCTTGTTCTTATTAAATAATTCGCTATCGGTCTTCTTGCAAGGATGACATCATGTTCCTTTTCAGCTGCTGGAGAAGTATAAAAAAGAGGACAACCCTGGAACTGACTGAGACAGGAACCCCCTACAAGAGGGCATTTGTACTGTTTGCCATCTCCAAACCCTTGGTACTATTTTATTACACTGTCTGAAAATTGGATGTGTCAAGACAGGGCTGAAGACAGGGTCAGAAATAGGCAGGACAGTTATATCTCAGAAGCTTTTACAGAGATTTTGACAAGTTTTGCCATGTCTGCCTGTCCTTCCCCATTCTTCTACCCAGCGTGAGCCCAGCTGCAGGAGCGGCAATAAAGGCAATAGCTCTTTAAGTTCATAGAAATTTATGTCAACCCACTATCACCTCTAGATTCCGGTCCTCATATAAATCTTTATCTGATTTCATCCTCTCTAGAAACATAGAAATTTCACGATATTCTTGTTGTGCAGTCATAAAAGTGAGTACAACTGCAAATGAGCTAGGCTCTTTTGGAGAGTTTAGCATACGTATTCAATTTTGTCACTCACAATCAAAGTCTTTGTGCACATCAGAGGCAAATAATCTAAGACTGAAAAGAACAGCATTAAAGGAAAAAAATGAAAAAACAGACTTTCAAGCCTAGTGTTTCACTGTTTCATGAACCAGTTGATGCTCAATTAGTTCATGTGTTAAATGTGTTCAGTACTTACTACATTTGCATGGGGAAAAAATTTGTACTACTGCTCAGCAGAGCCTCAACTGGGTCATAGTTGAGAAACAGATGAAAATTTACAGCTGAGTGCACCAACAGAGGCTCAATTAATTCTCAGCTCCATTTTAATGAAATGAACAGTGGCTCATTTGCATCCACAAATCTACTAATGCTCAGATTTCAGCTGGCAAAATAGCTGTTATAATAGTGAAGTTCAAATTCACCCTTTCATGGCCAGTCTTCTGCTGTCCACACTGTGATACTGTTTTCAGTTTCCTATTCTGATAAAAAAAAAAAAGATAAGCTGTTACTTCTCCTACTGCACAGCAATGTTTTGAGACAGAATGATTTACAGCAGTGAAGGGGTTACGCAACTAAAACCTGAAATGACTCCTATTCCTTTTTTTAAGCTTCAGATGAGGCTACACTGTAAGGAAATGATGTTACTTATGCTATGGCCATGATAAATAATATTAATTTTATTGTTTCTATCTCTTTCTAGTCCTAGCCTTGTGACTCCTTCTAATAAAAAAAAAGCTTTAAAAGATGAAAGCGTTTACTGACTGTATAGGTGGTTTTGAATACCACACTTTACAAAGCCCCAAGGTAGCGACAGCAAGAAAGACCTTCTCAAGACTAATTTTGACTTCATGATCAATCATGTAATCGAGAACATCTATCTGTGATACTCTGCTGGGAAATTTAGAAAATCTGGCCTCTTCCTGTCTCCAGCTTTTCTTTAGCCTTCCCTTTTCACGTTGCTCCTTACTCCTTGCATGTGAGAGCTTCCCGTGGTTCTGCTGGAGGAAGGAGTCAGGTACCACTCGGGCATGCATGGCCCAGGCAGGATCAGTACATCTTTCCAGCCTGGAGGCTCTCAGGCTTTTCCCTTTGCTTGGGAGCAGTCTGTGATCTGCTTTACTACCACACTGGCCAGGCAGTCCTGACTGCTGATAAGACTCATTTGATGTCTCTCTGCACCTGGAAAGCTGACAAAATCTATCAAAACTGGTGTTCTAATGCTGAAATATTTTTTTCTGGTGTCAGTACTCCGTATAAGTTTTTGCTTCAAAAGTAGGAAAAAGAACTTATTAAATTTAGATCAACCAATTTAATACATTTTGAAGTAATTCTGCCTTAGGACAAATGTTGTAGGTATTCTGAGAAACAAATGGATACCCCTTTCTAAGGATATATGTATTTTATGCTGTATAATGTACAATACTGTATTTTGAGTTGTCTTGAAAAGCAGCTTGCCAAACTTCAGAGCTTGGCAAATGAGACAAACAGAGAAGAGAAAGTAGATTGTAAAACCTGCTTCCATTTTACTGCTTTCTGTCCTATAAACACTGATTTTATAGGTGGAAGGGAGTTGATAAGCAGGGGGCTGGGAGAAACACAAACCAAAGGTTTGGGCTTCAAATAAATTGTACCAAACTGAGTAGGTCAAAGGACTGACAGTGTCGGTCATCCAAGAATGAGTCTTCTTCCTATGAGGTTCCAAGTCCCAGAAGAAAAATGTGTAAAGGTTAGACAGACAGATAGTAAAGATCCTGCCCTGGAGTCAGTGGGAGCCATTAGTTTCACTGGGCTTTGGATGCTGCAATTTATTTCCTCCAGTTAAAGCCAATATCCTGTCCCTACTGATGCTCAGATATCAAATACCCTCTGCAGCAAAGGCATTACATGCTTGTGCTAGGATATGCCAGAGAGCTGGCTTTATCATTTTCTATGCAAGTCCCTGAGGAGGGTATAAACGTGGTTATAATTGGAAGAAAACAAATGTTACTCCTCAGTTGCTTGAATGAAAGCTTGTATTCAGGTATGGGGATTAGATATATTTTGGAACATATCAAAGGGAGGAAGCATGGGCCAGCTCCAGCCTTTATTGCTGGCCCAAGTGATCTCCAAACCAGAGAGCAAAGCGTCTGGTACCTCGATCACGTCCAAACATCCCTTGCACCAGTAGCACAGGTCTGCTGTCATGAAGCCACAGCAGCTACAGACTAAAATGCCAGACAGATATATAAGTAACCTTTTAGGAGTCAGTGGCTCTGCTGCAGTGAAATTCTCACACCTGCGAGCTGGCAATGTGTCTGTGTGGAAAAAACTGACAGAAACTAGGGTCTTACCTGCTGCTTTGGTTTTCAGTAGAGCTGATGGTCTGCTTGGCTCCCCAATTCCAACACTATTGCTGGCAACCACACGAAACTCATACTCAACCCAAGGGCTTAAGTCAACCACTGTTGCCTTGTGAGTCCTACCGTTAACGACTTCAGGAACTAAAGGTAAAATAAACATGTCATGACAATTTATTTTTGGAGTAATTAATGGTATACGCAAAAAATACAAGGCAATTCTCAAATTGCTCACCTGTTGCAACTGCCTGCCATCCAACTGAGAAAGGAGTCCTCGTCTGAATACTGTAGATCTGGACTGGACTATTATTATCTATTCCAGACTTCCAGGATAACACAGCAGTAGTGCTAGAGATATGTTCAACTTTAACATCTTCTGGTGGACCTGGGGGGCCTAATATGATTAGCATTTTAAGATGAAGGTATTAGGAAGAGAAGATTCATTGCTGGGTTGGGTTGGGCAACTCTTACTTTCTCAAGTCAGTGGAATTATTCATGAAGCTGCAGTTCCATAAAAGCAGCACAATCTCTAAATAATGGCTTCATGCCTGTATTACATTCTTCTAGTTAATGAGGGGGGTAGAGTCAGGAAAATGAATGTCTTTATGTTTCTAACATGAAAACTGCAAACAAGGAAATGATTTTTTTTGTCTGACAAAGTTACCCAATGTGTCTTTTGCTGAACCATCTAATATCTTCAGAATTCCTATTGAATTTAATCAAAACTGAGGTTTAGAAAAAATGCAAGATGGTGCACTATACAGATTTCTGATTTCTGCTAGGGTTTAGAGGATCTGCTCCCATAACAGAATTTCTTTTTCTGCTGGCAGTAAAAAGATTAGTTAGTTGACTATAGAAAATAATGTTTCATCTCATCTCCAAATAGTGGAAAGGAACCAGGTCTCTTGTTTTTTTCCCAGCCTGCACAGTGACCCAGAGATGCCCAGCAAGGAGCCAGTGACAGCAGTGTGCTGAAAGTAGAGGACTTCCCTATGTCCTGCCACATTGACCCGTGTGGCCAGAAAAGTTCACCTTCCAAAGAGGCCATGGCAGAATTGCACAGATCTCTCTGGGTTAACTGCACATTAGGATCACGCTGGCCAGAATCTCAATCCAATTTGGGACCAAGGGTACAAGATATATGGCATTTCACTATTGAGATATTGAATTGATATCCTAGGAATCATTTAAACAACAGCTGATGTTAAGAATTTCTAATTCCTCCAGAAGATATATGTGTCTACATTTAACAGACATACCTCTTACAATTATATCTACTGTTGCAGATTGACTGTCTAAAGTTGTTTGTACCATGCACACATATTTCCCAGAATGATGTAGCTGAATATTTCTTATCATCAAATCCCCAACAGATTCCTGGAGATACAAAGAAAGTAAACTAATAACTCACACCATGCTTTCCATACTGGACATTTTTATAAATTGCTCAATATTAATAAAAAATTCAGCTTTTAAATTAAAATATTCATAGCTATCATCAGTTTCTTTCATGTGGACATTTTTATTATGGCTTCACAAATAACTCAAGTGCCTTTATGAAATTTAAAAAAGAAAAATAAATGGCTGCAGCCCTTATAAAGAAACAGTGATTTGCCATGCATATAAATAGCAATGGAAGAATTATGATAAATATTTGTGTTCTCTAACGACTGGCAAATAGCTTCATTAAGCACCAAGGAGTTTAAGAAACTTACTCTTCCAATTCTTTCAAAGTGATGTATTCCTCTATTAAAATCAATTCTGTTGCCATTGAATGACCACGTGAACACCACATCAACGGAGGGGTCATGAGACACCTGGCAAGGAAGGACTATGCTTTCTCCAACTGTTACATCCATATTAGAAGGTGGAATAGTAATTACAGTCCTTTCTGTGGAGACCAAAAAAAAAAAAAGCTTATAAAAATAGTAGATCTCAAATGACTTTTGTACCATTTGCAAAATGATTTAAAATTGGCCCAAATGTTCCATAATAAAGAAAATTATCTCTAATATGGTGATGATTCAGAACTCTTACCCATGTGTAGCCTATTACCTTTGCAGTATCAATACAATGAGCACGTTGTGTGCCTCTGAGAGCGAGCAGATGTCAGAGGCAACATGCTAAATTAGTCATATGTTACTTTGTAAAGCCCATAGTCAATAGATATGATTTCAGCTCAAAAAGTACAGACTTTGCTATTAAGACTGTTAAAAATATGCCCATGGTTCTTCAAACGTGGAAATCTCTCCTTACAGGAAACTGCAGCAAAAGCAAAATTGCTGTTCATCTCTGCTTACTTTATATATTGAGATCCTTAATCTATATTAATGTTAGTGGCAGTTTACCACACAGTGTTGCTTATGTTACAGCTTCAAAGAAGATAACTTCACAGACAGAAAGACTATTGATGTAATCTTTTTTAACCCCTTACACTGAGAAACAAACTTGCAGCTCTTATGAAGTAGTAGCTTGCTGAAGGGGAAACAGATAGGTTTATATGGTTTCACTTTTGTTGATATGAGTGGCAGAAAGATTAGAGATAACAACCACTTTGTTGTAAGCAATTCCCTTGAATAAAGCTTTTGTGCATGAAAGTGTTATAAAATGGTGAGAATTTAGAGGCACATGAATGAAATGAGAGCAGAATCTATTCAACAATATTAATATGTTCTGAATATAATGTGAGAGCAGGAGAAGAAAATTTGCGTGAGTTGTACTAGTTCAGCGTTCATTCTTGCTTAGCTCTATGTGTTAGAAATGTACTTGAAAATTCAGGATTTCGGTTCAACCAAGGCCTTGGTTCTAAAGGGTCGATGCGTGATAGGGCATCCAACCCCTTAACTTCAAACACATTTCCATTCAGACTGTCACCATTACTGCAGTAACTGATTAATATGTAGGTACAGACAGGCAATATGGGCTGAAACTTGAAGGGCATCTTCCCAACATCTGAGCTGCACTGGATGAGTGACTGTTATGGCAGTGGTCAAGCAGAAACAAGGTAGAATGTTGCATTTTCTGCTAGTCTTTTAAAATAAAACCAGATCTTGCTAGTTTCAGTGATATACCTGCTGCAGGCATCAACCAACATTTTCCAAGGAAAACAAAGAACGAACTTGTCTGATTTTTATTGTTACAGACAAATTAGGCATTTTTTTCTGGTATCATTAAGAGTGTCAGAGGTTCTCATTGTGAGTTAGAGCTCATACTTGGAATACGGTTTCTCAGATTTCTCTGCGTACTCTGATTGCTCTTCACAGCCACATAAAACTATCATTGTGGGAGCTCCGTCAGTTTGTCTGAAGTCAAGGACTGCAAAAATGTGAAGGCCTCAGATGACTGTCTTAAAGATACTCCATCATTAGGTTAGAGAAATCTCTTCCTCTCCCTGGAAGCAGTGTGTCAGATGCAATAAATTCCAGATGATTCAAGGGCCATATTCTTTGTTGGCACAACTCCACTGATTTCAGCACACGCTGGCAGAGAACTTGGCTCCATAAATCTCAAATGAAGTAATTCCATTGTGAAGTACAGGTAACTTTTATAGAACAATTTTGAAAAGTATCTGGGAACTACAGAGAACCTCCACAAAGTTTTCTTTTCTTGCTTTTCCTCCTGTACTTCTTATTCTCACAGCTGAAATGGAACTGCATGAATAACACTTTGAGGAGAGAAATTCTATTACTTGCAATAATGCTGTATGTGTTAAAAGAAGAAAAAAGAAATGATACCCTGCTATACATTAAAAAATGGAAAGTTGCTTTCGTGATAGCTGGAACTTCTCTCTGCCACTAGCAGGTGGAGAAGCATGATCTTCTGGCCTGATACGGTCCTCCAAACTCGTCATCTCTCCCTCCGAAGTCATCCTGTAAGACTCGCTCCTTCCTTAAACCTATAACCCCTGTGATCTCTACACTGAGCTTTTAAAGCCAATGAAATGTGGCACTGAAGAATCAAAGTCTTCCCCTGAACACCACGATCGACCTCAAAGTGGAATTCTACATTGCTCTGAAAGTTTATGACACACTTTTTCCCAGACTGCACTTGGGTTTAGTCTGCTCTGTCTTTAGCTGTGCAGGAGAGATATCTCCACATGTATTCTCTCATAAATGATGCAAAAGGTTACGTCTGATTTACAAGAGGGTGTCGAAGGGTCTGGCAGGTCAGCCTGGGCTGTCCCCCACCTCCTGTAGCCCCTGGGTCTGAGCTATGTGGTGGAGCTGGGAGAACCAGGAGGTGGGAACTGGCTCCTCTGAAATCACTGCAAGGGTCACCTCCACAGCTCCTGTCTCCTGTACAGCCTGACTGCCCTTGGGAATGGAGAGGGCTGGCCCTAATGAGGCTCGTTTACAACATCAATCAATCAATCAAACGGCATGTTTCCTGAGCCTTCCATAGGTAAGCTCAATGTCTGGGTATGAGTAAACAGTGGTTGCAGGGTTCAGCTTCCCAGCCCTCTCAGAGAGACCCCAAAGCCTAAGATGAGCTCCTTGCTGCCACGTATAAACTGCTGCTGGTATTTTATCTGTCTTGCTTAAAGCTGACTTGGATGTATCTGTTTTGCACTGCTTTGATGTCAGCCTGAAGATACCCTTTGAATTGGGTATTCTGCTAAAACTCCAAATCAAGGCACTTTTACCTGGGATGAAATTCATCTTTGCTCCTTTAGTTCATTCAGCATTAATAAAACTTTGCACCACCACTGAATTTTCCATGTGCCAAGTACTCCCTGTCCTTCAAATTTCTGTTTAAAATATCTACCCTTCACAAGACCCACATCACCTCTACTGCCACAAGACTTAATGCCACCTCATTTTGTAACTCCTGCTTCTCTGTACTGGATGGTTGGTCACCAGCATCGGTGCATTTTGCCTCTTCTACAATGCCCTGTGTACAATTACAGCATTCTATAAATAAGTAAAATACTATAAATAAAATCAATTTATTTCTATGGAAAGGTCAAAGTAGGATGAAGCAAGAATGATACAAACAGAACTGCATAGAATATGTAATCGGATTCAATAGTTACATTCTAAAATCCATAGAATACAAACAGGAAATCATGTCCTGTTTTTTGTAAAATCTTTAAGCCTCCCTCAAAGCCAGTCATCTGTTGTACAGGAAGGGGCCATTAGCTCCAGCTGGTTGTAATGAAACTGGCTGGGAATTTTTTGAAACTTTTCTTAATCAGAAGGTTCCAATAATACTATGGTTGCCTCATTAGGTCTGTCATGTAATTTCTTGTGTCATTATTTGATCACACATTCAAAGAGATCAGAAATAAGACATCTGTAATCCTGTTATGGAATGTTATTAGAAGGAATAAAAATTCCAGTCATCATTTATCTGTTAAAATTTATGGAATGCCTCCTCAGGGAAAAGATAAATATTTTGAAAAAAATGCATTCTATGGAACCCTCTAGTGAACTGGTATTTTGGAATATCAGAACATAAAGGTTTGTTCTTACAACACAACAAATGCCAATAGCTATATGCCATTAGTATTATATGAAGTCTACTTTCTTATTGGCATGAACATATTTGCTTCCACCAAATAAAACTGAAAACTGTCCTTTTGTGAATTATACTGGGTTTGTGTGTGAGGTGTGATTTTCTAGTAGTGTTAGCAAAAAAATCCACTTTATTATGGTATTATCATCCTCTTGTATCTCTTGTTCTAGCCTGCTCATATCCAGTTATACCACTGACAGAGTGGTTCACTTCTGCGATATTTTCTGCTTCTTTTACGGGATTGTCTTTAAGACTTCCACCTCAAATACTTTTAAAAGCTTCTTAAAAGCTCTTGGTTCTGCATTATCTATCTATCTTGCTTAGTAACTGCAGACATGCATTATATGGCAAATCCCATTCCAGAGGAGAAAATAGATAAGATGTTGTGAGTGCTGGAGGTATAATAAAGACTTCTCACACAAAGAATAAACAACTCAATGAGCAGCAATAAACTTAATTTGCACATTAGATATGCTTTTCCAAGTTCTGACATTTCAGTTGAAAATAATGCTGAAGCAATGAGGCCTATAATTGAACAGCCAAAACTTCTCCAGAGGGGAAACAAAAACAAATGTTCCCTGCAAACAAGATCATTTTTATACCATGTTGTTACTCAGTGTTTTAATAAACTTCATAAATGCCACACAAAATATTTTTTTCCTATTTTAATGTGGTTTTCCCATATTGCTCCATTAGGATGTATGTATGTGATATGTGAAATGGTATATAACCTTAATGAAGTCAGAACTGCCTAAACCCTAAACTTCTTGGTTTATTCATTGCTAGCTGTGCTGTAACATCGTCTTAGATTACATGTTGCACTGCATCAATGCTAGTTGCTCTTTCATAGTATAAGTATGAAAAAGATTTTTGCCAGCTGCAGTAGGTTAGGGAGGAGGTCATGCCTGCAGGCTACAGTAACCATTCTAAAGTCATTAAAAACAAGAATATTAAGAAAAAAGAGAGAGTTACAAACTACATTTAATAATGTGCTCTTCTTGTAACTACAGACATTATTATTGTTAGCTGTTTTGCAAAACTAATATGCTTACTATAATCTCAGAAGTTCCACTTTTTAACTTGTTCTCTTCATTTAAAATCAACAAATACGAACACTTTTATAAGAAAACATCTGTATTGAAAAGATCATGTGGGAGCAAAAAGAAAACAAACACACTAAGTTTGCCTCAGTTTTCCTTTTTTTTTTTCTGTCAGTGATCAACGGTCAGAGCGTAGTCATTTCATATGCTGCTCATAGGAATATCTATACAAACAGTATCTCTTTTCATGTCCTCCAGCTCTGGACTAGTCCACCTGAGCGATAAGTTTGTACAAATTCTTTTTACTAATGGAGATAGACCATCCATCAACACGGCAAAAAATTGAAGCAAAGGACTGCTTTGGGCATAATGTACTTTAATGTGTTCCACAATGTATTTAACCATGTTTCAAAGAAAGGTGAAAAATACTGCAGGAAGACACCCCCCTGCAGAGCATCACTGCATTGGGAGCTAAGCCAGAGTGTGCAGTTACATCAGAAGCTCAGCCCCAGCGCAGACAAAGCTGCAGCTTTGGAGGGAAGGAGAATTACAGCAGATGTGACCATTTGATATGATGCGTCTCCCAGCCCATAACATGATTTTCTGGATCTTTAAACTGATAATCACAGGATGGCTGTTAAGGAATTTATTTATACACCTCCAACTAAAGCATCACAACATCTACACATAAAACTCCTGGCCTCACCAGGGTGGTCTGAAAAGCTGAATCAGGAGTTGCAGCTGCCAGTGTTTTCAGTGGGAAGACTTAGACCCGCACCCAAAAGCAACACAGGCTGCTCAATAAATTGCCTAGACCAACAGGAGAAGGTAAGCAGAGCCGTGTGCCTGAACACTGGCTGTGCCCACCGCAGCTGTGGCTGACAGCAAGTAAGGACTGTCACCCAAGTGGGACCTTGCACAAACGGTCCTTCGCTGTGAGTGCACACCTTCGTGGGCAAGCGGCACACCGCTCACCGCGACGGTGACCTGGGGGCTGCCCGCTTTTTGCACTGGGGGTTGGAGTCTCATGGTTATAGCGCTCATCCAGAGTAGAGGAGACCCAGGGTCAAGTCCTTCCCAGTGAAGGGTTGCGAACCCTGCGTCCTCACACTTCTCTCGGCCATGACTTTGTCCAAGTCCACTCTAGCCAGAGAAGAGCTGGGAGCAAAGAAAGCAGCAGCCGGGGGGGAAACTCGGTCCCCCCACAGAAGGAAACCTGGCTCTCCAGTCCTAAAGGTTATTTCTGATTTGTTTTGGAGTTATTTACCAAGGTAGCGCACAGCAGCTGGGATGCAGAGAAGGAGTGGGTGGCTTCAGGATCTGCAGGAATGCAATGTATGCAACATATATCTGCCCCACGCTGAAGAAAATAAACCCGCCTGATTTTCAGATTACTTCATAACATCCTATTTCTTTTTGGCACCCCAGCTTTAAAGTCTCTTCTGCAGTCTCAGACGTGTCATAAATTGTAAATGAGCGGAACAAACTCATCCCAGCACGCTGCCCAGGGTACACTGAACCTCCATGCTGCCTCGGTGGTGTTTCAAACTCTGGCTGCCTAATGCCTGCAACAGTGCAGCCCATACCTCAGACGTCTAAATAGTACTGCAGTGCAAATATCATTATTAACGTTACTACCTGTTTCTGTGGATATCTTGGGAGACCTCCCTGATAAACAAATTGATCATTGGAGTGGTGCGGTCATGAGGTTTTCTTTGCTGCAGGCAGTGTTTGCTGCAGTTTCAGCTTTAAACTGCAAATAAAAACCTGCCAATACTAGCACTGATTGGCACAGACTTGAGCATCTGAATGAAAACAAGCACATAGTTTCTAATATTCAAAAAGCACAAAACAAAATACTAAAGTACCTTTCACAATCAGGCTCCCTGAATTTCTGGCAACTCCGAACTGATTTGTTGCTATACAAGTGTACACCCCGGCATCTGATTTGGTAATGTTATAGAGCCTGAGACCACCGTCCTCTAGTAAGATGACCCTGGGGAAAAAAATAAACAAACAAAAAAGAAGAAAAAAGACTTCTGTTACAGGAACTGCTACTTTTAATATTTCAATGCTTCTGTTACACTTTTTCTCTTCTACAGAAAGCTGAATATGTATCAACCAATTTTCACCTCTGCTTATTATTGATTTCTGTATTAGGAATGTTATATTGACATACTGAAGTTGATCATTAACTTATCCAGCCAACTTTCTTGCAGCAAAATATGGAGTGTCAAGAGAAAGAAGGAGGACCCAACTTGTTACCTAGCTGTGCTGTATTTTACTACGGGGGGCCTTTTTGTTCAGATCCCAATGCTCCTATGCCATACTAATGTTGTGTCTGAGCCCAGCTGCCTGTGCAATTTTGTCAGGATTATTAAAAGACATTAGCAGACTAGCTGAGATGCTGAAATGCCATCTCACAAGCCAAGGAGCCAAATCAAATACATCGCTGTCTCATAGGGCCCTCAAATCACCTTATTAGTCACTATGTTTACACTAGTTTGCAGAATATTGGGTAAATTCCATTTAATGGTAATTTCAGGACCAGTACTGGGTTTTATGGGCAAAATTAATTTCTAAGTTTGTTCATATGCTTCTTCCTGTCAATGAGAGACTTTAGGATGTAAGTCAGTACAGAGTTCGGCATATGTTTTCCTTAGGTAAGCTTTCACTTCATGCCTGGCACCTTTTTGCTTTTACATACAAGGACAGCACTTCAGGGTTTTGCAATTTTCTTCACAAATATACAGAACACATCTATATCAAAGCTAGAGAATTTCAAAATGAAAACTGAATTAGGTAAGCAATGAACTTTTAGACAGAAAATAATATTATCCTGTAATGTTTTGTTAATTTTGTGTCAGTTCTTCCATCCACCTGTTGCACCTAGTAGATGTTGAAGTTCTTGACAATTTTTTCTGAGTTTAGAAGGGCAGTGGGCTGAAAGACATGACATTCCTGGAAGTTTCATGAAAATGGGTGCAGGGTCTCTATGTGCAGCCCCTTTTGCCAATAAGGCCACTGTATAAGCCCGCTCCTTAGTAGGCATCAGAGAATCTGCACCCAACTGGGGAAGAGCTGCACTCAAATGCCACACTTTCTTACATCTGACAAAACCCAGCTGTAAGTCACAAATCCACAGGAAACCAGGCTTCATCCATTCCAGCGCTCACAGAAGCACTGAATTATTTTTTTATATTCCTCTTTTAATTGACATTTAAATCTAATACAAGAATCCTTTTATAAAAAGAAAATATCTAATTCATGCATCACAGCTTGGGTATTTAATATTTATTACTAACAACATAAGATTGGATGATGTAATGAATTATTAAAGGAAACGAACAATAACAAGAGCAGAAGTTGAAGCTGGCAGTAATATTGTAGCCATTAAACACACACACAAAAAACATCATAGTGTCTTGCTGCATTCCACTCTGGTATTTATACACTTGTAGCTATATGCGTAACACACATTAGACCTTGTTCTGCTTCCCGTTACAGGCTCCCAGCCTTTCAGCTGATGAAGAGAAGTGCTAGACTTGGATTTCTGGCAGTCTTCTCACTTACATCCCCCGATTTCATGTCTCCCACTCTTGTCTGACCTTACCCTGCCGCAAGATCTTTTCCTGAGGAGGGCAGGGCTGGATTTAGGAATGAGAAAAGCTGAGATGTCCCTGTGGTGCCGGGCACTCTGTCACTGGGGTGTGGAGCTGAGAGGGGAAGGGATTTAGGCTTGAATGAAAAATCTTTGTTTCCTTGGCAATGATCACCAGGTACTGCAGCAGCTGTTTGCATGCAATTTGTAGTACGATGAGAAAATAAGTTTGGGTTTAATAATCCATCATATATCCATATTAAACTGGAGAGGAGAAAAATATGAAGCAACAAAGGATGCTCTTCAATATAATGATATATCAACTAAATGACATTTTTCTGATAAGGAGGGATGAATAAGCATGAAAGAACTGAGCCTTTCTGCTGGCTTCACAATGCCGTGCATCAAAACGAGAGACTATGGGTGTCTCTCCCTCTCAGTATGGGGACAGACCTGATGACAGTAATTCAAAGGCAGGTTTAAATATGAAGAAACATTTGCAAGTATTCCTCTTCTGCTTCTGCAATTTTCTTTGCATTAATGATGCATTTCTTCACATCAGTTTCCACCAGCCACAAGAAAACACCCTCATTAGAAACTGCTGGTGATAAAATAGTTGATTCAATTCACTGGTTAGCTAGCATATGGTGGCTTCATCAAACAGTATCAAAAGAAATTCAAGTGTGAATCAGCAAATGTTCATAAATTGGATACCTGAATAATAAGTTATAACAAGCCACCACAGTGTCTTTCTCACCATCAAATACTGATGCCCTGTTATTTTTACTGCAGTTGCACCTAAAAGCTCCAGGTACAAATCAGAATCCAGGAGTGGGCATGAGGCAAAAATAGACAATACCAGCCCCCAAAAGCTTCCAATGTAGGTAAATACACAGGAAAAAACAGTCTATAAAAATACAGAATAACAAAGAGGAGACTCTTTGAATGCAGAGCCTCTGTGCTTAGCCCCCCATGGATTTCTGGCTAGGGCTTTTTCACTGAAGTTTAGTGATGTCTCGCTCAGATATTTTTTCCCGTATTCTTCATTAGGAATTGAGACCTGAATAATTCCCAGCTTCCTGGTTTATCCACTAAGAGGGGTTTGTACCTGCTCAAGAGCTGTTGAGGTAATGTTTGATCTGAAGAAATGTTCTGAAGCAGTATTTCGATGGCTGGGCAGGCTGAGGATGGAATGGCTCTTTCAACGGATCAAAACGGAGCTTAGAAAAGAGAAACCATGAGCTAACAAAAGCTTCAGAGCGGTTTGAAACAGAGGTCACGCTACCTAAAGACAATTAGGGAGCTAGGAGTAAATAAGATACTTGGGCAGAATTTATGTAAAACACAAAGGACTCCAGAGTAATTTGTTAGTAGGGAAGGGAATTAAAAGAAAAAAAAAAGTGAGTAATTTCCAGCTGTACTGAGGTCTGTCAGGAGAGGGATGAGAAAGCAGAGCACAGCAGAAAATCAAGATGATGTATTTCAAATGCAAGAAAAAAAAAGCAATGTGAAATACTGAGCCAGTTGCCATGAACAACAAAGTTGCCATAAACTTCCTCAGAGCCGTGACTTACCCCATGGGTGGGTTCAGAGGGGCTGCACTTTATCCTCTTCCATTTGTCTTTCAAATAATGGAACTGTGATTCTGAAGGCAATGGGAATATTTCCTTTAATGGGCTTCGGATCAAGCTCTAACAAACGATTTAAAAAGAAGCTGTGAAACGCATGTCTCACCTGCTGAAAGGCTTGCTGAAAACCGTTACTTTTCACAACATTTTAGACTGCGTGAAGTCTAAAACGCGTGAAGGCTATAGATAATAATTCTTAGCATTTGCATCAGAAGACAAGGTAATTCCAAGTACTGAGACAAGACAGAAAAGTTTAACTTGTCCAATACAATTCAAGTAGAATATTTTGTCTGCCAAGAAAACTGGACTTCTTTCAATAACTAAATGAGCGCCTGTTGAGGGACGAAAACCAAAAGATCTGAAGCAGATCTGATAAACGCATCCCTGCGAAGGAAGGAGGTTAAGGAAGAATGAAATGAGCTACTCGGGACACAGCTGTTCATAAAGCCCTGTTGCAGCAAAGGATTGCTTAAGCATAAGCCTAACTCTACACTGGCATCTCTGACTTACAAAATGCTTAAATTCTTATCAGACCAGTGCTGATGCCTACGTTCCTGCCTGAATTACACAGGTGATACCTCTGGGTAAATAGCTCAATTAAGCAAAGTTGCTATGAGGAAAAGAAGAGATGAAAATCCAGTTATGTAAATCCATACAAAGTTCCTGCACACACGGGCTCATTAGAAGTACCCAGAAATATCATGCCATATGCAACCAGCCTGGGAACTTACCCTGCAAAAAGATGGCTATGTGGGATGCAGTTCACTTCATGTGGAGCATAGGAACAGAAGACAGCTCTTAAAGGCCAGTTCAGAGACACGTCTAGCCAATCTTCCACCTGCAGGGTGCCTGTGGCAGAGGGTGAGGGCAGGGTACGGATGCAGCAGGAGGTACCACAGTCCTTTCCCAGCACCAAGTGACCTGTAGCCCAGGGTCTGGCTGTAGAGATAGTGCCTTTCTATATAGGATGAAATCTCTCTTCAGGAATGAATCCAAAGCCCTTTGAGTCCCTGCAAACCTTTAGTCCCACAACAGTTTGTGCGAAGTTCTTCCCTGGTTTATTTAAGCATAGTGTAAGCGACGTCCTTTTGTTTGTTTTTAATCTACTCATTCCATTGAATTGATCCATGTCCTTGTCCTCTCTGAGTGACTCCATTAGTATACAGGATAAGCATTATATGCAGAAAGGGAAAACAAACAGCCTACCCAAGATCTGCTGGAGTCAAAACTCTGCGTAATGTTCAAAAAGAATAGTTTGTAATGTTTCTGCAGAAGACATGAGACTGGGAAGAAGTGAGAGCTCATTAAAATTGTCACACATACTTTTTAAGTAAAGAACTTGAGAAATCAAGCAGGGATGATAGGTACAGCTTTTAATTAACCAGGCCAAACAAACCATCTCTGAAAGTGTTGTCTCATGTGAACAAAAGATTGTTGATGGCTATTTGCTTTGATCTTAAGAGCATGAAAGAATAATATGTATTTAACAAGGCTGATAGAAAAATAAAATCTGAGAAAAGAAAGAGGTGTCAACTCATTAGATTTTAAAGTGCAGCAGAGGTAATTTTTGTGCACTGCTGTATTGTTCAGCCAGTCTGTTTCAGAGAGAGGTGCAATTTTAATTAATGGATATGAATTGCATTAATTCAATACAGCAAATGTCTTTGAAATCCCCATCAAAATCAGTTGAGCTGGATTGGTGTAAAACGGGGTGAATCAAGCCTACTTCTGCAGATTTCAGCACTGCCAGTGGGGTAGCTATCTCTTCAAGGACATAAAATAATTCCTTTCAAAATAAAGTAACCCTGATACTTAATGTAAAGATTCACTCTTCTCCTGTCTGCCTCTAACATCAAGTGTCTGACACTTCATAATGTTATTGAAGTCATCATCATAGCACTGTGCAGATAAAAAGGGAGTATTCTGGATCTGATGAAATCAGAGGCAAAGTAATTTTTATTATCTGAGAAATCCTATTTGAAACCATGTCTTCTCAGTCTCACTTTACTGCTCAAGAGCAAAAACACTCTTGCCTTCATAGGCTATGGAAAGATATATTGTTTATAAATTTCTTCAGATATGCTAACAGACATTGAGACAATAACTGACTTCTCTAATTTTACAAAGATTCACAAGCATGAAAGAGGCTGAATTAAAAAGTACAAGGAGACGTAAGTGAGGGGCAGAAACATGAGGACAGCTCTCAAGTGACTCAGAATTACTAGTGATTTATGCAGATGTAAACGTGAGTAAAGTTTGACTGAGTGAATGAATTGTACCTGCTGATGACAGCTCTGGTATTTTTGAAAAGGTCCCACTGAGTCCCATCTGAGATCCGACTGTCTGTATTATATGTTAATGATCTTTGTACCTGTTTATCCTATTCTGAGCGTAATTTGTATGCTAATAGTATTGCCATTTAATAAACTATGCTTAAAAGAAGATTTTCCTTATCTGCATGCTGTTATAAATGAGCTTCAGAGTTGACTGACAATTAACTGGAAATAAAATAAATGCCATTAAACTCTGTGTTAACTATTTGGATCAAAACAAAATTACACAATCTAGCTGAATAGTCTTATTAAAATATTTTAGAAAAGAATACTATCATCAATGATAGAAGGTGACACTATAACACTGTTCCTTGCTATTTCCTAAAATTTCCCTCCGCTCCTAAAAAGGAACATTATTTTTGCATAGAATGTCTGCAGTGTTCTTATGGGGTGACCAAAGGAAAAAGTGACAAAAATATCACGGCTGTAGACATGTGTCTAAATTTATTGTAGTAATATGTCTCAAAACTTGCAGTCGGGGAATACTGGGCAACAGCACCTCTATTTGTATGGGAAAGAAAGACGTGCCAACCAACTCGTTTAGTGATGAAACAAAACAAACAAGCAACCACCAAAAATGTTGCTTGCCATGTTTTAATCCTTTCAGCTTTCTCATTCCTTGTGATAGTTTTAAGGTGCTTGTGAGCCTGTTCATCCTCAGTCTGCTGCATTAAACACACACATGCATTTCTGGTCTTTTCCCACATAGACAACTTGGTCTTGCGTCATATTTACAAGATACAGCCCGCTTACAGCTCTTCTCTTCCCTGTGTCTGTCCTTGCCCTGGTTCAAATCTGCATCTAAACAGTGGATGTCATGAGAGGAGAGATGTAGTATAATCCTGGACTGAGACAAGAGCCGTACCTTAGCATGTCCAGGCAAAAAGAAAGGTTTCTTGGTTATTAGTCTACCTGGTGGACAGGACAGAATGGAACATCGTATTTATGTAGCCACACGTTGATTAGTCTGAACATTCATAGCAGAAAAAAACTGTTTCAAAAACAGTAAAGTAGTACACTGAGAAGGAAAGGATCAGCAACCAGACTTTGCAAAATTCTCTGGTGAGAATCCAGGTAGAAAATGAACTGAATTGCCAAAGAAAAAGGTTGCCAATTTTTCTATTTGCCAACAAGTTCTCCTGTTTTTATGAAATCTTTAGAACTCCAGTACCTCAGAGAAAAGTTCTTTCAGCACAGGGTGGTATGCCCACACTACTAGTATTCAATCTAATCCCACCATTAATCATTATTTTTATGATTCAGACATTATTAGGAGTTCAGACACAGCCATTCATACAACCAAATTCGCTCCAGATGTAAAACTAAGCCCTTAATACGGGACTTAAGTAGAATTTAAACAGTACATAAGGCCCTGAATTACCCTCTGTGTGGGAGTTTAATTCACTTACAGGAATCTTCTTCCCTATCTTCTTGTCAGAACATATTTCAAAAATAAAAGTACAATAAAACCTGCTGTTAACTTTGAAGTATTTTGTATATACAACAAGCAACTGACACCAGGTACACAGCATGGTACTGGCTTGCTTTCAGAAACCCTGGACAGCACGTTCATGTGCAGACCCCCCATAACAGATATACAGTATTGGAGATGAACAGTGCTCATCTTCAGTGATTACAACTTCCAAGCTGATGACTCTCACCTTTCAGCTGCACATGCCCTTGCTCTCGTGTCTTTAGCTCTCATCACCTCCAGCTTCTTGTGCCCGTTTGTTGGGCTACCTGTGGGCTTGTAGGAAACCCTGAGGCAATTCTCACCAGGCTATTGAATTCATGCTTCATGTGAGCGATAATGATAGGGACTGTATGGGGTTCACTGAAGCCTTAGACCCACGTCCTTGCTCAAAATATCACAGAGCACAGAAATTTTATGTCATTTTAATGTGTAAGTAATATTCTACCACTTGTGTGTATCCTTTAAGCAGCTCCTCCTTTTACTGAAAATTTGAAAAGATTTTTAGTTCTTATAGAAAAGAAGTAATGAAATAGCAGTATGTCTTTGTAATAAAATCACATGGCTAAACCAGAGGTGTTAATATCCTCCTACAAACCCTTCATGTTGGTCAAGCATTGGCCACATTTTCAAGGTGCTGTTTCTATGCTTTTGCTCACATAACCCTTCACACTCAAAATGATCCCAAAAATTCCTCCCTAGAAACTCTTTATTCATCATGCCTAGAGCATGACTGGCAGCAGTCCATGTGCCTGCCATGTTAATCAATATCTTATTGCTCCTTTTTACATCACCTCCCCAACATATCCCCATCTATCTGTTACGTCTAATGTTACTCTTTGGTTGAAAACTTTTGGGATCAGGAATTATCTTTTATTTGGTGTTTGTGTAGCATGTTTTCCATCTAATACTAGTATTTTTGTATGCTATGGCAATACACACTAGAATAGTGCAATGGTAATGATGTGCATGGCAATACAACTTGGACTAGAAGAGAAGCACAGAAGGTTGCATTCTCTCATTATTTTTTGTGCAAACTCCTAATTAGGAACCTTGATTCACAGCCTGCTGAAGTCAATGGAAAAACTCCAATGAGATTAGCTGGCTTTGGATCAGATTCTGAACATCAATCAGAATATGTGCATGAAACAGGGACAGAACATGAACTGAAAGGGAGAGAGGGCACAACACTGACATTCACTGGGGTTTAGTTTATTGCAACTCCATATGACATGGAAGAGTGACAGACTGCTTGGGACATCTCAGCATGTAGGACGGCCCCTCAGAAAGGCTCACCTTAACAAGGCTCCCAGGAGTTGAGTAGGAACAATTTAAAATTGTATTAGAGAGGTGTCATACAGAAGGGAAATTGTAATAAATCCAGCATCACGCAGGTTGTCATTCTTTCTTATATGTGAGAACATATGGTTCATTTGCTTACTTGATGTTCATGCTATCTGATGTGCTAAACACTATTGCATTAAGTAGTCAGTAATACATGATGAAATTAGGTTTATTGGCTTGTTCCATTATGAAACTCTCTAAGGAGAGAGAAAAGAAAGGAAAAGCCCTTTTCTTTTGTCTTCCACTGCACTAATATTCTCTGTCTGCTGCCTGCCAGTGTCTCATGGGGTCAAGTAGCAATGGGGGTCCCCTTCTGCCTTCTCATTACTCTGCAGTGGATTGACTTCAAATGGAAAGATAACAGAGAAGGAAGAAGGGTGAAAAAGAAAGCAAAATAATATTAAGAAAAAAATAAAATATTGTCTCTTTCTTCCCCTCATCTGTGCTCATTCTTCCTTCTCCTTATATCTCCCTCCTCATCTTTCACTCATATGCTTTCCACTCCCTTGCCTTCGCTCTCAGCTTGGGGGTTAAGACAGAAATAACTGGAAACATGGAGAACACAAAGAAGGAAAGTCTGAAGGTACTTCAGGTCAGTCTGAGGCATTTTTTGGCAACCCTTTGGTTGTAAAACTTTTCTTATGCCAATATCATTAGTTTTGCTGGATCACCAAACATTTCTGCCCATGTGTACTCACTCCTCAGGGAGTACTGCCATATTTTATGTTCCTCCTAGATCCAATGACATTATTCAGAAGGAAGCATGGGCAAATGCTTGCACACTTATGCCTACAGCCAACACTAAAAACCACAAAAATACCGCTGCTGTTAGCAAATAAACATTCAAGAAATATATTATAGCTGCCTCTACTAGTCTTTTGCAACACCCTCTTTTCTGCTACCTTGCATATAGAAACCAAGACCACTGTAATCTGAGCATAAGATATTTTTAGCTAGAACATAGAATACTCCTTGAAGCTTTCAGCATTCCCTCCGGAAGGATGTAATGATGGGTTTTGTCTGGTTAGCACCAAATATGCAGTAGTAGTGTGGCCTAAGAGATGAAAACCCAAAGCAATTCTATACATCAGTCTCAGGTTTTGTAGGCGTTTTCATACCTTAATATGTAAGTTCAGACCAAGCACTGAAAGCAGGCAGGTAAATCCATGCCTTTGATTTCTGTCAATCTATTTGTTAGCAAGGAATGGAACTGAAGTGATTAATCAAATTTAGCAGATGTGGAATCAATTCCATTGGTTTTCTAAGCAAAATTAGAATTTCATCAAGACATAAGCTTAATTTGTATTCATGTTGACTTACAGTGATGGTGTCTAAGATATCTGAAATTGCTCTGATTGCTGATGCCCACACTTCAAGTGGTCTATTTAAAAACTAAAATAGGAAATGAACTTCTTTACAAGCACACAGACAGTGATAAGATAGAAGGTTAAGGCATATCATCAAAGCTATGCAAAGCTTCTTGTGGTAGAAAAGCAAGAAGGATAAAAATGGAGATACACTTAATCCAGGCTTCAAAAACCAGACTTAAAAAATAGTAATATTAATATCCTATTGCTATTCACCTAGCCACATTGTTGTAGAAAGCTGGGAGTAGAATGGTAAGTGCTGGAATAGCGTAAGAAAATATGTTCTATATGAAACTTGCTACCAGCATACAAATGTCTATACTACCTTTATCTGCAAACAGCGGGTGCATAAAGCAGGGTGGTTTGTGGCACTAAGCAGCATGACAAGCAAAGCTTCTCTTTGCCTGTGCTACTCATCGGGTCTGACTTCAATATAGGTAGGGTTTTTTTTCAGACATTGTAGATAGGTTTCATTCCCCCAGCTTTGCTCATCTAAAAGTTCAGCATCTCATTTGAGATGGAGGTGCCTGCCAAGAAAAAGTAAATAACTACCTTAGACTGCATATTGACTTCAGCTAAATAAAAGTTAAGTGATATCAATCTCCTCCTTTGTTAGTAGAGTAGTGCAAATTTTGGAATTTTCAATCCATTTTGTCTTGATTCCTCCCCAAGCAGAATTTTTTTTTTTTTTTTTAAAGATAATGGATATTCTGGAAGGTTTCAGTACAAGCTAAACAAACAGTGTTGACATTCTGGTAATTGAAATGTTTCATTGAAGTTTGTTGAACTGTCCTGACACATTTCTTCTCAAATTGGTTCAAGCTGAAATGCTATTTCACAGTACAATATGTTTTGTATGTTGTATTTGATCAGTGGATTGAGGACGTCTCCTGTTTACCAATTAACTGCCTTTAGTTTTTTAACTCCCTATTTCTCTAATTCCAACAGCAGTCACAAGACAGAATTCTTTTCCCAAGAAACAAAAAAGTTTAAAATGTGTTAAACTGTTCATGGTTTTGGAACCTGACTCTGAACAGTGAAGAAGTACATGGTGGCTGCGAGTGCTCGGAAGGCTGTAGGAGAATCCTCCTGCCCAGGAGACTGGTAGAGAATTCAGATGCAGCACACAGCTGTGAGCAGACCTAACCCTTTAGTTAATGAAACCTGCTGGGTCCTTGCATTTCACATTGGAGCAGAATTCCCTTGAGTTTGAGGCTCCAAGGGGCAGCTGTAAGACCTCAGCAATTACCAGATAATTCCTCCCCACGCCTAGCGTCAGAAGTCTCCAGTCACAACATCTGCACAGTTTTCTTTGTATAAGGTTGTTGAAAGACAGCTTTTCATTTCCATGCTCAATCATTCTCCCATGTTTCCTTTGAGTAATGGCAATAACTTGAGTGCAAAACACCAAAAACAAGTGTGGCATGGGAGAGAGGATTTACCACATAGAGCAGCTTTATGGCAGAGAATCAATTACCATCCTTCACAGAGATGGGGCTGAACTGTGTCCTGCAAGCAAGCCTAGGAGCCAACAAGTATTGAGCATATTTTATTGACCCCAAAATATACTTCTTGTCCAGTCCCCAGAAAACAATTTAAATTATGAATATTTGCTTATTACTGATTATTAATGCATGGAAAGTGCTGTATATGACTAATGCATTCTTTCAGCCTACCTCATTTTTCAGTTTTCCCTCAGCTATCCTCATTTAAATTCTGAGTGGAGT
This sequence comes from Haliaeetus albicilla, assembly GCF_947461875.1. NCBI lineage: Eukaryota > Metazoa > Chordata > Aves > Accipitriformes > Accipitridae > Haliaeetus > Haliaeetus albicilla. Next base: position 3,521,296 of record NC_091506.1, read on the forward strand.
GAATCACATATGTTCATATGCATTCACTACAGTGTTTGGGGATCCTCAGCTCATGATGAGGGAATAGCACCTCTCTCTGGTAAAGCAAAAGGGGTTACAATTCCCATTTATTAAAATGCTTCAATCAGAGAGAATTTTTATAAAATAAGTTTTCCATGAGGGTCCTGATCCTGAATCCATTGAAGGCGATAACAAGCCATACATTTGTGATGAGATCAGTGTCTAGACTTGCAAATTTGCTTTATTTAATATATGAACTGTTCCCTTCTAATCTCTCTTTTCCTCGATGGACACGAGATGATAGAAGTGAGATGAAGAAAACTTGCACTGCACTTACTGGGATTATACGACATACGTGAAAATAGCTCATATCTGTGGCAAACTCCACAGGATGGGAGTTCAGAGCATGAAGCTTGTTCTTTTTCTTTGTTGCATTCAATTTCTACATTGAGCTAAAATCCACAGCACATGCCAGGAAAAAGTCATGCATTCGGCAAAGGGCAAACAAAATCTTCTCAAACAGTTGCCCACTGGACAAATGGTATTGCTCCCGAAAGCCCATTTCTCATGACTTTGATCCAAAGGAGGAGGTTAATTGCCCAAAAGAAAACCTGAAGCTGTACTGCTAGATGATCCAGAGAAGCTGATTGGGGGATCACATGAAGAGACAGCAGGCAAAACCAGGTAGGACTAGCCAACTGTGGAATTTCTTTTTGATTCCTGCAGCTGATAGCCTTGAATTCCCTCTCTAAGGTGGCCAGCAGCATGAACCACAGAAAAATCCCACTACTCAGGGGGTGAGCCATATGAATGAGGGTGGAATTTAGCTATTTCTGAAAATTTTGAAGTAGGATACTCAGCAGACAGGGGACATTAAGACTGGGTACAGTAAGCAGACCTGGTACAGGTATGTTCAGGCTTTGTTTTACTATCTAATGTAAAAATGGACTGATTTGGGATTTGATTGATTCGGTTATGTGTATGCTTCAAATGCAATAAAGTATTCTACATAAATCAGAGCATACAAGCTGTTGAAGATCTGGGTAACAAAGTTTTTGAGCTGCAGAGAAGATGGGAGAGACAAAAGGGCTGGAGGAAAATCTCTGTGCCCTGAAAAGGGGACTGAGGGCTGAGGACCTTCACTGCTGGACTGTGGCAAGAGATTCAGAAGATTACACTTCAGACTCGGGAAATGTTAAGATATTTTTCAAATAGCAGGGGCACAAATACTGCAGCTTCGTAAACTTAAAAAGGCTTCATAAAAAACCCTCAGAGGAAATCAAATAAAAAATATTTCATAGTGCTTTTATTATATGGATAGTCTATTAATTAGCTCTTCCTAGTTAACACACTTCTCTTTACATACTTGCAAAGTAACATTAATATAAAGCAGTCTTATCTTGTCATATTAAGAGCTCAGATGATCAGAGAAAGCAGTGACCATGCATGCATGACTATCAGGAATAAACTATTATCATGAGTGAAAGGAAGCAGGTGAAAAAGAGGGAATAAACTATTGTCATGAGTGAAAGATAGAAAGTGAAAAAGAAAGAATATTCTTTCCCCTGAGGGTGGAATAGGTCTAGCTGTACTATTTCTGTAACAAAAGATTGAATTTGTCCAAATCATTCTGAAGAAGCTATGTGATATGACTTATTTAGCAATGTGTCCATCACAGTTTTGCAGTCAGAACTGTAAGGAATTGGTACTTCCTTTTTCTCAGCATTTATAACCCAACCAAATAGTAAAAAAAAAAAAAAAGCTAATAAAGGAGTCCACAGATATTATAATTGCTGCACAATAAAATGGGAGGAGAAATAAGGAAAGCTTTAGTTAAAATAGTTAATCTGTTTGTGACATGTCAGGGTTTAATCATATATAGAGAGAAAGGCAGACCAGGTTCCTTCCCTTTTTTATGAGCAAAGATACATGTGATTTTAGTACTTTAATTAGCTGTGTAATTTAATTACAGCCATACAAATCCTTATTTCATTTTCTATTTTCTGTCACAAAGATCTCTGTAAAAATACTGTATACGTGATCTATTTTCTCTTCTTTAAAACCATGGCATTAGCTATTTTGTCATTTAATAATCAAAAAGTCTCATAAATTCTACTTTGCACCAGTGGACACACTGGTAATAATGTTTTGCACATGGAGAGCTTAAACTCTCTCTCCCTTTGCCTCAGTGTAAATTCTGCTCCTTTTGTTTACTCCTGCTAAGCAGCAGAAGGCCTTCTGGGATGCTCAAAAATTACAGCGTGCTTATAATTATTGTTAGTAAATTAATACAGAAGCACAAGTAAATACTGTATGCAGTATGTACATATTTTTATAAGCAAATCAGATGGGGAATATCAGGATACTAGAACCTCAAGATGTAGGCTTAATTCAACTATTTAAATTGTAAGTCTTAAACAGTGCTCTCCTTGCTCCTGTTCTCATCAGTGTCAGAAAATCCAGAGATTACCTGTGGCAAACTGTATACTGAGCATGTTTCCTACATGCTGTTGGGATAGGCTGAGTCAAATAAGAATGAACAGGCATTTTTGTTGAATAGACCATACAATCAAAATGCAAATAAAGATTTGACTGAACACTAGTTAGAAAAATATTTTTCATCGTTAGATGAGCAGTTAAACAGAAAATAAAATTGCCATTAGTGAAAGGTGGGGAAAAATCATTGGAAAGTTCTCTACGCCCCATGGCATGGATTGCTTACTCAAATTTTTCTGTTTCATTGCGAGTACCTATGTGATATATTTCTTCTCAGATTTGCACTTTCTTTCACATATACTTCTCCAATTTACTTTTATGTGTATTGTACATTACTCCAGTATGGGATAGGGAAATATTTCTTTGTGTCACAGTTTTGGATAATGTTGTTTTAATGAATTATAATTATTTTAAGTCTTACGTGACCCAAACTAACCGCCCTGAGCAACCAGTCCTGTGTGCAAACTCTGGTGTTCAATTTCTAGAGCTTTATGAATTACTGATTCTGTTTCCAGTCTTTGAAAACGATGTGATAAAACAGCATTGCTGTTATATTTGTGAACTGAAAGGGATGCTCAGAAAGATTACAGTTCTTGGACACTGTTGCCATTTCATCCACCTGTCTACATTTGTATATGGAAATATCATCACAGTTGTATATCATGTATACTATTCACAACTTACTTAAATCAGTAACTTGCTTTTGATTTTAATGCTTTACCATTTGTTCTGGTTTCAGCTGGGATAGAGTTAACTTTCTTTCTAGTAGCTGACTGTCGTGGTTTAACCCCAGCCAGCAACTAAGCACCACACAGCCGCTCACTCACTCCCCCCCCATCCAGTGGGATGGGGGAGAAAATCAGGAAAAGAAGTAAAACTCCTGGGTTGAGATAAGAACGATTTAATAGAACAGAAAAGAAGAAACTAATAATGATAATGATAACACTAATAAAATGACAACAACAATAATGAAAGGACTGGAATGTACAAATGACGCGCAGGGCAATTGCTCACCACCCGCCAACCGACACCCAGCCAGTCCCCGAGTGGCGATTCCCTGCCCCCACTTCCCAGTTCCTAAACTAGATGGGATGTCACATGGTATGGAATACACTGTTGGCCAGTTTGGGTCAGGTGCCCTGGCTGGGCATGAGAAGCTGAAAAATCCTTGACTATAGTCTAAACACTACTGAGCAACAACTGAAAACATCAGTGTTATCAACATTCTTCTCATACTGAACTCAAAACATAGCACTGTACCAGCTACTAGGAAGACAGTTAACTACATCCCAGCTGAAACCAGGACACTGACACAGTGTTATGTTTTGGGTTCAGTATGAGAAGAATGTTGATAACACACGGATGTTTTCAGTTGCTAAGTAGTGTTTAGACTAAGTCAAGGATTTTTCAGCTTCTCATGCCCAGGCAGCAAGAAAGCTGGAGGGGCACAAGAAGTTGGGAGGGGACACAGCCAGGGCAGCTGACCCAAACTGGCCAAAGGGGTATTCCATACCATGGGACATCATGTCCAGTATATAAACTGGGGAGGGGAGTTGGCCTGGGGGGATCGCTGCTCAGGAACTAACTGGGCATCAGTCAGCAAGTGGTGAGCAATTGCATTGTGCATCACTTGTTTTCTATATTCCAATCCTTTTAGTATTATTGTTACTACTATCACTGTTAGTTTCTTCCTTTCTGTTCTATTAAACTGTTTTTATCTCAACTCATGAGTTTTACCTTTTTCCTTCCAATTCTCTCCCCCATCCCACCGGGTGGGGGAAAGTGAGCGAGCGGCTGCGTGGTGCTTAGCTGCTGGCTGGGGTTAAACCATGACACCATTTAATTGACATCAGCATGTAATAATGTAGATGGTTTGTGGCAACTCACAAATAAGCTATTAGTCATCACAGACAAAACGTTAGTAAAGCCCTGCCAAAGACCACGCAACCCCATGCTGGTTGGTGAGGGAGTGTACCAGTATGCTGGTCCAGTGGCTAAATCTTGCCTAAACAGAAGAGACAGAGAATATGGAGGCTGATTTAGCTATGGGTTACTGTACAACCTGTACAGCTGTGAAGCAATTATGCTGCAGCCTGGGGGTATATTCCGCTTCCCTGAAGCCTCCACTGATGTCTCCTACATGAAGCTGATTCACACAGGCTTTGCGTGTGGTAAACAGTCAGCTTTGATAGCATTGCAGTGAATTAACTGCTGATGAACGTAAACGTATGTATCATACAATTACCCCTGTGTATTCGGTTCGGCTTTGTTCTCAACCAGCTTTATATCTGCAGAACTGTATGGCCACTGCTAAAGACAAATAGGCCTCTGGCATCAAAGTATTCTGTCAATGAGCTGTCAAAAGCAATACTAAGCCAGCTGTGTTTCAGTGATGTTTAAATGATATTATTAAAACAGAGAACATCCAACAATCCAGCAACTGGTTTATGACGATACCTTTTGTTGTGGTGCAGAACCTCTGAGCCCTTTCTCCAGTTAATAACTGCTCTGGGAGAAGCGCTTGGTTTACAACCAATTGTAACTTCACCTCCAACTTGAACAACAGACAGTTTTTTCACAGGATTTTTGGAAAAATCGGGTGCTGCAGCTGAAAATAGAGAAGTAAGAAGAGCAGAACAGTATGCAGCTGACAAGTTACTAAATGAACTTGCTAAATTCTTCTCTTTGAGTTACATAGTAGGTGAATCCAATAATTGCTTTGCTTGTGAGGTTTCTGCAAAAGTATATAAATACATTTTTCATATTAGATATGTAAGTACCAAAGAATGGAATTCATGGTATCTTATTTATTATTTATCTTGATTTATGCCGTTTCTAAACTGTCTACCTAGAAACTGTCTGTTCTGACAATCTTTCCTTGGGGTTATCTGCAGACTGGGAGAATAAGTCTATCTGTGATGAATGAGGTTCCTGAGCAGAGCTATGTCAGCAGGATAAACACCACACTCCTGATCCCAGCCACATGTATTCATCTGCAGAGAGTATTCAACTACAAACACAGGTTTTCAGTGCCTTTCTGTTCATAAACTGACACTGTTTTCTGGAAATGTGTTTCTTTTTCCAGAACTTTATGTGAAAATTCACTCTTGGAGAAGGAGAAAACACAACACCTGTACAACAGTTAGGTGCTCTTGAAGTCTGTGTTGTACTGGTTTCACTAGTATTGGGCTGTTGAACAAACTTTTTATTTGATTATCTATAATAGAATACTTTTTATAGCATATGAACAAATTCCATTTTATGGGCATCTCTGGTAATCATTAATGAGATCACTTGCTACATGTTATTTGTTTTTATATACATATTTGCCATATGCTCTTTGTTTACAGTTAAAACTATTTTTCCTGCTTTCTGAAATGACCTTTCAAAACTGCAGAATAACTGTTAATAACCCAAAATACTAAGTGAGAAACAGCATTCATTAAACTTCTGTGTATGAGATAAAGAAAGACCACACATGGGATTAGATTCTTCCCCCAAACCAGTCACGAAATTAAACAAAAAAACATTCGCATGTGGGTGAAGAGCAAGCAGCAAAGAAATATCAACAGACTTGAACTGCCAGGTGGAATTTAATCTACATTTCTTAATTTCAAATTTTTTCAATGAATGTCCTCTTATACTCAGCACCTGCTCATTTTAGTGACATTTACTCACCTATCACCCGCAACTCAGCATTGGCATAAATAGTATCGTACTTGTTTTCTGCCACACACTGATAGAGGCCAGAGTCTGACATATTCAGCATAGGTATGATAAGAGTTCCATTTTCTATTTTAATTCTTTCCTGATAAAAGAAAAAAAAAAGCAAAAAATATTGACAGAGCCAATGAGTGTACAATCCCAAAGTTTTTGGTATCACATTGATGCACCTGATCATAATTCAGAAGCAGAAATATTACTTTCTTGGAAGCAATGTGGATGAACACATCAGAAATACGATGTATACCTTGGCTATATGATGATGGTTATGTTTTCAGACCCGTTAGCTCTTTCAAGAACTTTTCAAGAACTCCAAGCACATGTTGCAGAGTCATTGCCTTGGGTAGGTTTGCTCAGACGTTCCAGCTGTGGCACGTGTCTCTCTGCCTTGCTGAACTGTGAGTCTCTGGGTATGCTCCCCCGTGAAGCAGACTCAGAAGTAGCTACCGCAGGGGAGGTACGGCTGGCTGCTCCACACTGGGAGCCTGGAGCATCTTCCATACAGCTCCTGAGCAGCAGCAGCACCTGCAGCCCTGTCTGGGGGCATGGTGAAGCATGGCCTACCCCCTTCATCTGATCAGATGAATATGATGATGATAATCTAAGATGATCAGAAAAGCTCCACAGGAGACAGAGGTGCTCAAGTAATGGAGACATTTCAGATGTCATCAGATCAGAAGTCACAGAAAAATCATCCACTGAAAAAGCTCTAAGGAAAGCCAACACTTTTAAATTCCTACTGGAAACCCACAGGCAGCTGTTCGGATCAGAGAGCAAGCGTGCTCCTCATGGGTTGAATTTCTACACTTTGGTGCAATTCTGCTGAAATAAAGGAAACTGCACAGTAGGTGAATTTGGACCAGAGCTTGGGTTTTGGTGTATTAAAAGGAGTTTTATTTGCTCTATTTTGGCAAATAGAAAAAAGCCTGTTTCATGCTACAAGCGTAACTTAAAGCTAAATATTTTGTGATTTTACTATTACTAGCCTCCGGAGACAATAATAGCTCCACTGGAAAGCGTAACACTGAGAAGGAGAAGAGAATACGTTCCCCAAACAAAACAGATCAGTTTGGAAGACACCCATAATGGGGAATACAAATTCCATCACCAAATGCAAGCCTGAAACCACACATATTACTATTATTATTATGCTGCTCCTTTAGTCTGGCTCTCCTGCTCCTGAAGCAGTAATGGGAGCATACATTGCTAGAGTGTACAGTACAGTCTTTGCTGAACAGCTACATGCATCTAAAATGTATTTGTGAACTGCTGAACATACATAACCTAACTTGCTGAGTTGCCACAGATAAGGCAGTGGCACAGCCTGTTGGGGGGATTGCTCTTGCGGTGCTTGCAGAGGGAAATGCCACCTGTTGAGCCATGGAGCTCTGTTTTCCAATACTCTGGCTTTTCCTTGGAAGTTTCCCAACCAAGAACTGACCCAGCCCAACCTTGTTTAGCTTGGAAATTTGATGAGAGCACAGCCTGCGGTTGTATGGCTGGTGTATTGCAAACTAATTAACAACATAACATTACTTATCCACTGTTAATTTTTTTTTTGAGGCTCTCGCTACAGATATCTTTTGCATACTTAGTTTTCCCTTCAGGCTGTTTGCTATCCTCTCGATGCATTCTATTTTTACAAACATCCTTGGAATGTAAAACCCCCTTCTGAAGCAATGCTCGTGTTTCATACACATGCCGAATTGCCCACCATTCTCTGCTAGCTCTTTTGAGCTATGCAGACAAAGAGAAGAATAAAGCACACCATGTACACAAGAAGGAATAATGCAGGGATGACCAGCTAGGTGGTCAGGGAGAAAGGTTTGACAAAGAGTAGACAATATCCTCAGAATCAGCCCCAAGGTGGAAAGCCTCTGGAAGGTATTCTTCCTGTGATATTTCCAACAAGCAGGGTGCTGTGACAGACTGAATATTTTATTACACCTCCCTTGTACTTTCACCTCTGTGATGGGTTGACCCTGGCTGGACGCCAGGCGCCCACCAAAGCCGTTCTATCACTCCCCCATCCTCAGCTGGACAGGGGAGAGAAAAATATAACAAAAAGCTTGCGGGTCGAGATAAGGACAGGAGAGATCATTCACTAATTACCATCACGGGCAAAACAGACTCAGCTTAGGGAAAATTAGCTCACTTTTTATTACAAATCAGCCAGAGTAAGGTAAATGAGAAATAAAACGAAATCTCAGAACACCTTCCCTCCACCCCTCCCTTCTTCCCGGGCACAACTTCACTCCCGGATTTCTCCACCAAGCCCCCCCCAGCGGCACAAGGGGGACAGGGATGGGGTTTACGGTCATCACATGTTATTTTCTGCCGCTTCACCTCCTCAGGGCGAGGGCTCATCACACTCTTCCCCTGCTCCAACGTGGGGTCCCACCCACGGGAGACAGTCCTCCACGAACTTTCTCCAACGTGGGCCATTCCCACGGGCTGCAGCTCTTCACGAACTGCTCCAGCATGGGTCCTTTCCACGGTGTGCAGTCCTTCAGGCACAGACTGCTCCAGCGTGGGTCCCCCACGGGGTCACAAGTCCTGCCAGAAAACCTGCTCCGTGGGCTCCTCTCTCCACAGATCCGCAGGTCCTGCCAGGAACCTGCTCCAGCGCAGGGTTCCCACGGGGTCACAGCCTCCTTCAGGAACCCACCTGCTCCGGCGTGGGGTCCTCCACGGGCTGCAGGTGGATATCTGCCCCACCATGGACCTCCCTGGACTGCAGGGGGACAGCCTGCCTCACCAGGGTCTTCACCACGGGCTGCAGGGGAATCTTCGCTCCGGCGCCTGGAGCATCTCCTCCCCCTCCTTCTGCATTGACCTTGGTGTCCGCAGGCTTGTTTCTCTTACATGTTCTCACTCCTCTCTCCGGTGGCTGTTTTCCGCGTCCCAACTTTTTTTTTCCTTCTTAAAAATGTTATCACAGAGGCGTTACCACTATCACTGATTGGCTCGGCCTTGGCCGGCGGCAGGTCCGTCTTAGAGCCAGCTGGTATAGGCTCGCTCTCTCTCGAACACAGGGGAAGCTTCCAGCAGCTTCTTACAGGAGCCACCCCTGTAACCCCCCCCGCTACCAAAACCTTGCCACATAAAACCAATACAACCTCCAAACTATCCGTTTTGTCCATTGAGCAATAACATTCAGCATTTCGTTGCCTGAAGTATTCCATCTACTATACACTGTAAGTACTGTGAAAATGTTGGTCGAAAATGTGTCTGTAGAGTGTTTTATTCTTTTTTATTGAAACGATGCAATCGAAGAGTGACAGACTCTAAATATCGCTGTCTTCAAAGAGAGAGAAACTAGATAATCTTGCTTGGGAAGAGGTGACAATGAGCAGAATGACCATGTTCAGAAAAATTGCAATCCAAGTAAATTCTGGCTAGCCTTCTCAGATGCTAGTTGGGTTCTGTTTAGGACTAATCCAGCAGAAAATCATATGGAAGATTGGACCCCCCTCCAATTGCTTCAAGTAAGTACTACTAAGTCAAACAAGTGCTGGTTCTGCAACCCAGCAGGTGCTAATTTGCCCATATGTTTGAGAAATTTTTCTGTATCTGTTATTACTAGACAGAAATTAATCACAGTATTATTTCTTTCCAACCAAGTAGAAATGCATTACAGATGAGCCATGCCATTTTATGCCTGATAGATGCTGAACAGTTCCTTAATAAAAAAGGAAAACTTGGCCTCAGCAGAATGCAAATGCAGCAAAGAGTCTCTTGCCACAGAAGTCATTCTCCATGAGGCTGCCAACAACTGAAGATTAGAAGACGGATGTGCTAAAGCTTGGCCACCACAGAAGTATAATTATACTGCCTGGAAAGAGACAAAGCTGGGTTCTCAAAGACCTGTCTACACAAGTATCTGATCAGGTTTCTTCAGTGTTTGAGCTCCAATTGCTTTCCCCCCTCCTCCTGCACTCCTACCACTTCACTACTTCCCTTTCCACTCAGTCCTTCCTTTTCCTTTAAGTGAGATTTTTCACTTATTCACTTTTTCCTTCTAACTTTATATGGTTTTCTTTAGTCTATTATTCCTCTACATGGCACCAGAAAAGTATTAACTTCAATATTAACTGGTTTTCATAGCTGACTAATTCAGTTAAATGATTAACCTAGCATAAGAATGGCCATACTGCCATCCAGCCTACAGATTAAGAACAGAAACAGAAGAAAAGTGCAAGTTAACAGGCCGATCATTTTGCAATGCCAGCTCTGAAACGCTCTTCCACAGTCAGTTGGCATCCTACCAGTTTCCCAAATTACAGATTATGTCTACAAATGTGTTTAGTGTTTCTGGATAGACCCTTCTTTCACTAACTGTAATTGATATTTTTAAGCTCATCCATACTTACTGGCATATCTTGTAGCAATTAGATGCTCTGTAAGATAAATCATATGAAGAAATTGGTCTATATATATAAACTGGCAATACCATACATTTTCAATAAGAGGAACTCCAAGAACTGAGGCTTTGTGTTGCAAAGAGTTTGTGCTATTATATTTATTTTTACGTGTTAACCTGTAATTAAGTTTCTGAAAAAAAGGTAACGCACTGTAAAATGAATGTCATGACTAAATCATGGAGGAAAAAAAAAAAAAAGACAAGCAAGAAAGCAACAAGAAGACAGGAACCTTACCTCTGACATGAGCGGCTGACCATTTTTCAACCAACTATAGGAAGGACTTGGTTTTCCTTTTGCCTTACATTCCCAAAATAAACTGTCATAGAGAGACAGAAAGGCATTTTGGATTTTTTTATCCCATTCAGGGAGTGCTGAAAAGAATATGCAAACCATTTTGAGCAGGAGAAAAATTATTTCGCTGGAGGTATGCTGCCATAAATTAATGAACTGAGCAAGGCTAATTCGTATTTGTCCAACACATTCTTATTATATTGCAAGTGAATTCTGCACAACAAATGCCTGGCATTAAACTTCAGGACTAACTTGGAAAAATGTTAGAGATCAAGTGGCTAGTGGGCACAAAGTTCAGTTCAGATATTATTAATTTTTATGGCTAAAATTTGCAGAAACAGTGTTTTTAGATGCCTGAAATTCTGGATATGCTCTCTGAAAAGCACTGAGACCCCTACTTTCTGAAAAACAGTCCTCCCCTCAAGGTACTTGGATCTGTGCACCAAAAATAGAAATATCAAAATCATTACTCAGTAGCTAATAAGTCATGGATTGTAAATATTTCCCCTCTGTTTTACCCACATACCTGAGACCATGGGTTCAGACTGCGGGTTCTTTGTAGTTTACAACACAAATACTACACAAAGGAATTAGGGCCACTCAGATTAGAACACCACCTTCTGAATACTTGTGGCACACTGACATAAATTCATTGCTGCGTGAAAGTAGAATTTGCAGGAATCACCTGTGAGCTCTGTAAACATCCAACTAAGTGCTCAGGGACTGAGCTGAGCAGGAATTAGCTTGAGGCAGGCTGACATTTAGAATAGTTGTCAAAAAATAAGTGAATATGAGACCTAGGCAGAACATCTAACACCCATCTAACTTTGGGATAGACCAAAGCCATATTCAAGTCAGGTAGTAAGTTACTTCCCTCTCCTTCTAGTATAAGTGGCTGGTGTCTTAACATCCCATGAAAAATTTTTGTCTGGGTTATTAAATCACAATGCTGTAGTCTCCATGTGTATATAAATACCTATACACACACATACATGTAGTTCTTACGTAGAGCAATTTAATTTTAGGAAGAGAATCGTTATCCTTTGAGATGAGCAGAACAAGCATGACCCTGCATGTAGCTCACGACTCTGCCCCAACAAAGTACCTCGAGATTGTCCAACACTAGATTAATACAATGCCAATGAGTCACTTCCCAGAATGGGAAAGTATTTGGGATACAGCTCACCATGCTTAAAAGTGATTCTAATTACACATCATTTTTATTGCTCTCAGAGCCTAAGGCATGGGATCTAGGTATCATACACAAAGCAGCAGGCAGCATCCAGGAAAGAAACCCTATTTGCTACAGACAAGCTGCCTACAGAGTGAAAACACCACAGCACAGAAATTAAGCAAGAGGAAGTCAATTATGTAGATAATATACCAGCCCACTCCTAATATGATAACAAAATCTTGTGCAAAAGCTTCATGAGTGCTGTTTATATATTGCACTATGAACAGCTATTAATTAATTTACAAAGCACATTTAATAAGCACATTGTTTTAGATTGTATTAACTGATCATAATTTTGTAATTGCCTATGCTGTTATCAATCATGTCCAGGTAATCTACTGAACTTAATTTTAATGGAATTGCTTGACTGATGTTCTGCAAAAATTAGTGAGCAATGAGAACAAAAATAACCCTGTAAAAGCAAAGAAATAATTAAATATTCAAAACAGCAGCAGACTGCTCTGTTCCTGGCATATATCTTGATATTAGCCATGGCTGCAGGAGACTGGTAGCTTATCAGCAAAGCCTGCATCTCTTCCTTAGAAGAGATTTACTTAAATAAAAATAGTTGCCAAGGTCTTCTCAACAGATGTTAATTGTAAGCTCGGTCTAGCTTTCTGTAATTTTCCTCCTCACTGTTACATTTTTTTTTTCCTTCTCTTTTGAAAGATTATGAAGTAAAGAAAAGATCTCCCTTCTTATTCCTGTCAAAATATATTGCTTTCCCTTGGTATTAACAATGGGACTAAAGAGCATATAATTTACCTTGGCTATGAGGGGCCATCGTGGGTGCTTTGGATCACAGGTAATTAATGCATGCGGGAAGAGAAAAGGAAAGGGAGAACAGTTTCACAGAAATATTATTCTCCACTTTTAGACAAGGAGGAAGGAGAGGGAGGCAGTGGAATGAGATTCCCCTGCTTTGCCCTCGTCTGTTTATGGAGCAACACAGTTCAGCTAGAACAGGAGGTGAAATAATCTTACACTCACGTGAACCAAAACCTCATGAATCCTTCCCTGATCTGCATCTGGGGCAGCACAGCTTTATGCTGCTGTGAGCTATTCAGAGTAAATCTTTTTGCCTGCCCTTAATGTTTCATGTAAATGTACCAGGGTTTTCTTTCTGCCTCGTATTAACCTTTACAACTTCATCATGGCACAGCCCACATTTTCAATCTGAGTTTTAATGCAAAATATCTTTATTTGCTGAGGATGTAATTCAGTGAAGGTCACCGCAGACCTCCAATCATTTTTTAATCAGCTTAACCTGAACTACATTTTGTATCTCCAGTAAGGGGCTAATAGACTTCATCTACAAAATATATCTGAACACCATAATGCTCTGTAAAAAAAAAAAAAAAGAATTAATCAACCTGCTTACCATAGACAAATAATTGACCTCTTGCAATGTTTCTTCCTCGAATGTTTCCTGCAATGCACTCATAAGAGCCTTCATCTTCTTGCTGAACATCTGGGATTTCAAGAACTCCTTTAGTTTTGTTGTGTTCGATTTTCTTTGTCAAAGAGTTTCCATCAGACCTCTTCCAGCTAATACTAGGGACAGGACTAAATAATTATATTTCATTAGAGAAAAAGAGAGAGCATTTGTTATAGCAGAGAAAAGATAATGTGAAATCCTTTCACAAGAATAATATTTTTTAAAAAAGAAATAATTTCTGTTTCTAAGCATGACATACAGGGTTTCATAAGACTGAGGTTTTATAACCTGTCCAATTTATTTAGGGGCACAAGTCCAACAGTGGGATGAAGTCCTCAGTCAATTCTATGATTGCTTCTTAGGCCAATTTGGATTTTCCCCGCAGTAACTCTTAGGGCTCAAACCTGCTTTTAAACACTGTGACACTGAAGGAATGACTTTGGAAGTCCAAATAAACACCACAGAAGCACTGAATTATTGACTGGTTTTCAGAGCAAACAAATTCCCTGTAGCATTAGAGGTACTTTCACACCTCAAAATAGGAAATATTGGACAAGAATTCAAAGGGCTTAAAAATACCAATAAATCTAGGTATAAAAAATGGGAGCCAGGGTAGAGGAGGGCAGACAGACAGCTGAGTGAGGAAGTGGAAAGCATGAGACATTGAGGCTGAAAGGAGATAGAGAGAAAAGAGAATATTTCTTGTTTCATGTTTTTGTAGCTTTCTATCATTTTCATTTATATTTGGATCAATGTATTCTATACAATAAAAAAAACCAGTCAAGTGTGAAGGCGGCTATAAATACTTCTTGGATTTCTGGTAATATCACAAACCATACAAGCCTCACTTTCATGATCTATTATGTCACCAAAACACTTTGAAATATTAATAGTCTTGCATTTCACAGTTGCTTTCTGTTTCTGCAAACTGAAGTAAGCTGCTTTTTCTAAGCAGACAAGCAGTTACGTTTTGAACAGCTTTTTACCAGAAGCTTTGGCTAAATGCTGACTTCTTTTCCATTGGAAGTAACATCAACAGCTAACACTCGGTACTGACCTTGAAAACATAACTTTCATGGAAATTAGAAGTGCACATTGCCCTTGTCTGCCAGTCCCCAAGGTCTCTGGCCTGCAGTGCTGACTTACAAAGTGTTTATTCCTTTTTAGCAGGGGCCATAACTGCTCACACCTTAAAGTATTCAGGTCCCTGGTTCAAATCCTTGTTTATTAACAAAAGAAATCAAGTTACAGATACAGAATGGACAAATTACTTAGCACAGGTAAGTTTAGGCCTAATTTCTGCATTTTGAGTCTGTGTGGCTATGATGTTCACAAGTTCACCCAAAGCCCAAAGAGCCAGGGCCCAGGAGAAGTGCGAGTACTCAGCAAATTACATGGACTGAACAGCTGGGCAGGTGTTAACAGAGTAACTACAAACATAAAATCAACAGAAACAGACTACGTGCAGGACAGTTTACAGCTAGACCACCCTAACATGCAATGAATAACAGTCCCATAAATTTGCTTAGTTCAACATTTAAGCTTGAAAGATAGGATGGGTGCACTGAAAGTCTGTACATGTTTTCCTCATGCTGGTGGGAGTTCAGCTGGCTAAGAGAGCCTCCAAGTTGTCCTTCCCTCTGCTCTGTAAAACAGACAATCATAGTCCCGAGACCACAGATTTAACCAAGGGATCTCTATGAGCTATTCAAGCAGCATAATAATTTCTCTAGCTACCTTGCTTTTTCTACCATAACCAAACTGCCTGTGAAAAAGGTTTGGAACTATAAGCAATTTGCTCCAGATTTTGGTGTTAGCTCTGCACTGGTATGTATATATATGAATAACTCATATATACATACACACACAAGTTCTGACTCTTACATGACCCCTCCAATACAGCTGAAAAATTTACTACAAATGAGAGCAACTGGGACATGCCAGACATCATTAACCAGTGAAAGAGTAGGAAAGAACAACTGAGATTTTAATCTTCAATTTCCCATTTTGGTTCAAGACCTATATAGTTGTTTAAATTCCAAATCTTTCTGGACAACAGTAGTTGTCATCACTACCTTTATTAATAGCACTTCACTATGAGACTAAAACCTATTTCAGAAGCAAAATTCTTTAATATTAGTCCTTACCAGGAACTTTAAAAGGGCTTGTCTCTTTTTCTCAAATGCACTGGTTGGCCTGTTAAAGGTGTCTCCTCCACAAATCTTGCATGACATTATTCATGCAGAATTTCTGTAAACCAAGCTACTTTTAGTTATTTAAAAGAAATACAGATCTAGTGCAGAATAGGCCTGTCCCACAATTGCCATGCTCTAGTCAGGAAAACAGCCAGAGGTATTTTGCAGTCTTGCGGTAGATTGATACGGACTGTTGAGGACACGAAGGAGAGCATGGCTGGCTTTTAAAATGCTATTGCATATTAAACAGTGGGTGAATAGCCACTGTATAACAGAAGCATGCAGTGCATTGAATGCCAGAAGCATTTAACTACTTACTTTAAAGGCATCTCTTCTGGATTTTTTGTTGTTGTTGTTACAAAGAGATTAAAGGAAACTAACAGCCATATGGGAGAAGAAAAACATCAATTAGATGCATTGATTCATGCTCTGCTACCTGAAAGTGCTTCATCTAAATATTTCCTATTCTATTAGCCATTTTTTTTCTCTTAGTACTGACTATTCATGAATAAGGAAAGCCTGCACTGACACCAAGGCCAGAGGCAGGGCTCTGTGGAAAAAGGCCCCTTCTGTCAACTTGTCAAGTCAAGTTTACCAAGGTTTGAGCTGAAGACGCTGTCCTGTTTTCCTTATCCACACCACATACTTATAATGACATCCTTGGGGATGTTTCAAGGCAAACTTGCCTCATTTTTGGCCAAACAGAAGGATGTTTGAAATGCGCTCCCTCTGATGTTAACTGTAGCAGGATGACATAAAAACCTCATAGTTTGGTTCATGAACTTTGTTGTGTTTAAATGCTTAATTGCAATAAATAGTTAACAGCACTTTGTTCTCCTGCCAGGCAGCCTTGCACTGAGTGGCCTAGTTTTATCAGCAGAGGGAATTCATTTGTCAGGACAGCAGCTCCTCATCAGCCTGAGCTATAGGTTAAATGAGCAGATTGCAGGAGGAGCCGTAGCTCAGCCATGTGCCATCATCCATAGGAAGGACCTTTGTTATCATAGCAGCTTGAGAATATCTGCATTTCTTCATTGACTTTGCTGATAGCTCATTATGATAGGCTTTCCAGCATCTTCAGTCACTATATTTTGCAGAAGGCAGGCTTTTTGCCTATTTTCAGCCTCTTCTGATGTTAGTGTACTTTTTCATAACCAAATCTCTTAACAGAAACTATTACTACAGGCCATATGAAACCTTTCAAGGTAAAAAAACCCCAAACAAACCTGAATTTAAATTTAAAATTTACTTTAATGAAATTGCTTTTTGTAACAAGTTATGCATTTTACAAGTTGATGCTTTAAGATGTGAAACTGTCCTTTAGGTATAGGTAAATGTATACAAAATCTAGTTTAATAAACATAGCCTTGTGAATTTTTGGTAGGATGCTATTGCTATTTCATATGCTATTGAAGGCCAGTATCTGACACTGCTACACAGACTAGTACGTTCCCATGCAGATTTGGCGTGGTCCTGCCAACTGGTGGGTCTTCTTTTTCTTTTAGTCACTACCAATAACCAGATTAAAACAGATAACTGCTTGGGGCTAAAAAGTTTTGGAATATATAAAGAAACAATGAGTACACTTTTCAAATTTATTACACTTCATCGACAAAGTCTTGCTTTCACCTGAGTAAATAAGAAAACAGTGCATAAATATGAGAGTGTCTTTGTACATAAATCTGCAGTTTATTTGAAACCTTCAGAGCATCTAGGAGTACTAATTTAATTTATATTCTACCATACAGGCGGCAGGATCACAAAACCATAAGTTACTAACTCAGAAAGAAAAGGCAATAGAAAATATTTTTTGGTTGGTGACAAGTCTTGTCACACTGAACATGAAATTAATCTGTCTACAGCATTACAGCCTGCACCAAGATGAAGATTCCACCTTTTTGCAGCAAAGACTCAGCAGCCAGATGATGCATTGCATCTGTGCCTCATCTTTTGTCCTATGTATCTGAGGGCACTTCACAATAAAATTAAATCTACAGCTTCAGTAATGAAGACCATGCCTAGTTAAACAAATGAGACAAAGCTGAGGTTTGAAAGCTGCTATCATGTCTGCATCAACTGCTGACACAAGGAAGAATTAGGATCCAAGGGGCATAATAATTAAAGCAGTCAGGCTTCTAATCATCCTGATGTATTCCTTGGGAAACAGCAAAGCAGCAAAGTTTTCTGAAACCTGGTCTTGTGTCTTATTCTCCTGTGGTCACAAGCCCCTCAACTAATGTAAGAGAGGATCTTCCAGAGCTGCTTGCTCATCCCTTAAAGTACAAATCTTAAGGTATAAGCTTATCAGGAATGTGGGCTTAAAATAGCAGACTTCACTTGTGGTGGCAGAAGTCATTCATATATATGATTCTGGAATCCCATAACTGATCCTTTTATAGCCTCCTACATAAACTCCTTGAGAATATACTAGAGTAGCCATCTAATGGAGAAGCGAAGCCTGCTATTTTTATGTAAGTTTAGTAAAGATGGTTATTTGGAACCCCCTAGTAGCTGTGTGATTATCTACTTATACTAACAGCCTCTAGAAAAACCCTTCCTTGCATACATTTACAGGAATGTGGGGTCTTCCTATGAAAAATGAATATTTGAGGTTGAAAGAAATCTATTCACATTGTTATTATTCACATATGCTCTTTACAACCTCAGCTGGCAATGCCCATCTGCAGGGATTCCAAATAGATTATTTCCCTATCTTCAAGAAGAGAATGAAGAAAAATGTAAAACACAGACAGTTTAATAAATGTGTGCAACAGACATGGAAACTACTCTGCTTATTTTCATTCCAGAAACTATTCTTATTTGTGCAACAGGAAAGTTATTTTGGAAGAAATCTAGAGAAAGCAGCATAGTAACTCAACTGAACATAACTCCTTCCATGGTACTCAATCCCCTCAAAGACATAGCAAACAATAATTTAGATGTATGGCATGATTAATATAGCTTGTTCCAAAACATGACTTTTAATACTGGCATAGTATTAAACACTGTCAACATAATGAATATTAGTGCAGAACACAAAGACTCATCTCTTCTATTGAATTGCCACAGGCTGCAGTATTTGAAATAGTTGAGCTACTATTTCATATTTCAGTTTTCCCTCTTCTAAAGAATTAAGTGTAAGGTGCATTTTTTTGCCTGTTTAGATTCCCCATGCCAGTCATCAGATGGTTGCATGCTACTTAAATTCCTTTTTGCCCAACTGTATTTCCATCACAGTGAGAACTAATTTACTTTTCAAAATCTTCTCTACTATTCATGGTCTCTGGTCTACAAAACAGGATTCAGAGTCAAGAGCTGGGCCAGGCGCTTTTGTCCATTAGGGATCCACCCCTCTAAACCCTCTTCCCAGGAATAAATACTGACTCTTTGGCCCCCTTGTATTTATTGTCCTCAAAACAAGCAAGAGTTTGTGACTTGGCTAGATGACCATTTGTGAAAGTCAGTCATGATATTTTCATGTAAAATGCAAAAAGAGAGCTTTGCAACAAAGCTATGTGGAATATCCCTACCTCTGGGTGTCCCACAGCCTGGCTGAAGGAATACTTCTTCGGTAGCTTTGAGTTCCCCCAGGTAAAAAGGCATCTTAAAACTCAGCCATAAGTCTGGCCTCTTGTACTTGTGTTTTAAGTGTGGAAGTGCTTTTTGGGCAAGGTCCAATAGGTATGATTTGCTGTTCCATATAGAAAAGAGATGCTATTTCTCTAAATACCATGAAAGTACTTTCATTTAAGACTTTTGGAGGCCAAAACCACAGCAGGTTGCCTATAATCTGCCTTAGATGTGAAAGATTTCTGTTATTCACAGCACAGAGGTAGTAGCAGCTGACAGCATTGTCTGAACCAGTGGACTAACAGTATGAATATAGAAAATTATGGATAATGGGAAAGCAGTTCTAAAATCCAAGAGAGATAATAACCATTAGTGCTTGTGGCAGATCAGAGGTATAGCTCAACAAATGTTGAGCTGAATTGATTTTAACATAAACAGACAATAGTAGGGGCTAGAGTTTTAGTGGAATTTGGGCATCTAAGGGTGCAGATAGCCTCACTGCTGCATTTGTATGTGCCTAACTACAGCTGTAAACAGCTGGAGGCAGGAAACTTTGAGCTTTTAACAATATCACTAATCACCTACATACCTTTAGAAATCTGGCCTTATCTAATAAGTTAAGAGTATTTCACCTGCAATCGGTTTCTTTTGCTTTATTCACATATAAATGCCAGCTCTGAGATAAAGCTTTTTCACCGATTGACACGTTAGTGAAAATGTGGTTCAAGGCTCTGTTCACAGAGAAAAAAGCAGACTGAAAACAGTACTGTTCTGTACGAGACACCTAATCTATCAAAAAATCTAAAGAGCCTTTACTCACAAACAGCACCTCTCAAACACGTGCAGTAGACTAGATGCACAGTAGCAATATGATATAAAAAAATTTGTGAAGAATGGATTTCTGCCCATGGATCACTGGTATTTATGCAGTATAACTCGAGGGAATTATGGCAGCACTGACTTCAGCTGCAGTTCTGCACATGAAGAAGAAAATGTATATTAAAGCTGCATTAACCCTCTCAGCCATTCCATTTCTAAGCACAGCATAAAAGGTACTGTTGCTCACTGAGGCATTTCATTATCTATATGTCCTTTCAGTCCACCTGGTTTTTTTTCTCAAGATGTTCTTAAAATGGCAAAACCCGTGTGCCACATTAACGGACCCACCTTTACCCCTTCAGTAAGAAGGCACTGTTTTGTACATATCATTTTCTCTGTTTTTGAAATGCTTTTCTGCAGCCAATGTATCATTGTTAAATGCTTTCCATGCAACAGATGGAAATATGAAATGACAACTTGAAATGTAAAGCCTGCACTGACTCACACACAATTAAGGAGGTATTTAAAGAGAAGTAGCTTGACAGTATTTGGAAAGGAAAATCAGCTTTAGCAGGAGTGTTCCAGTCTGGTACTTGTTTTGGGCCAAAACGAAAATGCATATGCCTTTGAATATGGCTCTGTAGAAATATTCTTCATCCTTAAATAAAAACTAGCCCTAAGATTAGTTTA